>NC_132905.1:43942596-44253434 GCF_047675955.1 Chlorocebus sabaeus | reverse complement strand
TCTTCAGTTAAAAACTGGAAAGATGCTTTCTGAGAAACTGCACACTGTTCTGTTAATTCGTCTCAGAGTTACAGCTTTTCCTCAAGAAGCCTTTCGCTAAGACTGTTGTTTTGGAATTTGAAAAGTGATATTTGGATTCCCATAGAGGACAATGGTGAAAAAGGAAATATTTTTCGTTAAAAACTGAAAAGAAGCTTTCTGACAAACTGCACTCTGTTCTGTTAATTCATCTCTCTGAGTACAGATTTCCCTTCAAGAAACCTTTCGGTAACAATGTTCTTCTGGAATCTGAAAAGTGATATTTGTAAGCCCGTAGAGGGCAACGGTGAAAAAGGAAATATCTTCAGTTAAAAACTGAAAAGAAGCTTTGGAGAAAATGCACTCTGTTCTGTTAATTCATCTCACAGAGTTACAGCTATCCCCTCAAGAAGCCTTTCGCTACGAATGTTTTTGTGTAATTTGAGGAGTGATATTTGGTAGTCCTTAGAGGGCAATGGTGAAAAGGAAATATCTTCAGTTGAAAACTGGAAAAAAGCTTTCTGAAAAACTGCTTTGTGTTCTTTGAATTCATCTCAAAGAGTTACATCTTTCCCCTCAAGAAGCCTTTCGCTAACACTGTTCTTGTGCAATTTGAAGAGTGATATTTGGAAGCCCATAGAGGGCAATGGTGAAAAAGGAAACATCTTCAGTTTAAAACTGGAAATAAGCTTTCTGAGAAACTGCACTCTGTTCTGTTAATTCATCTCCCAGAGTTACATCTTTCCCCTCAAGAAGCCGTTCAGTAAGAATGTTTTTGTGGAATTTGAAAGCGATATTTGGAAGTCCATAGAGGGCTACGGTGAAAAAGGAAATATCTTCAGTTAAAAACTGGAAAGAAGCTCTCTGAGAATCTGCACTGTGTTCTGTTAATTCATCTCACAGAGTTACAGCTTTACCCTAAACAAGCCTTTCGCTAAGACTGTTCTTTTGGAATATGAAAAGTGATATATGGAATCATAGAGGGAAATGGTCAAAAAGGAAATATCTTCATTTAAAAACTGAAGAGAAGGTTCCTGCCAAACTGCACTCTGTTCTGTTAATTCATCTCACAGTGTTACAGCTATCCCTTCAAGAAGCCTTTCGCTAAGACTGTTCTTGTGGAATTTGAAGAGTGATATTTGGTATCCCCTAGAGGGCAATGGTGAAAAAGGAAATATCCCCAGTTAAATACTAGAAAGAAGCATTCCGAGAAACTGCGCTCTCTTCTGTTAATTCATCTCACAGAGTTACATCTTTCCTCTCAAGAAGACGTTGGCTAAGACTGTTCTTGTGGAATTTGCAAAGCCATATTTGGAAGCCCATAGAGGGCTATGGTGAAAAAGGAAATAACTTCAGTTTAAAACAGGAAAGAAGCTTTCTGGGAAACTGCTATCTGTTCTGTTAATTCGTCTCACAGATTTCCAGCTTTCCCCTCAAGAAGCCTTTCGCTAAGACTGTTCTTTTGGAATTTGAAAAGGGATATTTTGTAGCACATAATTGCAACGGTGAAAAAGAAAATATCTTCAGTCAAAAACTGGAAAGAATCTTTCTGAGAAACTGCTTTGTGTTCTGTGAGTTCATCTCACAGAGTTACAGCTTGCCTCTTAAGAAGCCTTTCGCTAAGACTGTTCTTGTGGAATTTGAAGAGTGATATTTGGAAGCCCATAGAGGGCAATGGTGAAAAAGGAAACATCTTCAGTTCAAAACTGGAAAGAAGCTTTCTGAGAAACTGCACTCTGTTCTGTAAATTCATCTCACAGAGTTACATCTTTCCCCTCAAGAAGCCTTTCGCTAAGACTGTTCTTGTGGAATTTGAAGAGTGATATTTGGAAGCCCATAGAGGACTATGGTGAAAAAGGAAACATCTTCAGTTTAAAACTGGAAAGAAGCTTTCTGAGAAACTGCACTGTGTTCTGTAAATTCATCTCACAGAGTTACATCTTTCCCCTCAAGAAGCCTTTCGCTAAGACTGTTCTTGTGAAATTTGAAGAGTGATATTTGGAAGCCCATAGAGGACAATGGTGAAAAAGGAAACATCTTCAGTTTAAAACTGGAAAGAAGCTTTCTGAGAATCTGCACTGTGCTCTGTTAATTCATCTCACATCGTTAAATCTTTCCCTTCAGTAAGCCTTTCGCTGAGACTGTTCTTGTGGAATTTGAAAAGTGATATTTGGAAGCCCATAGAGGGCTATGGTGAAAAAGGAAATATCTTCAGTTAAAAACTGGAAAGAAGCTTTCTGAGAAATTGCTTTGTGTTCTGTGAATTCATGTCACAGAGTTACAACTTTCCCCTCAAGAAGCCTTTCGCTGAGACTGTTCTTGTTTAATTTGAACAGTGATATATGGAAGCCCGTAGAGGGCAATGGTGAAAAAGGAAACATGTTCTGTTTAAGGCTGGAAAGAATCTTTCTGAGAAACTGCACTCTCTTCTGGTAATTCATCTCACTGATTTATATATTTCCCCTCAAGAAGCCATTCGCTAAGACTGTTATTGTGGTATTTGCAAAGCGATATTTGGAAGCTCATAGAGGGCTATGGTGAAAAGGAAATGTCCTCAGTTAAAAACTGGAAAGAAGCCTTTTGAGAAACTGCACTCTGTTCTCTTAATTCGTCTCACAGAGTTACAGCTTTCCCCTCAAGAAGCTTTTCGCTAAGACTGGTCTTGTGGAATTTGAAGAGTGATATTTGGAAGCCCATAGATGGCAAAGGTGAAAAAGGGAACACCTTCAGTTTAAAACTGAAAAGAAGCTTTCTAACAAACTGCACTCTATTCTGTTAATTCATCTCACAGAATTACAGCTTTGCCCTCAAGAAGCCTTCCGCTACGACTGTTCTTGCGGAATTTGAAGTGTGATATTTGGTAGCCCTTAGAGGACAATGGTGAAAAAGGACATGTTTTCAGTTAAAAACTGGAAAAAAGCTTTCTGAGAAACTGCTTGTGTTCTGTGAATTCATCTCATAGAGTTACATCTTTCCCTTCAAGAAGCCTTTCGCTAAGACTGTTCTTGTTGAATTTGAAAAGTGATATTTGGAAGCCCATAGAGTGCAATGGTGAAAAAGGAAACATCTTCCGTTAAAAAATGGAAAGAAGCTTTCTGAGAAACAGCTTTGTGTTCTGTGAATTCATCTCACAGAATTGCAGCTTTCCCCTCAAGAAGCCTTTCGCTGAGACTGTTCTTGTGGAATTTGAAGAGTGATATATTTAAGCCCGTAGAGGGCAATGGTGAAAAAGGAAACATGTTCAGTTTAAAACTGGAAAGAAGCTTTCTGAGAAACTGCACTCTGTTCCGTTAATTCATCTCACAGTGTTACATCTTTCCCCTCAAGAAGCCGTTCGCTAAGACTGTTCTTATGGAAGTTGCAAAGCGATATTTGAAAGCCCATACAGGGCTATGGTGAAAAAGAAAATACCTTCAGTTAAAAACTGGAAAGAAGCTTTCTGAGAAACTGCACTCTGTTCTGTTAATTCGTCTCACAGCATTACAGCTTTCCCCTCAAGAAGCCTTTCGCTAAGACTGTTCTTTTGGAATTTGAAAAGTGATATTTGGAATCCCATAGAGGGCAATGGTGAAAAAGGAAATATCTTCAGTTAAAAACTGGAAAGAAGCTTTCTGAGAAACTGCAATCTGTTCTGTTAATTCATCTCACAGAGTTACAACTTTCCCCTCAAGAAGCCTTTCGCTAAGAGTGTTCTTGTGGAATTTGCAAAGCGATATTTGGAAGCCCATAGAGGGCAATGGTGAAAAAGGTGATATGTTCAGTTAAAAACTGAAAAGAAGCTTTCTCATAAACTGCACTCTGTTCTGTTAATTCATCTCACAGAGTTACAGCTTTCCCCTCAAGAAGCCTTTCACTAAGACTCTTCTTGTGGAATTTGAAAAGTGATATTTGGAAGTCCATAGAGGACAATGGTGAAAAAGGAAATATCTTCAGTTAAAAACTGGAAAGAAGCTTTCTGAGAAACTGCTTTGTGTTACGTGAATTCATCTCACAGTGTTACAGCATTCCCCTCAAGAAGCCTTTCGCAAAGACTGTTCTTGTGAAATTTGAAGAGTGATATTTGGAAGCCTATAGAGGGCAATGGTGAAAAAGGAAACATCTTTAGTTTAAAACTGGAAAGAAGCTTTCTGAGGAACTGCACTCTGTTCTGTTAATTCATCTCACAGATTTATATATTTTCCCTCAAGAAGCCGTTCGCGAAGACTGTTCTTGTGGAATTTGCAAAGCGATATTTGGAAGCGCGTAGAGGGCTATGGTGAAAAAGGAAATATCTTCAGTTAAAAATTGGAAAAAAGCTTTGTGAGAAACTGCACTCTGTTCTCTTAGTTCGTCTCCGAGAGTTACGGCTTTCCCCTCAAGAAGCCTTTCACTAAGACTGTTCTTTTGGAATTTGAAAAGTGATATTTGGAATCCCATATAGGGCTATGGTGAAAAAGGAAATATCTTCAGTTAAAAACTGAAAAGAAGCTTTCTGACAAACTGCACTCTGTTCTGTTAATTCATCTCAGAGAGTTACAGCTTTCCCCTCAAGAAGCCTTTTGCTAAGACTGTTCTTGTGGAATTTGAGGAGTGATATTAGGTAGCCCATAGAGGGCAATGGTGAAAAAGGAAATATCTTCAGTTAAAAACTGGAAAGAAGCTTTCTGAGAAACTGCTTTGTATTCTGTGAATTCATCTCAGAGAGTTACAGCTTTCCCCTCAAGAAGCCTTTCGCTAAGACTGTTCTTGTGGAATTTGAAGAGTGATATTTGGAAGCCCATAGAGGACAATGGTGAAAAAGGAAACATCTTCAGTTTAAAACTGGGAAGAAGCTTTCTGAGAATCTGCACTGTGCTCTGTTAATTCATCCCACAGCGTTACATCTTTCCCCTCAAGAAGCCTTTCACTAAGACTCTTCTTGTGGAATTTGAAAAGTGATATTTGGAAGTCCATAGAGGACAATGGTGAAAAAGGAAATATCTTCAGTTAAAAACTGGAAAGAAGCTTTCTGAGAAATTGCTTTGTGTTCTGTGAATTCATGTCACAGAGTTACAGCTTTCCCCTCAAGAAGTCCTTCGCTGAGACTGTTCGGGACATGGATGCAGCTGGAAACCATCATTCTCAGCAAACTATCACAAGAACAGAAAACCAAACACCGCATGTTCTCACTCATAGGTGGGAACTGAACAATGAGATCACCTGGATTCAGGAAGGGGAACATCACACACCGGGGCCTATCATGGGGAGGCGGGAGGGGGGTGGGATTGCATTGGGAGTTATACCTGATGTAAATGACGAGTTGATGGGTGCAGCACACCAACATGGCACAAGTATACATATGTAGCAAACCTGCACGTTGTGCACATGTACCGTACAACTTGAAGTTTAATAATAATAAATAAATTTAAAAAAAAAAAAAGAAATAAGCCTTTCGCTGAGACGGTTCTTGTGTAATATGAGGAGTGATATATGGAAACACGTAGAGGGCAATGGTGAAAAAGGAAACATGTTCTTTTTAATTCTGGAAAGAATCTTTCTGAGAAACCGCACTCTGTTCTGTTAATTCATCTCACAGAGTTACGTCTTTCCCCTCAAGAAGCCGTTCACTACGACTGTTCTTATGGAATTTGCAAAGCGATATTTGAAAGCCCATAGAGGGCTACGGTGAAAAAGGAAATATCTTCAGTTAAAAACTGGAAAGAAGCTCTCTGAGAAACTGCCCTCTGTTCTCTTAATTCGTCTCACAGAGTTACATCTTTCCCCTCAAGAAGCCTTTCGCTAAGACAGTTCTTTTGGAATTTGAAAAGTGATATTTGGAATCCCTTAGTGGGCAAGGGTGAAAAAGGAAATATCTTCAGTTAAAAACTGGAAAGAAGCTTTCGGGGTAACGGCTCACTCTTCTGTTAATTCATGTCACAGAGTTACATCTTTCCCCTCAAGTAGCCATTCGCTAAGACTGTTCTTGTTTAATTTGAAGAGTGATATTTGGAAGAACTTAGAGGGCAATGGTGAAAAAGGAAATATCTTCAGTTCAAAATTGGAAAGAAGCTTTCTGAGAAACTGCTTTGTGTTCCGTGAATTCATCTCACAGAGTTACAGATTTTCCGCTCAAGAAGCCTTTCGCTGAGACTGTTCTTGTGGAATTTGAAGAGTGATATATGGAAGCCCGTAGAGGGCATTTCTGAAAAAGAAAACATGTTCAATTTAAAACTGGAAAGAAGCTTTCTGAGAAACTGCACTCGGTTCCGTGAATTCATCTCACAGAGTTACATCTTTCCCCTCAAGGAGCCGTTCGCTAAGACTGTTCTTATGGAATTTGCAAAGCGATATTTGGAAGCCCAGGGAGGGCTATGGTGAAAAAGGAAATATCTTCAGTTAAAAACTGGAAAGAAGCTTTCGGGGAAACTGATCTGTGTTCTGTTAATTAATGTCACAGAGTTACAGCGTTCCCCTCAAGAAGCCTTTCGCTGAGACTGTTCTTGTGGAATTTGAAGAGTGATATATGGAAGCCCGTAGAGGGCAATGGTGAAAAAAGAAACATCTTCAGTTTAAAACTGGAAAGATGATTTCTGAGAAACTGCACTCTGTTCTGTTAATTCATCTCACAGAGTTACATCTTTCCCCTTAAGAAGCCGTTCGCTAAGACTGTTCTTTTGGAATTTGCAAAGCGATATTTGTAAACCCATATAGGGCTATGGTGAAAAGGGAAATATCTTCAGTTAAAAACTGGAAAGAATATTTCTGAGAACCTGCGCTCTGTTCTGTGAATTCATCTCACAGATTTATATATTTCCCCTCAAGAAGCCGTTCGCTAAGACAGTTCTTGTGGAATTTGAAGAGTGATATTTGGAATCCCATAGAGGGCAATGGTGAAAAAGGAAATATCTTCAGTTAAAAACTGGAAAGAAGCTCTCGGGGTATCTGGTATGTGTTCTCTTAATTCATGTCACAGAGTTACAGCTTTCCCCTCAAGTAGCCCTTCGCTAAGTCTGTTCTTGTGGAATTTGAAGAGTGATATTTCGTAGCCCATAGAGGGCAATGGTGAAAAAGGAAATATTTTCAGTTAAAAACTGGAAAGAAGCTTTCTGAGAAACTACCTTGTGTTCTGAGAATTCATGCCACAGAGTTACAGCTTTCCCCTCAGGAAGTCTTTCGCTAAGACTGTTCTTGTTGAATTTGAAGAGTGATGTTTGGTAGCCCATAGAGGGCAAAGGTGAAAAAGGAAATACCTTCAGTTAAAAACTGGAAAGAAGCTTTCTGAGAAACTGCTTTGTGTTCTGTGAATTCATCTCACAGAGATACAGCATTCCCCGCAATAATCCTTTGGCTATGACTGTTCTTGTGGAATTTGCAGATTGATATTTGGAAGCCCATAGATGGCTGTGGTGAAAAAGGAAATATCTTCAGTTAAAAACTGGAAAGAAGCTTTCAGAGAAACTGCTTCGTGTTCTGTGAATTCATCTCACAGACTTACAGCTTTCCCCACAAGAAGCCTTTCGCTAAGATTGTTCTTGTGGAATTTGAAGAGTGATGTTTGGTAGCCAATAGAGGGCAAAGGTGAAAAAGGAAATATCTTCAGTTAAAAACTGGAAAGAAGCTTTGTGAGAAACTGCACTCTGTTCTCTTATTTCGTCATACAGAGTTACAGCTTTCTCCTCAAGAAGCCTTTAGCTAAGACTGTTCTTTTGGAATTTGAAAAGTGATATTTGGAATCCCATAGAGGGCAATTTTGAAAAAGGAAATATCTTCAGTTAAAAACTGAAAAGAAGCTTTCTGACAAACTGCACTCTGTTCTGTTAATTCATCTCACAGAGTTACAGCTTTCCCCTCAAGAAGCCTTTCGCTAAGACTGTTCTTGTGGAATTTGAGGAGTGATATTAGGTAGCCCATAGAGGGCAATGGTGAAAAAGGAAATATCTTCAGTTAAAAACTGGAAAGAAGCTTTCTGAGAAACCGCTTTGTGTTCTGTGAATTCACCTCAGAGAGTTACAGCTTTCCCCTCAAGAAGTCTTTCGCTAAGACTGTTCTTGTGGAATTTGAAGAGTGATATTTGAAAGCCCATAGAGGGCAATGGTGAAAAAGGAATCATCTTCAGTTTAAAACTGGAAAGAAGCTTTCTGAGAATCTGCACTGTGCTCTGTTAATTCATCCCACAGCGTTACATCTTTCCCCTCAAGAAGCCTTTCACTAAGACTCTTCTTGTGGAATTTGAAAAGTGATATTTGGAAGTCCATAGAGGACAATGGTGAAAAAGGAAATATCTTCAGTTAAAAACTGGAAAGAAGCTTTCTGAGAAATTGCTTTGTGTTCTGTGAATTCATGTCACAGAGTTACAGCTTTCCCCTCAAGAAGTCCTTCGCTGAGACTGTTCGGGACATGGATGCAGCTGGAAACCATCATTCTCAGCAAACTATCACAAGAACAGAAAACCAAACACCGCATGTTCTCACTCATAGGTGGGAACTGAACAATGAGATCACCTGGATTCAGGAAGGGGAACATCACACACCGGGGCCTATCATGGGGAGGCGGGAGGGGGGTGGGATTGCATTGGGAGTTATACCTGATGTAAATGACGAGTTGATGGGTGCAGCACACCAACATGGCACAAGTATACATATGTAGCAAACCTGCACGTTGTGAACATGTACCCTACAACTTGAAGTTTAATAATAATAAATAAATTAAAAAAAAAAAAAAAGAAGCCTTTCGCTGAGACTGTTCTTGTGTAATTTGAGGAGTGATATATGGAAGCCCGTAGAGGGCAATGGTGAAAAAGGAAACATGTTCTGTTTAATGCTGGAAGGAATCTTTCTGAGAAACTGCACTCTGTTCTGTTAATTCATCTCACAGAGTTACGTTTTTCCCCTCAAGAAGCCGTTCACTACGACTGTTCTTATGGAATTTGCAAAGCGATATTTGAAAGCCCATAGAGGGCTATAGTGACAAAGGAAATATCTTCAGTTAAAAACTGGAAAGAAGCTTTCTGAGAAACTGCACTCTGTTCTGTTAATTCGTCTCACATCATTACAGCTTTCCCCTCAAGTAGTCTTTCGCTAAGACTGTTCTTGTGGAATTTGAAGAGTGATATTAGGTAGCCAATAGAGGGCAATGGTGAAAAAGGAAATATCTTCAGTTAAAAACTGGAAAGAAGATTTCTGAGAAATTGCTTTGTGTTCTGTGAATTCATGTCACAGAGTTACAGCTTTCCCCTCAAGAAGCCTTTCGCTGGGACTGTTCTTGTGGAATATGAAGCGTGATATATGGAAGCCCGTAGAGGGCAATGGTGAAAAAGGAAACATGTTCAGTTTAAAGCTGGAAAGAAGCTTTCTGAGAAACTGCACTCTGTTCTGTTAATTCATCACACAGAGTTACATCTTTCCCCTCAAGAAGCCGTTCGCTAAGACTGTTCTTATGGAAATTGCAAAGCGATATTTTAAAGCCCATAGAGGGCTATAGTGAAAAAGGAAATATCTTCAGTTAAAAACTGGAAAGAAGCTTTCTGAGAAACTGCACTCTGTTCTGTTAATTCGTCTCACAGACTTACAGCTTTCCCCTCAAGTAGTCTTTCGGTAAGACTGTTCTTGTGGAATTTGAAGAGTGATATTTGTAAGCCCATAGAGGGCAATGGTGAAAAAGGAAATTTCTTCAGTGAAAAACTGGAAAGAAGCTTTCTGAGAAACTGCTTTGTGTTCTGTGAATTCATCTCAGAGAGTTACAGCTTTCCCCTCAAGAAGCCTTTCGCAAAGACTGTTCTTGTGAAATTTGAAGAGTGATATTTGGAAGCCCATAGAGGGGAATGATGAAAAAAGAAACATCTTTAGTTTAAAACTGGAAAGAGGCTTTCTGACAAACTGCACTCTGTTCTGTTAATTCATCTCACAGATTTATATATTTTCCCTCAAGAAGCCGTTCGCTAAGACTGTTCTTGTGGAATTTGCAAAGCGATATTTGGAAGCCCATAGAGGGCAATGGTGAAAAAGGAAATATGTTCAGTTAAAAACTGAAAAGAAGCTTTCTCAGAAACTGCATTCTGTTTTGTTAATTCATCTCACAGAGTTACACCTTTCCCCTCAAGAAGCCTTTCGCTAAGACTGTTCTTTTGGAATTTGAAAAGTCATATTTGGAATCCCTTATAGGGATATGGTGAAAAAGGAAATATCTTCAGTTAAAAACTGAAAATAAGCTTTCTGACAAACTGCACTCTGTTCTGTTAATTCATCTCAGAGAGTTACCGTTTTCCATTCATGAAGCCTTTTGCTAAGACTGTTCTTCTGGAATTGGAAAAGTGATATTTGGAAGCCCATATAGGGCAACGGTGAAAAAGGAAATATCTTCAGTTAAAAACTGGAAAGAAGCTTTCGGAGAAACTGCTTCGTGTTCTGTGAATTCATCTCACAGACTTACAGCTTTCCCCACAAGAAGCCTTTCGCTAAGATTGTTCTTGTGGAATTTGAAGAGTGATGTTTGGTAGCCAATAGAGGGCAAAGGTGAAAAAGGAAATATCTTCAGTTAAAAACTGGAAAGAAGCTTTGTGAGAAACTGCACTCTGTTCTCTTATTTCGTCTCACAGAGTTACAGCTTTCTCCTCAAGAAGCCTTTAGCTAAGACTGTTCTTTTGGAATTTGAAAAGTGATATTTGGAATCCCATAGAGGGCAATTTTGAAAATGGAAATATCTTCAGTTAAAAACTGAAAAGAAGCTTTCTGACAAACTGCACTCTGTTCTGTTAATTCATCTCACAGAGTTACAGCTTTACCCTCAAGAAGCCTTTCGCTAAGACTGTTCTTGTGGAATATGAGGAGTGATATTAGGTAGCCCATAGAGGGCAATGGTGGAAAAGGAAATATCTTCAGTTAAAAACTGGAAAGAAGCTTTCTGAGAAACTGCTTTGTGTTCTGTGAATTCATCTCAGAGAGTTACAGCTTTCCCCTCAAGAAGCCTTTCGCTAAGACTCTTCTTGTGGAATTTGAAGAGTGATATTTGGAATCCCATAGAGGGCAATGGTGAAGAAGGAAACATCTTCAGTTTAAAACTGGAAAGAAGCTTTCTGAGAATCTGCACTGTGCTCTGTTAATTCATCCCACAGCGTTACATCTTTCCCCTCAAGAAGCCTTTCACTAAGACTCTTCTTGTGGAATTTGAAAAGTGATATTTGGAAGTCCATAGAGGACAATGGTGAAAAAGGAAATATCTTCAGTTAAAAACTGGAAGGAAGCTTTCTGAGAAATTGCTTTGTGTTCTGTGAATTCATGTCACAGAGTTACAGCTTTCCCCTCAAGAAGTCCTTCGCTGAGACTGTTCGGGACATGGATGCAGCTGGAAACCATCATTCTCAGCAAACTATCACAAGAACAGAAAACCAAACACCGCATGTTCTCACTCATAGGTGGGAACTGAACAATGAGATCACCTGGATTCAGGAAGGGGAACATCACACACCGGGGCCTATCATGGGGAGGCGGGAGGGGGGTGGGATTGCATTGGGAGTTATACCTGATGTAAATGACGAGTTGATTGGTGCAGCACACCAACATGGCACAAGTATACATATGTAGCAAACCTGCACGTTGTGCACATGTACCCTACAACTTGAAGTTTAATAATAATAAATAAATTAAAAAAAAAAAAAGAAAGAAGCCTTTCGCTGAGACTGTTCTTGTGTAATTTGAGGAGTGATATATGGAAGCCCGTAGAGGGCAATGGTGAAAAAGGAAACATGTTCTGTTTAATGCTGGAAAGAATCTTTCTGAGAAACTGCACTCTGTTCTGTTAATTCATCTCACAGAGTTACGTTTTTCCCCTCAAGAAGCCGTTCACTACGACTGTTCTTATGGAATTTGCAAAGCGATATTTGAAAGCCCATAGAGGGCTATAGTGACAAAGGAAATATCTTCAGTTAAAAACTGGAAAGAAGCTTTCTGAGAAACTGCACTCTGTTCTGTTAATTCGTCTCACAGACTTACAGCTTTCCCCTCAAGTAGTTTTTCGCTAAGTCTGTTCTTGTGGAATTTGAAGAGTGATATTTGGTAGCCAATAGAGGGCAATGGTGAAAAAGGAAATATCTTCAGTTAAAAACTGGAAAGAAGATTTCTGAGAAATTGCTTTGTGTTCTGTGAATTCATGTCACAGAGTTACAGCTTTCCCCTCAAGAATCCTTTCGCTGAGACTGTTCTTGTGGAATATGAAGCGTGATATATGGAAGCCCGTAGAGGGCAATGGTGAAAAAAGAAACATGTTCAGTTTAAAGCTGGAAAGAAGCTTTCTGAGAAACTGCACTCTGTTCTGTTAATTCATCACACAGAGTTACATCTTTCCCCTCAAGAAGCCGTTCGCTAAGACTGTTCTTATGGAAATTGCAAAGCGATATTTTAAAGCCCATAGAGGGCTATAGTGAAAAAGGAAATATCTTCAGTTAAAAACTGGAAAGAAGCTTTCTGAGAAACTGCACTCTGTTCTGTTAATTCGTCTCACAGACTTACAGCTTTCCCCTCAAGTAGTCTTTCGCTAAGACTGTTCTTGTGGAATTTGAAGAGTGATATTTGTAAGCCCATAGAGGGCAATGGTGAAAAAGGAAATATCTTCAGTTAAAAACTGGAAAGAAGCTTTCTGAGAAACTGCTTTGTGTTCTGTGAATTCATCTCAGAGAGTTACAGCTTTCCCCTCAAGAAGCCTTTCGCAAAGACTGTTCTTGTGAAATTTGAAGAGTGATATTTGGAAGCCCTTAGAGGGCAATGATGAAAAAAGAAACATCTTTAGTTTAAAACTGGAAAGAAGCTTTCTGACACACTGCACTCTGTTCTGTTAATTCATCTCACAGATTTATATATTTTCCCTCAAGAAGCCGTTCGCTAAGACTGTTCTTGTGGAATTTGCAAAGCGATATTTGGAAGCCCTTAGAGGGCAATGGTGAAAAAGGAAATATGTTCAGTTAAAAACTGAAAAGCTTTCTCAGAAACTGCACTCTGTTCTGTTAATTCATCTCACAGAGTTACAGCTTTCCCCTCAAGAAGCCTTTCGCTAAGACTGCTCTTTTGGAATTTGAAAAGTGATATTTGGAATCCCTTATAGGGCTATGGTGAAAAAGGAAATATCTTCAGTTAAAAACTGAAAAGAAACTTTCTGACAAACTGCACTCTGTTCTGTTAATTCATCTCAGAGAGTTACAGTTTTCCATTCATGAAGCCTTTTGCTAAGACTGTTCTTCTGGAATTGGAAAAGTGATATTTGGAAGCCCGTAGAGGGCAACGGTGAAAAAGGAAATATCTTCAGTTAAAAACTTAAAAGAAGCTTTCTGAAAAACTGCTTTGTGTTCTGTGAATTCATCTCACAGAGTTACAGCTTTCCTCTCAAGAAGCCTTTCGCTAAGACTGTTCATGTGGAATTTGAAGAGTGATATTTGGAAGCCCATAGAGGGCAATGGTGAAAAAGGAAACACCTTCAATTTAAAACTGAAAAGAAGCTTTCTGAGAAACTGCATTCTGTTCTGTTAATTCATCTCACTGATTTATATCTTTCCCCTCAAGAAGCCGTTCGCTAAGACGGTTCTTGTGGAATTTGCGAAGCGATATTTGTAAGCCCATAGAGGGCTATGGTGAAAAAGGAAATATCTTCAGTTAAAAACTGGTAGGAAGCTTTGTGTGAAACTGCCCTCTCTTCTCTTAATTCGTCTCACAGAGTTACAGCTGTCTCCTCAAGAAGTCTTTCGCTAAGACTGTTCTTTTGGAATTTGAAAAGTGATATTTGGAATCCCGTAGACAGCAATGGTGAATAATGAAATATCTTCAGTTAAAAACTGGAAAAAGCTTTCTGAGAAACTGCTTTGTGTTCTGTGAATTCATCTCAGAGATTTACAACTTTCCCCTATAGAAGCCTTTCGCTAAAACTGTTCTTGTGCAATTTGAAGAGTGATATTTGGAAGCCCATACAGGGCAATAGTGAAAAAGGACACATCTTCAGTTTAAAACTGGAAAGATGCTTTATGAGAAACTACACTCTGTTCTGTTACTTCATCTCACAGAGTTACATCTTTTCTTTCAAGAAGCCCTTCACTAAGACTGTTCATGTGGAATTTGCAAAGCGATATTTTAAAGCCCATAGAGGGGTAGGGTGAAAAAGGCAATATCTTCAGTTAAAAACTGGAAAGAAGCTTTCTGAGAAACTGCACTCCGTTCCCTTAATTCGTCTCACAGACTTACAGCTTTCCCCTCAACAATCCTTTAGCTAAGACTGTTCTTTTGGAATTTGAAAAGTGATACTTGGAATCCTATAGAGGGCAATTTTGCAAAAGGAAATATCTTCAGTTAAAAATTGAAAAGAAGCTTTCTGACAAACTGCACTCTGTTCTGTTAATTCATGTCACAGAGTTACAGCATACCCCTCAAGAAGCCTTTCGCTAAGACTGTTCTTGTTGAATTTGAAGAGTGATATTTCGTAGCCCAGAGAGGGCAATGGTGAAAAAGGAGATACCTTCAGTTAAAAACTGGAAAGAAGCTTTCTGAGAAACTGCTTTGTGTTCTGTGAATTCATCTCACAGAGATACAGCTTTCCCCGCAATAATCCTTTGGCTATGACTGTTCTTGTAGAATTTGCAGAGTGATATTTGGAAGCCCATAGATGGCTATGGTGAAAAAGAAAATATCTTCAGTTAAAAACTGGAAAGAAACTTTCCGAGAAACTGCTTTGTGTTCTGTGAATTCATCTCTCAGAGGTACAGCTTTCCCCACAGGAAGCCTTTCGCTAAGATTGTTCTTGTGGAATTTGAAGAGTGATATTTGGTAGTCCATATAGGGCAAATGTGAAAAAGGAAATATCTTCAGTTGAAAACTGGAAAGAAGCTTTTTGACAAACTGTACTCTTTTCTGTTAATTCATCTCACAGATTTGTATCTTTCCCCTCAAGATGCCGTTCGCTAAGACTGTTCTTGTGGAATTTGCAAAGCGATATTTGGTAGCCCATAGAGGGCTTTGGTGAAAAACGAAATATCTTCAGTTAAAAACTGGAAAGAAGCTTTCTGAGAAATTGCTTTGTGTTCTGTGAATTCATGTCACAGTGTTACAGCTTTCCCCTCAAGAAGTCCTTCGCTGAGACTGTTCGGGACATGGATGCAGCTGGAAACCATCATTCTCAGCAAACTATCACAAGAACAGAAAACCAAACACCGCATATTCTCACTCATAGGTGGGAACTGAACAATGAAATCACCTGGATTCAGGAAGGGGAACATCACACACTGGGGCCTATCATGGGGAGGCGGGAGGGGGGTGGGATTGCATTGGGAGTTATACCTGATGTAAATGACGAGTTGATGGGTGCAGCACTCCAACATGGCAAAAGTATACATATGTAGCAAACCTGCACGTTGTGCACATGTACCCTACAACTTGAAGTTTAATAATAATAAATAATTTTAAAAAAAAAAAAAAAGAAAGAAGCCTTTCGCTGAGACTGTTCTTGTGGAATTTGAAGAGTGATATATGGAAGCCCGTAGAGGGCAATGGTGAAAAAGGAAACATGTTCTGTTTAATGCTGGAAAGAATCTTTCTGAGAAACTGCACTCTGTTCTGTTAATTCATCTCACAGAGTTACGTCTTTCCCCTCAAGAAGCCGTTCACTACGACTGTTCTTATGGAATTTGCAAAGCGATATTTGAAAGCCCATAGAGGGCTACGGTGAAAAAGGAAATATCTTCAGTTAAAAACTGGAAAGAAGCTCTCTGAGAAACTGCCCTCTGTTCTGTTAATTCGTCTCACAGACTTACAGATTTCCCCTCAAGAAGCCTTTCGCTAAGACAGTTCTTTTGGAATTTGAAAAGTGATATTTGGAATCCCATAGTGGGCAAGTGTGAAAAAGGAAATATCTTCAGTTAAAAACTGAAAAGAAGCTTTCTGAGAAACTGCACTCTGTTCTGTTAATTCATCTCACAGAGTTACAGCTTTCCCCTCAAGAAGCCTTTCGCTAAGACTGTTCTTGTTTAATTTGAAGAGTGACATTTGATAGCCCTTAGAGGGCAATGGTGAAAAAGGGAATATTTTCAGTTAAAAACTGAAAAGAAGCTTTCTGAGAAACTGCTTTGTGTTCCGTGAATTCATCTCACAGAGTTACAGCTTTCCCCTCAAGAAGCCTTTCCCTAAGACTGTTCTTGTGAAATTTGAAGAGAGATATTTGGAAGCCCCTAGAGCGCAATGGTGAAAAAGAAATATCTTCAGTTTAAAACTGGAAAGAAGCTTTCTGAGAAACTGCACTCTGTTCTGTTAATTCATCTCACTGATTTATATATTTCCCCTCAAGAAGCCGTTCGCTAAGACTGTTCTTGTGGAATTTGCAAAGCGATATTTGGAAGCTCATAGAGGGCTATGGTGAAAAAGGAAACATCTTCAGTTAAAAACTGGAAGGAAGCTGTCGGGGTATCTGCTCTGTGTTCTCTTAATTCATATCACAGATTTACAGTTTCCCCTCAATTAGCCTTTCGCTAAGACTGTTCTTGTGGAATTTGAAAAGTGATATTTCGTAGCCCATAGAGGGCATTGGTGAAAAAGGAAATATCTTCAGTTAAAAACCGTAAAGAAGGTTTGTGAGAAACTGCACTCTGTTCTCTTAATTCGTTTCACAGAGTTACAGCTTTCCCCTCAAGAAGCCTTTCGCTAAGACTGTTCTTGTGGAATTTGAAGAGTGATATTTGGAAACCCTTAGAGGGCAATGGTGAAAAAGGAAATATCTTCAGGTAAAAACTGAAAAGAAGCTTTCTGACAAACTGCATTTTGTTCTGTTAATTCATCTCACAGAGGTACAGCTTTCCATTCAAGAAGCCTTTTGCTTAGACTGTTCTTGTGGAATTTGAAAAGTGATATTTGGAAGCCCGTAGAGGGCAACGGTGAAAAAGGAAATATCTTCAGTTAAAAACTGGAAAGAAGCTTTCTGAGAAACTGCTTTGTGTTCTGTGAATTCAACTCACAGAGTTACAGCTTTCCCCTCAAGAAGCCTTTCACTAAGACTGTCCTTGTGGAATTTGAAGAGTGATATTTCGTAGCCCATAGAGGGCAATGGTGAAAAAGGAAATATCTTCAGTTAAAAACTGGAAAGATGCTTTCTGAGAAACTGCTAAGTATTCTGTGAATTCATCTCACAGAGTTACAGCTTTCCTCTCAAGAAGCCTTTCGCTAAGGCTGTTCTTGTGGAATTTGAAGAGTGATATTTGGAAGCCCATAGAGGGCAATGGTGAAAAAGGAAACACCTTCAGTTTAAAACTGGAAAGAAGCTATCTGAGATACTGCATTCTGTTCTGTTAATTCATCTCACAGATTTATATCTTTCCCTTCAAGGAGCCGAAGGCTAAGACTGTTCTTGTGGAATTTGCAAAGCGATATTTGGAAGCCCATAGAAGGCTAGGCTTTAAAAACAAATATCTTCAGTTAAAAACAGGAAAGAAGCTTTGTGAGAAACTGCACTCTGTTCTCTTAATTCGTCTCACAGAGTTACAGCTTTCCCCTCTAGAAGCCTTTCGCTAAGACTGTTTTTTGGAATTTGAAAAGTGATTTTTGGAATCCCTTAGAGGGCAACGGTGAAAAAGGAAATATCTTCAGTTAAAAACTGAAAAGAAGCTTTCTGACAAACTGCTCTCTCTTCTGTTAATTCATTTCACATAGTTACAGCCTTCCCCTTAAGAAGCCTTTCGCTAAGACTGTTCTTGTGGAATTTGAGGTGTGATATTTGGTAGCCCTTAGAGGGCAATGGTGAAAAAGGAAATATTTTCAGTAAAAACTGGAAAGAATCTTCTGAGAAACTGCTTTGTGTTCTGTGAATTCATCTCACAGAGTTACAGCTTGCCCCTCAAGAAGCCTTTCGCTAAGACTGTTCTTGTGGAATTTGAAGAGTGATATTTGGAAGCCCATAGAGGGCAATGCTGAAAAAGGAAACATCTTCAGTTTATAACTAGAAAGAAGCTTTCTGAGAAGTTGCACTCTGTTCTGTTAATTCATCTCACAGAGTTACATCTTTCCCTTCAAGAAGCCTTTCGCTAAGACTCTTCTTGTGTAATTTGAAGAGTGATATTTGGAAGCCCATAGAGGGCAATGGTGAAAAAGGAAATATCTTCAGTTAAAAACTGGAAAGAAGCTTTCTGAGAAACTGCTTTGTGTTCTGTGATTTCATCTCATAGAGTTACCGCTTGTGGAATTTGATGAGTGATATTTGGAAGCCTAAAGAGGGCAATGGTGAAAAAGGAAACATCTTCAGTTTAAAACTGGACAGATGATTTCTGAGAAACTGCACTCTGTTCTGTTAATTCATCTCACAGAGTTACATTTTTCCCCTTAAGAAGCCGTTCGCTAAGACAGTTCTTGTGGAATTTGAAGAATGACATTTGGAATCCCATTGAGGGCAATTGTGAAAAAGGAAATATGTTCAGTTAAAAACTGGAAAGAAGCTCTCGGGGTATCTGGTATGTGTTCTCTTAATTCATGTCACAGAGTTACAGCTTTCCCCTCAAGTAGCCTTTCGCTAAGACTGTTCTTGTTGAATTTGAAGAGTGATATTTCGTAGCCCAGAGAGGGCAATGGTGAAAAAGGAGATACCTTCAGTTAAAAACTGGAAAGAAGCTTTCTGAGAAACTGCTTTGTGTTCTGTGAATTCATCTCACAGAGATACAGCTTTCCCCGCAATAATCCTTTGGCTATGACTGTTCTTGTAGAATTTGCAGAGTGATATTTGGAAGCCCATAGATGGCTATGGTGAAAAAGAAAATATCTTCAGTTAAAAACTGGAAAGAAACTTTCCGAGAAACTGCTTTGTGTTCTGTGAATTCATCTCTCAGAGGTACAGCTTTCCCCACAGGAAGCCTTTCGCTAAGATTGTTCTTGTGGAATTTGAAGAGTGATATTTGGTAGTCCATATAGGGCAAATGTGAAAAAGGAAATATCTTCAGTTGAAAACTGGAAAGAAGCTTTTTGACAAACTGTACTCTTTTCTGTTAATTCATCTCACAGATTTGTATCTTTCCCCTCAAGATGCCGTTCGCTAAGACTGTTCTTGTGGAATTTGCAAAGCGATATTTGGTAGCCCATAGAGGGCTTTGGTGAAAAACGAAATATCTTCAGTTAAAAACTGGAAAGAAACTTTGTGAGAAACTGCACTCTGTTCTCTTAATTCGTCTCACAGAGTTGCAGCTTTCCCCTCAAGAAGCCTTTAGCTAAGACTGTTCTTTTGGAATTTGAGAAGTGATATTTGGAATCCCATAGAGGGCAATTTTGAAAAAGGAAATATCTTCAGTTAAAAACTGAAAAGAAGCTTTCTGACAAACTGCACTCTGTTCTGTTAATTCATCTCACAGAGTTACAGCTTTCCCCTCAAGAAGCCTTTCACTAAGACTGTTCTTGTGGAATTTGAAGAGTGATAGTTGGAAGCCCATAGAGGGCAATGGTGAAAAAGGAAACATCTTCAGTTTAAAACTGGAAAGAAGCTTTCTGAGAATCTGAAATGTGCTCTGTTAATTCATCTCTCAGCGTTACTTCTTTCCCTTCAAGAAGCCTTTCACTAAGACTGTTCTTGTGGAATTTGAAAAGTGATATTTGGAAGCCCATAGAGGGCAATGGTGAAAAAGGAAAAATCTTCAGTTAAAAACTGGAAAAAAGCTTTCTGAGAAATTGCTTTGTGTTCTGTGAATTCATGTCAGAGAGTTACAGCTTTCCCCTCAAGAAGCCTTTCGCTGAGACTGTTCTTGTGGAATTTGAAGAGTGATATATGGATGCCCGTAGAGGGCAATTGTGAAAAAGGAAACATGTTCTGTTTAATGCTGGAAAGAATCTTTCTGAGAAACTGCGCTCTATTCTGTTAATTCATCTCACAGAGTTACAGATTTCCCCTCAAGAAGCCTTTCACTAAGACTGTTCTTGTGGAATTTGAAGAGTGATATTTGGAAGCCCTTAGAGGTCAATGGTGAAAAAGGGAAAATCCTCAGTTCAAAACTGGAAGGAAGCTTTCTGAGAAACTGCACTCTGTTCTGTTAATTCATCTCACAGAGTTACATCTTTCCCCTCAAGAAGCCATTCGCTAAGACTGTTCTTGTGGAATTTGCAAAGCGATATTTGGCAGCCCATAGAGGGCTATGGTGAAAAAGGAAGTATCTTCAGTTAAAAACTGGAAAGAGGCTTTCTGAGAAACTGCACTCTGTTCTGCTAATTCGTCTAACCGAATTACAGCTTTCCCCTCATAAGCCTTTTGCTAAAACTGTTCTTTTGGAGTTTGAAAAGTGATATTTGGAATTCCATGGAGGGCAATGGTGAAAAAGTAAATATCTTCAGTTATAAACTGAAAGAGGCTTTCTGAGAAACTGCTTTGTGTTCTGTGAATTCATCTCACAGAGTTACAGGTTTCCACTCAAGAAGCCTTTCGCTAAGCCTGTTCTTGTGAAAATTGAAGCGTGATATATGGAAGCCTTTAGAGGGCAATGTTGAAAAAGGAAACATCTTCAGTTTAAAAGTGGAAAGAAGCTTTCTGAGAAACTGCCCTCTGGTCTGTTAATTCAACTCACAGAGTTACATCTTTCCACTCTTGAAGCCGTTCGATAAAACTGTTCTTGTGGAATTTCCAAAGCGATATTTGGAAGCCCATAGAGGGCTATGGCGAAAAAGGAAATATCTTCAGTTTAAAACTGAAAAGAAGCTTTCTGACAAACTGCACTCTGTTCTGTTAATTCATCTCACAGAGTTACAGTTTCCCCTGAAGAAGCCTTTCGCTAAGACTGTTCTTGTGGAATTTGAAGAGTGATATTTGGTAGCCCATAGAGGGCCATTTGGAAAGAGGAAATAACTTCAGTTAAAAACTGTAAAAAAAGCTTTCTGAGATACTGCATTGTGTTCTGTGAATTCATCTCACAGAGTTACAGCTTTCCCCTCAAGAAGCCTTTCGCTAAGACTGTTCTTGTGGAATTTGAAGAGTGATATTTGGAAGCCCATAGAGGGCAATGGTGAAAAAGGAAATATCTTCAGTTTAAAACTGGAAAGAAGTTTTCTGTGAAACTGCACACTGTTCTGTTAATTCGTCTCACAGAGTTACATTTTTCCCCTCAAGGGGCCTTTCGCTAAGACTGTTCTTGTGGAATTTGAAGAGTGATATTTGGTAGCCCATAGAGGGCAATGGTGAAAAAGTAAATATCTTCAGTTAAAAACTGGAAAGAAGCTTTCTGAGAAACTGCTTTGTGTTCTGTGAATTCATGTCACAGAGTTACAGCTTTCCCCTCAAGAAGCCGTTCGCTAAGACTGTTCTTGTGGAATTTGAAGGGTGATATTTGGAACCCCTAGAGGTCAATGGTGAAAAAGGAAACATCTTCAGTTTAACAGTGGAAAGAAGCTTTCTGAGAAACTGCAGTCTGTTCTGTTAATTCATCTCATAGAGTTACATCGTTCCCCTCAAGAAGCCGTTCAGTAAGACTGTTCTTGTGGAATTTGCAAAGCGATATTTGGAAGCCCTTAGATGGCTACGGTGAAAAAGTAAATATCTTCAGTTAAAAACTGGATAGAAGCTTTCTGAGAAACTGCACTCTGTTCCCTTAATTCGTCTCACACAGTTACAGTTTTCCCCTCAAGAAGCCTTTCGCTAAGACTGTTCTTTTGGAATTTTAAAAGTGATATTTGGAATCCCATAGAGGGCGAAGGTGAAAAAGGAAATATCTTCAGTTAAAACCTGAAAAGAAGCTATCTGAAAACTGCACTCTGTTCTGTTAATTCATCTCACAGCATTACAGCATTCCTTTCCAGAAGCCGTTCGCTAAGACTGTTCTTTTGGAATTTGAAAAGAGATACTTGGAAGCCCATAGAGGGCTATGGTGAAAAAGGAAATATCTTCAGTTAAAAACTGGAAAGAAGCTTTCTGAGAAACTGCACTTTGTCCTGTGAATTCATCTCACAGAGTTACAGCTTTCCCTTCAAGAAGCCTTTCGCTAAGACTGTTCTTGTGGAATTGGCAAAGGGATACTTGGAAGCCCATAGAGGGCTATGGTGAAAAAGGGAATATCTTCAGTTAAAAACTGGAAAGAAGCTTTCTGAGAAACTGCTTTGTGTTCTTTGAATTCATCTCACAGAGTTACAGCTTAACGCTGAAGAAGCCTTTCGCTCAGAGTTTTCTTGTGGAATTTAAAGTGTGATATTTGGTAGCCCATAGACGTCAATGGTGAAAAAGGAAACATCTTCAGTTTAAAACTGTAAAGAATCTTTCTGAGAAACTGCACTCTGTTCTGTTAATTCATCTCACAGAGTTACATCTTTCCCCTCAAGAAGCCATTCGCTAAGACTGTTCTTGTGGAATTTGCAAAGCGATATTTGGAAGCCCATAGAGGGCAATGGTGAAAAAGGAAATATCTTCAGTTTAAAACTGGAAAGAAGCTTTCAGAGAAACTGCACTCTGTTCTCTGAATTCATCTCACAGAGTTACATCTTTGCCCTCAAGAAGCCGTTCGCTAAAACTATTCTTGTGGAATTTGCAAAGCGATATTTCGAAGCCCAATGAGGGCTGTGGTGAAAAAGGAAATGTCTTCAGGTTAAAACTGTAAAGAACCTTTCTGAAAAACTGCACTCTGTTCTGTTATTTCATCTCACAGAGTTACAGCTTTCCCCACAAGAAGCCTTTCGCTCAGACAGTTCTTGTGGAATTTGAAGAGTGATATTTGGAATCCCCTAGAGGGCAATGGTGAAAAAGGAAATATCTTCAGGTAAAAACTGGAAAGAAGCTTTCTGAGAAACTGCACTCTGTTCTGTTAATTCGTCTCACAGATTTACGGCTTTCCCCTCAAGAAGCCTTTCACTAAACTGTTCTTTTCGAATTTGAAAAGTGATATTTGGAATCCCATAGAGGGCAATGGTGAAAAAGGAAATATCTTCAGTTAAAAACTGGAAAGAATCCTTCGCGGAAACTGCTCTGTGTTCTGTTAATTCATGTCACAGAGTTACAGCTTTCCCCTCAAGAAGCCTTCCGCTAACACGGTTCTTTTGGAATTTAAAGAGTGATATTTGGTAGCCCATAGAGGGCAATGGTGAAAAAGGAAATATCTTCAGTTAATAACTGGAAAGAAGCTTTCTGAGAAACTGCTCTGTGTTCTGTTAACTCATGTCACAGAGTTACAGCTTTCCCCTTAAGAAGACTTTCACTAAGACTGCTCTTGTGGAATTTGTAGAGTGATATTTGGAAGCCCATAGAAGGCAATGTTGAAAAAGGAAACATCTTCAGTTTAAAACTGGAAAGAAGTTTTCTGAGAAACTGTACTCTGTTCTTTTAATTCATCTCACAGAGTTACATCTTTCCCCTTAAGAAGCCATTCAGTAAGACTGTTCTTGTGGAATTTGCAAAGCGATATTTGGAATCCCATAGAGGGCTATGGTGAAAGAGGAAATATCTTCAGTTAAAAATTGGAAAGAAACTTTCTGAGAAACTGCACACTGTTCTGTTAATTCGTCTCACAGATTTAAAACTTTCCCCTCAAGAAGCCTTTCCCTAAGACTGTTCTTTTGGAATTTGAAAAGTGATATTTGGAATCCCATAGAGGGCAATGGTGAAAAATGAAATATCTTCAGTTAAAACTGAAAGAAGCTTTCTGACAAACTCCACTCTGTTCTGTTAGTTCATCTCACAGAGTTACAGCTTTCCCCTCAAGAAGCCTTTCGCTAAGACTGTTCTTGTGGAATTTGAAGAGTGATATTTGGTTGCCCACACAGGGCAATGGTGAAAAAGGAAATATCTTCAGTTAAAAACTGGGAAGAAGCTTTCGGGGAAACTGCTCTGTGTTCTGTTAATTCATCTCACAGAGTTACAGCTTTCCCCTCAAGAATCCTTTCCCTAAGACTGTTCTTGTGGAATTTGAAAAGTGATATTTTGAATCCAATAGAGGGCAATGGTGAAAAAGGAAATATCTTCAGTTAAAAACTGAAAAGAAGCTTTCTGACCAACTACACTCTATTCTGTTAATTTTTCTCACAGAGTTACAGCTTTCCCCTCAAGAAGCCTTTCGTTAAGTCTGTTCTTGTTGAATTTGAAGAGTCATATTTGGAAGCCCATAGAGGGCAATGGTGAAAAAGGAAACATCTTCAGTTTAAAACTGGAAAGAAACTTTCTGAGAAACTGCACTCTGTTCTGTTAATTCATCTCACAGAGTTACATCTTTCCCCTCAAGAAGACGTTCGCTAAGACTGTTCTTGTAGAATTTGCAAAGTGATATTTGGAAGCCCTTAGAGGGCTACGGTGAAAAAGGAAATATCTTCAGTTAAAAACTGGAAAGAAGCTTTCTGAGAAACTGCACTCTGTTCTGTTAATTCGTCTCTGATTTACAGCTTTTCCCTCAAGAAGCCTTTCGCTAAGACTGTTTTTTTTTGAATTTGAAAAGTGATATTTGGAAGCCCATAGAGGGCAATGGTGAAAAAGGAAACATCATCAGTTTAAAACTGGGAAGAAGCTTTCTGAGAAAGTGTACTCTGTTCTGTTAATTCATCTCACAGAGTTACATCTTTTCCCTCAAGAAGCCGTTCAGTAAGACTATTCTTGTGTAATTTGCAAAGCGATATTTGGAAGCCCATAGAGGGCTATGGTGAAAAAGGAAATATCTTCAGTTAAAAAGTGAGCCGGTTTGAGCCGGTCTGTTCCTGTTTGAGTCCGGTTTGAGCCGTTCAAAGCCGGTTTGAGCCGGTCTAGTCCGGTTTGAGTCCAGTGTGAGCCGGTCAAATCCGGTTTGAGCTGGTTTGGTCCGATTTGAGTCCGGTTTGATCGAGTCAATACAGTTGTTAGCCGGTCAAAACCGGTTTGAACCGTTCTGGCCTGGTTTAATCTGGTCAAAACCCGTTTTACTCTGGTTTGAGCCCGTCGAAACTTGTTTGTGCCGTTCTGGTCCAGTTTGATCCGGTTTGAGTAGTTCTGGTCCGGTTTGAGCCGGTCTGGTCGGCTTTCATTGAGCCTGGTGGCAAAACCGGTTTGAGCCAGTCTGCTGTGGTTTGATCTGGTTTGAGCCAGTCTGGTCCATTTTGATTAGATTTGAGCCGGTCAAAACCGGTTTGAGCCAATCTGGTCCGATTTGAGTCCTGTTTAAGCAGGTCAAAACCGTTTTGAGCCGGTCTGGTCTGGTTTCATCCGGTCAAAACCGGTTTGAGTCACTTTGAGACAGTCAAAACCGGTTTGAGCCGGTCTGGTCTGGTTTGAGCCTGTCAAAACCGGTTTGAGCCGGTCTGGCCTGGTTCGATCCAGTCAAAACCCGTATGAGTCCGGTTTGAGCCGGTGAAAACCGGTTTGAGATTTCCGGTCTGGTTTGAGGCAGTTTGAGCCGGTCTGGTCTGGTTTAAGAAGCTTTAAGCTGGTCTGTTCCTGTTTCAGGCGGTCTGTTCCTGTTTCAGTCTCGTTGGAGCCGTTCAAAACCGGTTTGAGCCGGTCTAGTCCGGTTTGAGTCCGGTTTCAGCCAGTGAAAACCGGTTTGAGCCGGTCTGGCCTGGTTTGATCCGGTCAAAACCCGTATGAGTCTGGTATGAAGCGGTGAAAACCGGTTTGAGATGTACTGGTCCGGTTTGAGCCGGTTTGAGCCGGTCTGGTCTGGCTTGAGCCGGTTTGAGCCGGTCTGTTCCTGTTTGAGTCCAGTTTGAACCGTTCAAAGACGGTTTGAGTCTGTCTGGCCTGATACGATGCGGACAAAACCCGTATGAGTCCGGTTTGAGCTGGTGAAAACCGGTTTGAGATGTTCTGGTCAGGTTTGAGCCGGTTTGAGCCCGTCTGGTCTGGCTTGAGCCTGTTTTAGCCTGTCTGATCCTGTTTGAGTCCAGTTTGAGCTGTTCAAAGCTGGTATGAACCGGTCTGGCCTGGTTTGATCTGGTCAAAACCCGTATGAGTCCTGTTTAAGCCGGTGAAAACCGGTTTGAGATGTTCTGGTCCGATTTGAGCCGGATTGAGCCCGTCAGGTCTGGCTTCAGCCGCTTTGAGCCGGTCTAATCCTGTTTGAGTCCGGTTTGAGCCGGTCTAGTCCAGTTTGAGTCCGGTTTCAGCCAGTCAATACCGGTTTGAGCCAGTTTCGTCCGGTTTGAGTCCGGTTTGAGCCAGTCAAAACAGGTGTGAGCCGGTCTGGTCCAGTTTGCGTCCAGTTTGAGCCGGTCAAAACCGGTTTGAACCGGTCTGGCCTGGTTTGATCTGGTCAAAACCCGTTTGACCCTGGTTTGAGCCGATGAAAACTTGTTTGAGCCGTTCTGGTCTGGTTTGATCTGGTTTGAGCCGGTCAAAACCGGTTTGAGCCGGTGTAATATGGCTAAAACATGTTTGAGCCGGTCTGCTCGGATTTGAGTCCGGTTTGAGGAGGTAAAAACAGGATTCAGTCTGGTTTGAGCCAGTCTGTTCCGTTCTAGTTTAAATCCGGTTTCAGCCGGTCAAAACCAGTTTGAGCCGTTCCGGTCTGGTTTGAGACGGTCTAATATGGTCAAAATAGGTTTGAACCGGTCTGGTCCAGTTTGAGTCCAGTTTGAGCAGGTGAAAACCATTTTGAGCCCGTCTGGTCTGGTTTCATCTGGTCAAAACCGGTTGGAGTTGGTTTGAGCCGGTCAAAAACGGTTTGAGCAGCTCTGGTCCGGTTTTAGTCCAGTTTGAGCTGGTCAAAACCAGTTTCAGCCGGTCTGGTTCGGTTTGAGCTGTTCTGGTCTGGTTGGAGCCTCTCCAAACCGGTTGGAACTGGTCTGGTCCGGTTTGAGTCCGGTTTGAGCCGATCAAAATCGGTTTGAGCCTGTCTGGCCTCGTTTGATCCGGTCAAAACCCGTATGAGTCCGGTTTGAGCCGGTGAAAACCGGTTTGAGATGTTCTGGTCCGGTTTGAGGCGGTGTGAGCCGGTCTGGTCTGGTTAGAGCCGCTTTGAGCCGGTCTGTTCCTGTTTGAGCAGTTCTGTTCCTGTTTCAGTCTGGTTTGAGCCGTTCAAAACCGGTTTGAGACGGTCTAGTCCTGTTTGAGTCTGGTTTCAGCCGGTCAAAACAGGTTTGAGCTGGTATGGCCTGGTTTGATCCGGTCACAACCCGTATGAGTCTGGTTTGAAGCGGTGAAACCTGGTTTGAGATGTTCTGGTCTGGTTTGAGCCGGTTTGAGCAGGTCTGGTCTGGCTTGAGCCGGTTTGAACCGGTCAAAACCAGTTTGAGCCGGTCTGGCCTGGTTTGTTCCGGTCAAAACCTGTATGAGATCGGTTCGAGCCGGTGTAAACCGGTTTGAGATGTTCTGGTCCGGTTTGAGCCGGTTTGAGCCGGTCTGGTCTGGCTTGAGCCACTTAGAGCCGGTCTATTCCTGTTTGAGTCCGGTTTGAGCCATTCAAAACCGGTCTCATCCGGTCTAGTCCGGTTTGAGTACGGTTTCAGCTGGTCAAAACCGGTTTGAGCCGGTCTGGTCCTTTTTGAGTCCGGTTTGAGCCAGTCAAAACAGGTTTGAGCCAGTCTGGTCTGGTTTGAGTCCGGTTTGAGCCAGTCAAAACCGGTTTGAGCCGGTCTGGCCTGGTTTGATCTGGTCAAAACCCGTTTGACCCTGGTTTGAGCCGGTTAAAACTTGTTTGAGCCGTTCTGGTCCGGTTTGATCCGGTTTGAGCCAGTCTGGTCTGGTTTGAGCCGGTCTGGTCGGGTTTCGTTGAGTCTGGTGTCAAAACCGGTTTGAGCCAGTCTGCTGTGGTTTGATCCGGTTTGAGCTGGTCTGGTCCTGTTTGATTAGATTTGAGCCGGTCAAAACCGGTTTGAGCCGATATGGTCCAGTTTGAGTCCGGATTCAGCCGGTCAAAACCGGTTTGAGCCCGTCAGGCCTGGTTTGATCCGGTCAAAACCCGTATGAGTCTGGTTTGAAGCAGTGAAAACCGGTTTGAGATGTTCTGGTCTGGTTTGAGCCGGTTTGAGCTGGTATGCTCTGGCTTGAGCCGGTTTGAGCCGGTCAAAACCGGTTTGAGCCGGTCTGGCCTGGTTTGATCGGGTCAAAACCCGTATGGGATCGGTTCGAGCTGGTGAAATCCGGTTTGAGATGTTCTGGTAGGGTTTGAGCCGGTTTGAGCCGTTCTGGTCTGGCTTGAGCCAGTTTTAGCCTGTCTGTTCCTGTGTGAGTCCGGTTTGAGCCGTTCAAAGCCGGTTTGAGCCGGTCTGGCCTGGTTTGATCCGGTCAAAACCCGTATGAGATTGGTTCGAGCCGGTGAAAACCGGTTTGAGATGTTCCGGTCCGGTTTGAGCTGGTCTGGTATGGCTTGAGCCGGTTTGAGCCGGTCTGTTCCTGTTTGAGTCCGGTTTCAGCCGTTCAAAGCCGGTTTGAGCTGGTATGGCCCTGTTTGATCCGGTCAAAACCCATATGAGTGCGGTTTGAGCCGGTGAAAACCGGTTTGAGATGTTCTGCTCCGGTTTGAGCTGGTTTGAGCTGGTCTGGTCTGGCTTGAGCCAGTTTTAGCCGGTCTGTTCCTGTTTGAGTCCAGTTTGAGCCGTTCAAAACCGGTTTGAGCTGGTCTAGTCCGTTTTGAGTCCGGTTTCAGCCGGTCAAACCAATTTGAGCTGGTCTGGACTGGTTTGATCCGGTCAAAACCCGTATGAGTCTGGTTTGAAGCGGTGAAAACCGGTATGAGATATTCTCGTCCGGTTTGAGCTGGTTTGAGCCCGTCTGGTATGTTTTGAGCCGATTTTAGCCTGTCTGATCCTGTTTGAGTCCGTTTGTAGCCGTTCAAATCGGTTTGAGCTGGTCTAGTCCTGTTTGAGTCCGGTTTCAGCCGGTCAAAACCGGTTTGAACCGTTCTGGTCTGGTTTGACTCCGGTTTGAGCCAGTCAAAACAGGTTTGACCCGGTCTGTTCCTGTTTGAGTCCGGTTTGAGCCGTTCAAAGCCGGTTGGAGCCGGTCTAGTCCGGTTTGAGTCAGGTTTCAGCCGGTCAAAACAGGTTTGAGCCAGTTTGGTCCGGTTTGAATCCGGTTTGAGCCAGTCAAAAGAGGTTTGATCCGGTCTGGTCCGGTTTGAGTCTGGTTTGAACCTTTCAAAACCGGTTTGAGACGCTCTGGCCTGGTTTGATCCGGTTTGAGCCGTTCTGGTCGGGTTTCATTGAGCCTGGTGTCAAAACCGGTTTGAGCCATTCTGCTGTGCTTTGTTCCGGTTTGAGCCGGTGTGGTCAATTTTGATTAGATTTGAGCCGGTCAAAACCGGTTTGAGCCGATCTGGTCCGGTTTGAGTCCGGTTTCAGCAGGTCAAAACCGTTTTGAGCCGGTGTGGTCCGGTTTCATCTGGTCAAAACCGGTTTGACTCGGTTTGAGACAGTCAAAACCGGTTAGAGCCGGTCTGGTCGGGTTTGATACGGTTTGAGCCGGTCTGGTCTGGTTTGAGCCTGTCAAAACCGGTTTGGGCCTGTCTGGCCTGGTTTGATCTGGTTAAAACCCGTATCAGTCCGGTTTGAGCCGGTGAAAACCGGTTTGAGATGTTCCGCTCCGGTTTGAGGTGGTTTGAGCCGGTCTGGTATGGTTTGAGCCGCTTTGAGCCAGTCTGTTCCTGTTTGAGCCGGTCTGTTCCTGTTTCAGTCTGGTTTGAGCCGGTGTAGTGTGGTTTGATTCTGGTTTCAGCCGGTCAAAACCGTTTTGAGACGGTCTGGTCCGGTTTGATTAGATTTGAGCCGGTCAAAACCGGTTTGAGCCGATCTGGTCCGATTTGAGTCTGGTTTGAGCAGGTAAAAACCGTTTTGAGCCGGTCTGCTCCGGTTTCATCCGGTCAAAACCGGTTTGAGTCGGTTTGAGACGGTCAAAACCGGTATGAGCCTGTCTGGACGGATTTGATCCGGTTTAAGCCAATCTGGTCTGCTTTTAGCCGGTCAAAACCGGTTTGAGCCGGTCTGTTCCGGTTTTAGTCCGGTTTGAGCCGGTCAAAACCGGTTTCAGCCGGTCTGGTTCGGTTTGAGCCAGTCTGGTCCAGTTTGAGTCCGATTTGAGCCAGTCAAAACCGGTTTGAGCCGGTCTGGCCTGGTTTGATCCGGTCAAAACCCGTATGAGTCCGGTTTCAGGCGGTGAAACCCGGTTTGAGATGTTCTGGTCCGGTTTGAGCCGGTTTGAGTCTGTCTGGTCTGGCTTGAGCCGGTTTTAGCCAGTCTGTTCCTGTTTGAGTCCGGTTTGAGCCGTTCAAACCTGGTAGACACGGTCTGGTCCGTAATGAGACGGTTAAAACCGGTTTGAGGCAGTCTAAGAGCCGGTCTGGTGCGGTTTGATCCGGTTGGAGCTGGTCAAAACATGTTTAGTCCGTTTTGAGCCGGTCTGGTCCATTCCGGTTTGAGCTGGTCTTCTCTGGTTTGATTCTGGTTTGAGCCAGTCAAAACAGGTTTGAGCCGGTCTGGTCCGGTTTGAGTCCGGCTTGAGCCGGTCAAAATCGTTTTGAGCCGGTCTCCTCTGGTTTGAGTCATTTTTGAGTCCGCTTTGTGCCGGTCGGGTCCGGTTTGAGCCGGTCAAAGCCAGTTTGAGCCCGTCTCGTCCGGTTTGTGCCGGTCAAAATCGGTTTGAGCCGGTCTAATACGGTCAAAACATGTTTGAGCCGGTCTTTTTGGATTTGAGTCCGGTTTGAGGCGGTAAAAATCGGTTTCAGTCCATCTTGAGCCGGTCTGTTCCGTTCCGGTTTGAATCCGGTTTGAGCCGGTCAAAACCGGTTTGAGCCAGTCCAGTCCGGTTTGAGCCAGGCAAAACCAGTTCGAGTCGGTCTGGTCCGGATTGAACCGGTCAAAACCGGTTCGAGTCGGTCTGGTCTGGTTTGAGCCGGTGCAGTCCAGTTTGGTCTGGTCAAAACACTTTTGAGTCCGATTTGAGCCGGTCAAAACCAGTTTTAGACGGTCTGGTCCGGTTTAATCCGGTCAAAACCGGTGTGAGTCCGGTTTAAGCCGGTCTAAACCGATTTGAGGCAGTCTGGTTTGGTTTGATCCGGGCAAAACCGGTTTGAGACGGTCTAATACGGTCAAAACAGATTTGAGCCTGTCTGGTCACGTATGAGTCCGGTTTGAGCCGGTCAAAACCGGTTTGAGCTGGTCTGGTCTGGTTTGAGCCGGTCAAAACCGATCTGAGCCGGACTAGTCCGGTTTGAGCTGACTTGAGCCGGTGTGGTCCGGTTTGATCCGATTTGAGCTGGTCTGGCCCGGTTTGTGCCAGTCAAAACCGGTTTGAGCCAGTCTGAAAGCCGGTCTGGTGCGGTTTGATCCGGTTGGAGCCGGTCAAAACATGTTTAGTCCATTTTGAGCCGGTCTGGTCCGTTCCGGTTTGAGCCAGTCAAAACAGGTTTGAGCCGGTCTGGTCCGGTTTGAGTCTGGTTTGAGCCGGTCAAAATTGGTTTGAGCCGGTCTGGCCTGGTTTGATCTGGTGAAAACCCGTTTGAGTCCAGTTTGAGCTGGTCAAAACCGGTTTGAGCCGGTCTGGTCTGGTTTGATTCCGGTTTGAGTCCGGTTTGTGCTGGTCTGGTCCGGTTTGAGCCGGTGAAAATCGGTTTGAGCACGTCTCGTCCGGTATGAGCCGGTCAAAACCGGTTTGAGCCGGTCTAATGCGGTCAAAACTTGATTGAGCCGGTCTGCTCAGATTTGAGTCCGGTTTGAGGCGGTAAAAACCGGTTTCAGTCCGATTTGAGCCGGTCTGTTCCACTCCAGTTTGAATCCGGTTTGAGACGGTCAAAACCGGTTTGAGCCGGGCAAAACCAGTTCGAGACGGTCCGGTCCGGTATGAGCAGGTCAAAACCGGTTCGACTCGGTCCGGTTCGGTTTGAGCCAGGCAAAACCGGTTTGAGCAAGTCCAGTCCAGTTTGGTCTGGTCAAAACAGGTTTGAGTCCGGTTTGAGCCGGTCAAACCGGTTTTAGCCGGTCTGGTCCGGTTTGATCCGGCCGAAACCGGTTTGAGTCCGGTTTGAGCCGGTCAAAATTGGTTCGGCCCGGTCTGGATCGGTTTGAGCCTGTCAAAACCGATTTGAGCTGGTCTAATACAGTCAAAACAGGTTTGAGCCGGTCTGATGCAGTCTGATCCAGTTTGATCCAGTCAAAACCGGGTGAGTGCGGTGTGAGCAGGTCTGGTCCGTTCCGGCTTGAGTCCGGTTTGAGCAGGTTTGAGCCAGTTTGGTCCGGTTTGAGTCTGGTGTAAGCCGGTGTGGTCCGTACCAGTTTGAGTCCGGTTTCAGCCGGTTTCAGTCGGTCTGTTGTGGTTTGATCCGGTTGGAGCCGGTCAAAACATGTTTAGTCCGTTTTGAGACGGTCTGGTCCGTTCCGGTTTGAGTCAGTCAAAACAGGGTTGAGCCGGTTTGGTCCGGTTTGAGTCCGGTTTGGGCCAGTCAAAACAGGTTTGAGCCGGTCTGGTCCGATTTGAGTCCGGTTTGAGCCGGCCAAAACCGGTTTGAGCCGGTCTCGCATGGTTTGATCTGGTCAAAACCCGTTTGACTCTGGTTTGAGTCGGTCAAAACTTGTTTGAGCTGTTCTGGTCCAGTTTGATCCAGTTTGAGCCGGTCTGGTCCGGTTTGAGCCGGTCTGGTTGGGTTTCATTGAGCCTGGTGTCAAAACCGGTTTGAGTCAGTCTGCTGTGGTTTGATCAGGTTTGAGCCGGTCTGGTCCAGTTTGATTAGATTTAAGCCGGTCAAAACCGGTTTGAGCCGATCTGGTCCGGTTTGAGTCCGGTTTCAGCAGGTCAAAACCGTTTTGAGCCGGTCTGGCCCGGTTTCATCCGGTCAAAACCGGCTTGAGTCGGTTTGACACAGTCAAAACCAGTTTGAGCCGGTCTGGTCGGGTTTGATCCGGTTTGAGCCGGTCTGGTCTGGTTTGAGCCTGTCAAAACTAGTTTGAGTCGGTCTGGCCTGGTTTGATCTGGTCAAAACCCGTATGAGTCCGGTTTGAGCCGGTGAAAACCGGTTTGAGATTTTCTGGTCCGGTTTGAGGCGGTTTGAGCCGTTCTGATCTGGTTTCAGCCGCTTGGGACGGTCTGTTCCTGTTTGATCCGTTCTGTTCCAGTATCAGTCGGGTTTGAGCCGTTCAAAACCGGTTTCAGCCGGTCTAGTGCGGTTTGAGTCCGATTTCAGCCGGTCAAAACCGGTTTGAGACGGTCTGGCCTGGTTTGATCCGTTCAAAACCCGTATGAGTCTGGTTTGAAGCGGTGAAAACCGGTTTGAGATGTTCTGCTCCGGTTTGAGCCGGTTTCAGCCGGTCTGGTCTGGCTTGAGCCGGTTTGAGCCGGTCTGTTCCTGTTTGAGTCCTGTTTGAGCTGTTCAAAGATGGTTTGAGCCGGTCTGGCCTGGTTTGATGCGGTCAAAACCCGTATGAGTCCGGTTTGAGCCGGTTAAAACCGGTTTGAGATGTTCTGGTCTGGTTTGAGCCGCTTTGAGCCCGTCTGGTCTGGCTTGAGCCGGTTTTAGCCTGTCTGATCCTGTTTGAATCCGGTTTGAACCGTTCAAAACTGGTTTGAGCCGGTCCAGTCCGGTTTGAGTCCTGTTTCAGCCGGTCAAAACCGGTTTGAGCCGGTCCAGTCCGGTTTGAGTCCAGTTTGAGCCAGTCAAAACAGTTTTGAGCCGGTCTGGTCAGGTTTGAGTCCAGTTGTGAGCCGGTCTGGCCTGGTTTGATCTGGTCAAACCCGTTTGAGCCTGGTTTGAGACCGTCAAAACTGGTTTGAGCCTTTCTGGTCCGGTTTGATCCGGTTTGTGCCGGTCTTGTCCGGTTTGAGCCGGTCTGGTCAGGTTTCATTGAGCCTGGTGTCTAAAGTGGTTTCAGCCAGTCTGTTGTGGTTTGATCCGGTTTGAGCTGGTCTGGTCCGGTTTTATTAGATTTCAGCCGGTCAAAACCGGTTTGAGCCGATCTGGTCCAGTTTGAGTCCGGTTTCAGCAGGTCAAAACCGTTTTGAGCCGGTCTGGTCCGGTTTCATCCAGTCAAAACCGGTTTGAGTCGGTTTGACACAGTCAAAACCGGTTTGAGCCGGTCTGGTCGGGTTTGATCAGATTTGAGCCGGTCTGGTCTGGTTTGAGCCTGTCAAAACTGGTTTGAGTCTGTCTGGCCTGGTTTGATCCGGTAAAAACCGGTATGAGTCCGTTTTGAGCCGGTGAAAACCGGTTTGAGATGTTCAGGTCCGGTTTGAGGCGGTTTCAGCCAGTCTGGTCTGGTTTGAGCCGTTTTGAGCCGGTCTGTTCCTGTTTGAGCCGGTATGTTCCAGTTTCAGTCTGGTTTGAGCCGTTCAAAACCGGTTTGAGCCGGTCTAGTGGTGTTTGAGTCCGGTTTCATCCAGTCAAAACCAGTTGTGAGCCGGTCTGGCCTAGTTTGATCTGGTCAAAACCCGTTTGACTCTGGTTTGGGCCGATCAAAACTGGTTTGAGCCGTTCTGGTCCGGTTTGATCCGGTGTGAGCCGGTCTGGTCTGGTTTGAGCCGGTTCAAACTGTTTTCAGCCTATCTGGTCCGGTTTGAGTCCAGTTTGAGCCATTCAATACCTGGTAGACCCGGTCTGGTACGTAATGAGGCGGTTAAAACCCGTTTGAGGCAGTCTAAGAGCCGCTCTGGTGCGGTTTTATCCGGTTGGAACCATTCAAAACACGTTTGAATCCGTTTTGAGCCGGTCTGGTCCGTTCCGGGTTGAGCCGGTCGAAACCGGTTTGAGCCGGTGTAATACGGTCAAAACATGTTTGAGCCGGTCTGCTCGGATTTGAGTCCAGTTTGAGGTGGTAAAAACAGGATTCAGTCTGGTTTGAGCCAGTGTGTTCCATTCTAGTTTGAATCCGGTTTCTTCCAGTCAAAACCGCATTGAGCCGGTCTGGTCTGGTTTGAGCCGGTCTAATATGGTCAAAATAGGTTTGAACCGGTCTGGTCCGGTTTGAGTCCTGTTTGAGCAGGTGAAAACCGTTTTGAGCCCGTCTGGTCCAGTTTAATCCGGTCAAAACCGGTTTTAGTCGGTTTGAGCCGGTCAAAATCGGTTTGAGTTGGTCTGGTCCGGTTTTAGTCCGGTTTGAGCTGGTCAAAACCGGTTTGAGCTGGTCTGGTTCCGTTTGAGCCGGTCTGGTCCGGTTTGAGCCTCTCAAAACCGGTTGGAACCCGTCTGGTCCGGTTTGAGTCCGGTTTGAGCCGATCAAAACCTGTTTGAGCCGGTCTGGCCTGGTTTGATCCTGTCAAAACCCGTATGAGTCCGGTTTGAGCCGGTGAAAACCGGTTTGAGATGTTCTGATCTGGTTTGAGGTGGATTGAGCCGGTCTGTTATAGTTTGAGCCTCTTTGAGCCGGTTTCTTCCTGTTTGAGCCGGTCTGTTCCTGTTTGAGCCTGGTTTGAGCCGTTCAAAACCAGTTTGAGCCAGTCTAGTCCAGTTTGAATCCGGTATGAGCCGGTCAAAAGCGGCTTGAGCCAGTCTGGCCTGGTTTGATCCGGTCAAAACCCGTATGAATATGGTTTGAAGCGGTGAAAACCGGTTTGAGATGTTCTGGTCTGGTTTGAGACTGTTTGAGCCAGTCTGATCTGGCTTGAGCCGGTTTGAGCCGGTGTGTTCCTGTTTGAATCCGGTTTGAGCCGTTCAAAGCCAGTTTGAGACGGTCTGGCCTGGTTTGATCCCGTCAAAACCCGAATGAGTCCGGTTTGAGCCGGTGAAAACCGGTTTGAGATTTTCTGGTCCGGTTTGAGCCGGTTTGAGCCGGTCTGGTCTGGCTAGAGCTGGTTTGAGCCAGTCTGTTCCTGTTTGAGTCTGATTTGAGCCGTTCTAAACCGGGTTGTGCTGGTCTAGTCCGGTTTGAGTCCAGTTTCAGTCGTTCAAAATCGGTTTGAGCCGGTCTGGCCTGGTTTGATCTAGTCAAAACCCGTTTGAACCTAGTTTGAGCTGGTCAAAACTGGTTTGAGCCGTTCTGGTCCGGTTTGATCCGGTTTGAGCCGGTCTGATCCGGTTTGAGCCGGTCTGGTCGGGTTTCATTGAGCCTGGTGTCAAAACCGGTTTGAGCCAGTCTGCTGTGGTTTGATCCGGTTTGAGCCGGTCTGGTCTGGTTTGATTAGATTTGAGCCGGTCAAAACCGGTTGGAGCCGATCTGGTCCGGTTTGAGTCTGGTTTGAGCAGGTCAAAACCGTTTTGAGCTGGTCTGGTCTGGTTTCATCCGGTCAAAACCGGTTTGAGTCGGTTTGAGACAGTCAAAACAGGTTTGAGCCGGTCTCGTCGGGTTTGATCCGGTTTGAGACGGTCTGGTCTGGTTTGAGGCTGTCAAAACCGGTTTGAGCGGTTCTGGCCAGGTTTGATCCGGTCAAAACCCGTATGAGTCCGGTTTGAGCCGGTGAAAACCGGTTTGAGATGTTCTGGTCCGGTTTCAGCCGGTTTGAGCCCGTCTGTTCTGGCTTGAGCCGGTTTTAGCCGGTCTGATCCTGTTTGAGTCCGGTTTGAGCCATTCAAAACCGCTTTGAGCCGGTCTAGTCCGGTTTGAGTCCGGTTTCAGCCGGTCAAAACCGGTTTGAGCCGTTCTATTCCATTTTGAGTCAGGTTTGAGCCAGCAAAACAGGTTTGAGCCGGTGTGGTCCGGTTTGAGTCCAGTTTGAGCCGGTCAAAACCAGTTGTGAGCCGGTCTGGCCTGGTTTGATCTGGTCAAAACCCGTTTGACTCTGGTTTGGGCCGATCAAAACTGGTTTGAGCCGTTCTGGTCCGGTTTGATCCGGTGTGAGCCGGTCTGGTCTGGTTTGAGCCGGTTCAAACCGTTTTCAGCCTATCTGGTCCGGTTTGAGTCCAGTTTGAGCCATTCAATACCTGGTAGACCCGGTCTGGTACGTAATGAGGCGGTTAAAACCCGTTTGAGGCAGTCTAAGAGCCGCTCTGGTGCGGTTTTATCCGGTTGGAACCATTCAAAACACGTTTGAATCCGTTTTGAGCCGGTCTGGTCCGTTCCGGGTTGAGCCGGTCGAAACCGGTTTGAGCCGGTGTAATACGGTCAAAACATGTTTGAGCCGGTCTGCTCGGATTTGAGTCCAGTTTGAGGTGGTAAAAACAGGATTCAGTCTGGTTTGAGCCAGTGTGTTCCATTCTAGTTTGAATCCGGTTTCTTCCAGTCAAAACCGCATTGAGCCGGTCCGGTCTGGTTTGAGCCGGTCTAATATGGTCAAAATAGGTTTGAACCGGTCTGGTCCGGTTTGAGTCCTGTTTGAGCAGGTGAAAACCGTTTTGAGCCCGTCTGGTCAGTTTAATCCGGTCAAAACCGGTTTTAGTCGGTTTGAGCCGGTCAAAATCGGTTTGAGTTGGTCTGGTCCGGTTTTAGTCCGGTTTGAGCTGGTCAAAACCGGTTTGAGCTGGTCTGGTTCCGTTTGAGCCGGTCTGGTCCGGTTTGAGCCTCTCAAAACCGGTTGGAACCCGTCTGGTCCGGTTTGAGTCCGGTTTGAGCCGATCAAAACCTGTTTGAGCTGGTCTGGCCTGGTTTGATCATGTCAAAACCCGTATGAGTCCGGTTTGAGCCGGTGAAAACCGGTTTGAGATGTTCTGATCTGGTTTGAGGTGGATTGAGCCGGTCTGTTATAGTTTGAGCCTCTTTGAGCCGGTTTCTTCCTGTTTGAGCCGGTCTGTTCCTGTTTGAGCCTGGTTTGAGCCGTTCAAAACCAGTTTGAGCCAGTCTAGTCCAGTTTGAATCCGGTATGAGCCGGTCAAAAGCAGCTTGAGCCAGTCTGGCCTGGTTTGATCCGGTCAAAACCCGTATGAATATGGTTTGAAGCGGTGAAAACCGGTTTGAGATGTTCTGGTCTGGTTTGAGACTGTTTGAGCCGGTCTGATCTGGCTTGAGCCGGTTTGAGCCGGTGTGTTCCTGTTTGAATCCGGTTTGAGCCGTTCAAAGCCAGTTTGAGACGGTCTGGCCTGGTTTGATCCCGTCAAAACCCGAATGAGTCCGGTTTGAGCCGGTGAAAACCGGTTTGAGATTTTCTGGTCCGGTTTGAGCCGGTTTGAGCCGTCTGGTCTGGCTAGAGCTGGTTTGAGCCAGTCTGTTTCCTGTTTGAGTCTGATTTGAGCCGTTCTAAACCGGGTTGTGCTGGTCTAGTCCGGTTTGAGTCCAGTTTCAGTCGTTCAAAATCGGTTTGAGCCGGTCTGGCCTGGTTTGATCTAGTCAAAACCCGTTTGAACCTAGTTTGAGCTGGTCAAAACTGGTTTGAGCCGTTCTGGTCCGGTTTGATCCGGTTTGAGCCGGTCTGATCCGGTTTGAGCCGGTCTGGTCAGGTTTCATTGAGCCTGGTGTCAAAACCGGTTTGAGGCCAGTCTGCTGTGGTTTGATCCGGTTTGAGCCGGTCTGGTCTGGTTTGATTAGATTTGAGCCGGTCAAAACCGGTTGGAGCCGATCTGGTCCGGTTTGAGTCTGGTTTGAGCAGGTCAAAACCGTTTTGAGCTGGTCTGGTCTGGTTTCATCCGGTCAAAACCGGTTTGAGTCGGTTTGAGACAGTCAAAACAGGTTTGAGCCGGTCTCGTCGGGTTTGATCCGGTTTGAGACGGTCTGGTCTGGTTTGAGGATGTCAAAACCGGTTTGAGCGGTTCTGGCCAGGTTTGATCCGGTCAAAACCCGTATGAGTCCGGTTTGAGCCGGTGAAAACCGGTTTGAGATGTTCTGGTCCGGTTTCAGCCGGTTTGAGCCCGTCTGTTCTGGCTTGAGCCGGTTTTAGCCGGTCTGATCCTGTTTGAGTCCGGTTTGAGCCATTCAAAACCGCTTTGAGCCGGTCTAGTCCGGTTTGAGTCCGGTTTCAGCCGGTCAAAACCGGTTTGAGCCGTTCTATTCCATTTGAGTCAGGTTTGAGCCAGCAAAAACAGGTTTGAGCCGGTGTGGTCCGGTTTGAGTCCAGTTTGAGCCGGTCAAAACCAGTTGTGAGCCGGTCTGGCCTGGTTTGATCTGGTCAAAACCCGTTTGACTCTGGTTTGGGCCGATCAAAACTGGTTTGAGCCGTTCTGGTCCGGTTTGATCCGGTGTGAGCCGGTCTGGTCTGGTTTGAGCCGGTTCAAACCGTTTTCAGCCTATCTGGTCCGGTTTGAGTCCAGTTTGAGCCATTCAATACCTGGTAGACCCGGTCTGGTACGTAATGAGGCGGTTAAAACCCGTTTGAGGCAGTCTAAGAGCCGCTCTGGTGCGGTTTTATCCGGTTGGAACCATTCAAAACACGTTTGAATCCGTTTTGAGCCGGTCTGGTCCGTTCCGGGTTGAGCCGGTCGAAACCGGTTTGAGCCGGTGTAATACGGTCAAAACATGTTTGAGCCGGTCTGCTCGGATTTGAGTCCAGTTTGAGGTGGTAAAAACAGGATTCAGTCTGGTTTGAGCCAGTGTGTTCCATTCTAGTTTGAATCCGGTTTCTTCCAGTCAAAACCGCATTGAGCCGGTCCGGTCTGGTTTGAGCCGGTCTAATATGGTCAAAATAGGTTTGAACCGGTCTGGTCCGGTTTGAGTCCTGTTTGAGCAGGTGAAAACCGTTTTGAGCCCGTCTGGTCCAGTTTAATCCGGTCAAAACCGGTTTTAGTCGGTTTGAGCCGGTCAAAATCGGTTTGAGTTGGTCTGGTCCGGTTTTAGTCCGGTTTGAGCTGGTCAAAACCGGTTTGAGCTGGTCTGGTTCCGTTTGAGCCGGTCTGGTCCGGTTTGAGCCTCTCAAAACCGGTTGGAACCCGTCTGGTCCGGTTTGAGTCCGGTTTGAGCCGATCAAAACCTGTTTGAGCCGGTCTGGCCTGGTTTGATCCTGTCAAAACCCGTATGAGTCCGGTTTGAGCCGGTGAAAACCGGTTTGAGATGTTCTGATCTGGTTTGAGGTGGATTGAGCCGGTCTGTTATAGTTTGAGCCTCTTTGAGCCGGTTTCTTCCTGTTTGAGCCGGTCTGTTCCTGTTTGAGCCTGGTTTGAGCCGTTCAAAACCAGTTTGAGCCAGTCTAGTCCAGTTTGAATCCGGTATGAGCCGGTCAAAAGCGGCTTGAGCCAGTCTGGCCTGGTTTGATCCGGTCAAAACCCGTATGAATATGGTTTGAAGCGGTGAAAACCGGTTTGAGATGTTCTGGTCTGGTTTGAGACTGTTTGAGCCGGTCTGATCTGGCTTGAGCCGGTTTGAGCCGGTGTGTTCCTGTTTGAATCCGGTTTGAGCCGTTCAAAGCCAGTTTGAGACGGTCTGGCCTGGTTTGATCCCGTCAAAACCCGAATGAGTCCGGTTTGAGCCGGTGAAAACCGGTTTGAGATTTTCTGGTCCGGTTTGAGCCGGTTTGAGCCGGTCTGGTCTGGCTAGAGCTGGTTTGAGCCAGTCTGTTCCTGTTTGAGTCTGATTTGAGCCGTTCTAAACCGGGTTGTGCTGGTCTAGTCCGGTTTGAGTCCAGTTTCAGTCGTTCAAAATCGGTTTGAGCCGGTCTGGCCTGGTTTGATCTAGTCAAAACCCGTTTGAACCTAGTTTGAGCTGGTCAAAACTGGTTTGAGCCGTTCTGGTCCGGTTTGATCCGGTTTGAGCCGGTCTGATCCGGTTTGAGCCGGTCTGGTCGGGTTTCATTGAGCCTGGTGTCAAAACCGGTTTGAGCCAGTCTGCTGTGGTTTGATCCGGTTTGAGCCGGTCTGGTCTGGTTTGATTAGATTTGAGCCAGTCAAAACCGGTTGGAGCCGATCTGGTCCGGTTTGAGTCTGGTTTGAGCAGGTCAAAAACCGTTTTGAGGCTGGTCTGGTCTGGTTTCATCCGGTCAAAACCGGTTTGAGTCGGTTTGAGACAGTCAAAACAGGTTTGAGCCGGTCTCGTCGGGTTTGATCCGGTTTGAGACGGTCTGGTCTGGTTTGAGGCTGTCAAAACCCGGTTTGAACGGTTCTGGCCAGGTTTGATCCGGTCAAAACCCGTATGAGTCCGGTTTGAGCCGGTGAAAACCGGTTTGAGATGTTCTGGTCCGGTTTCAGCCGGTTTGAGCCCGTCTGTTCTGGCTTGAGCCGGTTTTAGCCGGTCTGATCCTGTTTGAGTCCGGTTTGAGCCATTCAAAACCGCTTTGAGCCGGTCTAGTCTGGTTTGAGTCCGGTTTCAGCCGGTCAAAACCGGTTTGAGCCGTTCTATTCCATTTTGAGTCAGGTTTGAGCCAGCAAAACAGGTTTGAGCCGGTGTGGTCCGGTTTGAGTCCAGTTTGAGCCGGTCAAAACCAGTTGTGAGCCGGTCTGGCCTGGTTTGATCTGGTCAAAACCCGTTTGACTCTGGTTTGGGCCGATCAAAACTGGTTTGAGCCGTTCTGGTCCGGTTTGATCCGGTGTGAGCCGGTCTGGTCTGGTTTGAGCCGGTTCAAACCGTTTTCAGCCTATCTGGTCCGGTTTGAGTCCAGTTTGAGCCATTCAATACCTGGTAGACCCCGGTCTGGTACGTAATGAGGCGGTTAAAACCCGTTTGAGGCAGTCTAAGAGCCGCTCTGGTGCGGTTTTATCCGGTTGGAACCATTCAAAACACGTTTGAATCCGTTTTGAGCCGGTCTGGTCCGTTCCGGGTTGAGCCGGTCGAAACCGGTTTGAGCCGGTGTAATACGGTCAAAACATGTTTGAGCCGGTCTGCTCGGATTTGAGTCCAGTTTGAGGTGGTAAAAACAGGATTCAGTCTGGTTTGAGCCAGTGTGTTCCATTCTAGTTTGAATCCGGTTTCTTCCAGTCAAAACCGCATTGAGCCGGTCCGGTCTGGTTTGAGCCGGTCTAATATGGTCAAAATAGGTTTGAACCGGTCTGGTCCGGTTTGAGTCCTGTTTGAGCAGGTGAAAACCGTTTTGAGCCCGTCTGGTCCAGTTTAATCCGGTCAAAACCGGTTTTAGTCGGTTTGAGCCGGTCAAAATCGGTTTGAGTTGGTCTGGTCCGGTTTTAGTCCGGTTTGAGCTGGTCAAAACCGGTTTGAGCTGGTCTGGTTCCGTTTGAGCCGGTCTGGTCCGGTTTGAGCCTCTCAAAACCGGTTGGAACCCGTCTGGTCCGGTTTGAGTCCGGTTTGAGCCGATCAAAACCTGTTTGAGCCGGTCTGGCCTGGTTTGATCCTGTCAAAACCCGTATGAGTCTGGTTTGAGGCCGGTGAAAACCGGTTTGAGATGTTCTGATCTGGTTTGAGGTGGATTGAGCCGGTCTGTTATAGTTTGAGCCTCTTTGTAGCCGGTTTCTTCCTGTTTGAGCCGGTCTGTTCCTGTTTGAGCCTGGTTTGAGCCGTTCAAAACCAGTTTGAGCCAGTCTAGTCCAGTTTGAATCCGGTATGAGCCGGTCAAAAGCGGCTTGAGCCAGTCTGGCCTGGTTTGATCCGGTCAAAACCCGTATGAATATGGTTTGAAGCGGTGAAAACCGGTTTGAGATGTTCTGGTCTGGTTTGAGACTGTTTGAGCCGGTCTGATCTGGCTTGAGCTGGTTTGAGCCGGTGTGTTCCTGTTTGAATCCGGTTTGAGCCGTTCAAAGCCAGTTTGAGACGGTCTGGCCTGGTTTGATCCCGTCAAAACCCGAATGAGTCCGGTTTGAGCCGGTGAAAACCGGTTTGAGATTTTCTGGTCCGGTTTGAGCCGGTTTGAGCCGATCTGGTCTGGCTAGAGCTGGTTTGAGCCAGTCTGTTCCTGTTTGAGTCTGATTTGAGCCGTTCTAAACCGGGTTGTGCTGGTCTAGTCCGGTTTGGGTCCAGTTTCAGTCGTTCAAAAATCGGTTTGAGCCGGTCTGGCCTGGTTTGATCTAGTCAAAACCCGTTTGAAACCTAGTTTGAGCTGGTCAAAACTGGTTTGAGCCGTTCTGGTCCGGTTTGATCCGGTTTGAGCCGGTCTGGTCCGGTTTGAGCCGGTCTGGTCAGGTTTCATTGAGCCTGGTGTCAAAACCAGTTTGAGGAAGTCTGCTGTGGTTTGATCCGGTTTGAGCTGGTCTCGACCGGTTTGATTAGATTTGAGCCAGGAAAACCGGTTTGAGCCGATCTGGTCTGGTTTGAGTCCGGTTTCAGTAGGTCAAAACCGTTATGAGCCGGTCTGGTCCGGTTTCATCCGGCCAAAACCGGTTTGAGTCGGTTTGACATAGTCAAAACAGGTTTGAGCCGGTCTCGTCGGATTTGATCCGGTTTGAGCCGGTCTGTTCCTGTTTCCGCCTGGTTTGAGCCGTTCAAAACCAGTTTGAGCCAGTATAGTCCGTTTTGAGTCTGGTTTCAGCCGGTCAAAAGCGGCTTGAGCCAGTCTGGCCTGGTTTGATCCGGTCAAAACACGTATGAATATGGTTTGAAGTGGTGAAACCCGGTTTGAAATGTTCTGGTCTGGTTTGAGACTGTTTGAGCCGGTCTGATCTGGCTTGAGCCGGTTTGAGCTGGTGTGTTCCTGTTTGAATCCGTTTTGAGCAGTTCAAACCGGTTTGAGACGGTCTGGCCTGGTTTGATCCTGTCAAAACCCGAATGAGCCCGGTTTGAGCCGGTGAAACCGGTTTGAGATTTTCTGGTCCGGTTTGAGCCAGTTTGAGCCGGTCTGGTCTGGCTAGAGCCGGTTTGAGCCGTTCTGTTCCTGTTTGAGTCTAGTTTGAGCCGTTCAAAACCGGTTTGTGCTGGTCTAGTCCGGTTTGAGCCAAGTTTCAGCCGTTCAAAACCGGTTTGAGCCGGTCTGGCCTGGTTTGATCTAGTCAAAACCCGTTTGAACCTAGTTTGAGCCGGTCAAAACTGGTTTGAGCCATTCTGGTTCGGTTTGATCCGGTTTGAGACGGTCTGGTCCGGTTTGAGCCGGTCTGGTCCGATTTGAGCCGGTCTGGTTGGGTTTCATTGAGCCTGGTGTCAAAACCGGTTTGAGGCAGTCTGCTGTGGTTTGATCCGGTTTGAGCCGGTCTCGACTGGTTTGATTAGATTTGAGCCAGTCAAACCGGTTTGAGCCGAACTGTTCCGGTTTGTGACCGATTTCAGCAGGTCAAAACCGTTTTGAGCCGGTCTGGTCTGGTTTCATCCGGTCAAAACCGGTTTGAGTCTGGTTGACACAGTCAAACCGGTTTGAGCCGTTCTGGTCAGGTTTGATCCGGTTTGAGCCGGTCTGGTCTGGTTTGAGCCTGTCAAAACCGGTTTGAGCCGGTCTGGCCTGGTTTGATCTGGTCAAAACACGTATGAGTCTGGTTTGAGCCAGTGAAAACCGGTTTGAGATGTTGTGGTCTGGTTTGAGGCGGTTTGAGCCAGTCTGGTCTGGTTTGAGCCACTTTGAGCCGGTCTGTTCCTCTTTTAGCCGGTCTGTTCCTGTTTCAGTCTGGTTGGAGCCATTCAAAACCGGTTTGAGTAGGTCTAGTCCGGTTTGAGCCCGGTTTCAGCCGGTCAAAACTGGTTTGAGCCGGTCTGGCCTGGTTTGATCTGGTCAAAACCCGTTTGACGGAGGTTTGAGCCGGTCAAAACTGGTTTGAGCCTTTCTGGTCCGGTTTGATCCGGTTTGAGCCGGTTTGGTCCGGTTTGAGCCGGTCTGGTCAGGTTTCATTGAGCCTGTTTTCTAAACCGGTTTGAGCCAGTCTGCTGTGGTTTGATCCGGTTTGAGCCGGTCTGGTCTAGTTTGATTAGATTTCAGCCAGTCAAAACCGGTTTGAGCCGATCTGGTACGATTTGAGTCCGGTTTCAGCAGTTCAAAACCGTTTTGAGCCGGTCTGGTCCGGTTTCCTCCAGTCAAAACCGGTTTTAGTCGTTTTGAGACAGTCAAAATCGGTTTGAGCCGGTCTGGTCGGGTTTGATCCGATTTGAGCCGATCTGGTCTGGTTTGAGCCTGTCAAAACCGGTTTGAGCCAGTCTGGCCTGGTTTGATCCGGTCAAAACCCGTATGAGTCCGGTTTGAGCCGGTGGAAAACGGATTGAGATGTACAGGTCCGGTTTGAGGCGGTTTGAGACGGTCTGGTCGTGTTTGAGCACTTTGAGCCGGTCTGTTCCTGTTCGAGCCAGTCTGTTCCTGTGTCAGTCTGGTTTGAGACGTTCAAAACCGGTTTGAGCCGTTCTCGTACGGTTTGAGTCCGGTTTCTGCTAGTCAAAACCGGTTTGAGCCGGTTTGGTCCAGTTTGAGTCCGGTTTGAGCCAGTCAAAACAGGTTTGAGCCTATCTGGTCCGGTTTGAGTCCGGTTTGAGCCGGTCAACACCGGTTTGAGCCGGTCTCGCCTGGTTTGATCTGGTCAAAACCCGTTCGACTCTGGTTTGAGCCGATCAAAACTGGTTTGAGACGTTCTGGTCCAGTTTCAGTCCAGTTTGAGCAGGTCAAAACCGGTTTCAGCCGGTCTGGTTAGGTTTGAGCTGGTCTGGTCCGGTTTGAGCCTGTGAAAACCGGTTGGAACCGGTCTGGTCCGGTTTGAGTCCAGTTTCAGCCAGACAAAACCGTTTTGAGCCGTTCTGGCCTGCTTTGATCCGGTGAAAACCCGTATGAGTCTGTTTTGAAGTGGTGAAAACCGGTTTGAGATGTTCTGGTCTGGTTTGAGCCGGTTTGAGCTGGTCTGGTCTGGCTTGAGCTGGTTTGAGCCGGTCTGTTCCTGTTTGAGCCGGTCAGTTCCTGTTTCAGTCTGGTTTGAGCCGATCAAAAATGGTTTGAGCCGGTCAAAACCCATATGAGTTCGGTTCAAGCTGGTGAAAACCGGTTTGAGATGTTCTGATCTGGTTTGATCTGGTTTGATCCGGTCTGGGCCAGTTTGAGCCGGTCTGGTCGGGTTTCACTGAGCCTGGTGTCAAAACCGGTTTGAGCCAGTGTGCTGTGGTTTGATCCGGTTTGAGCCGGTCTGGTCCGGTTTGATTAGATTTGAACCGGTCAAAACTGGTTTGAGCCGATCTGGTCCGATTTGAGTCCGGTTTCAGCAGGTCTAAACCGTTTTCAGCCGGCTGGTCCGATGCGGTTTTAGCCAGTCAAAACCTGTTTGAGCCGGTGTAATATGGTCAAAACATGTTTGAGCCGCTCTGCTCGGATTTGAGTCCGGTTTGAGGCTGTAAAAGCAGGATTCAGTCCAGTTTGTGCCAGTCTGTTCCATTCCGGTTTGAATCCGGTTTCAGCCGGTCAAAACCGGTTTGAGTCGGTCTGGCCTGGTTTGATCCGGTCAAAACCCGTATGAGTCTGGTTTGAAGCGGTGAAAACCGGTTTGAGATGTTCTAGACCGGTTTGATCCAGTTTGAGCCGGTCTGGACTGGCTTGAGCCGGTTTGAGCCGGTTTGTTCCTGTTTGAGTCCGGTTTGAGCCGTTCAAATCCCGTTTGAACCGGTCTGGTCTGGTTTGATCCAGTCAAAACGTCTATGAGTCCGGTTTGAGCCAGTGAATACCGGTTTGAGATGTTCTGGTCCAGTTGGAGGCGGTTTGAGCCGGTCTGGTCTGGTTTGAGCCGCTGTGAGCCGGTTTGTCCCTGTTTGAGCCGGTCTGTTCCGGTTTCAGTCTGGTTTGAGCCGTTCAAAACCGGTTTGAGCCGGTCTAGTCCGGTTTGAGTCCGGTTTCATCCGGTCAAAACCGGTTTGAGCCATTTTGGTCCGGTTTGAGTACGGTTTGAGCCAGTCAAAACAGGTTTGAGCCAGTCTGGCCCGGTTTGAGTCCGGTTTGAGCCGGTGAAAACCGGGTTGAGCCGGTCTGGCCTGGTTTGATCTGGTCAAAACCCGTTTGACTCTGGTTTGAGCCGGTCAAAACTTGTTTGAGCCGTTCTGGTCCGGTTTGATCCAGTTTGAGTCAGTCTGGTCCGGTTTGAGTCAGTCTTATCGGGTTTCATTGAGCCTGGTGTCAAAACCGGTTTGAGCCAGTCTGCTGTGGCTTGATCCGGTTTGAGCTGGTCTGGTCTGGTTTGATTACATTTGAGCCGGTCAAAACGGGTTTGGGCCGATCTGGTCCAGTTTGAGTCCGGTTTCAGCAGGTCAAAACCATTTTGAGCCGGTCTGGTCCGGTTTCATCTGGTCAAAACTGGTTTGAGTCGGTTTGAGACAGTCAATAGAGGTTTGAGCCGGTCTGGTCTGGTTTGAGCCTGTCAAAACCGGTTTGAGCCGGTCTGGCCTGGTTTGATCCGGTCAAAACCCGTATGAGTCCGGTTTGAGCCGTTGAAAAACGGTTTGAGATGTTCTGGTCTGGTTTGAGGCGGTTTGAGCCGGTCTGGTCTATTTTGGGCCGCTTTGAGCCGGTTTGTTCCTGTTTGAGCCGGTCTCTTCCTGTTTCAGTCTGGTTTGAGCCGTTCAAAACCAGTTTGAGCCGATCTGGTCCGGTTTGAGTCCAGTTTGATCCAGGAAAAACAGGTTTGAGCCAGTCTGGTCAGGTTTGAGTCCGGTTTGCATCGGTCATAAATGGTTTGAGCCGTTCTCGTCTGGTTTGAGTCCGGTTTCAACAGGTCAAAACAGTTTTGAGCCGGTCTGGTCCGGTTTCATCTGGTCAAAACCGGTTTGAGTCGGTTTGAGACAGTCAAAACCGGTTTGAGTCGGTCCGGTCCAGTTTTAGTCCGGTTTGAGCTGGTCAAAACCGGTTTGAGCCGGTCTGGTTCCGTTTGAGCTGGTCTGGTCCGGTTTGAGCCTCTCATAACCGGTTGGAACCGGCCTGGTCCGGTTTGAGTCCGGTTTGAGCCGATCAAAACCGGTTTGAGGTGGTCTGGCCTGGTTTGATCCGGTCAAAACCCGTATGAATATGGTTTGAAGCGGTGAAAACCGGTTTGAGATGTTCTGGTCTGATTTGAGACGGTTTGAGCCGGTCTGGTCTGGCTTGAGCCGGTTTGAGCCGGTGAGTTCCTGTTTGAATCCGGTTTGAGCCGTTCAAAGCCGGTTTGAGACGGTCTGGCCTGGTTTGATGCCGTCAAAACACGAATGAGCCCAGTTTGAGCCAGTGAAAACCGGTTTGAGATTTTCTGGTCCGGTTTGAGCCGGTTTGAGCCGGTCTGGTCTGGCTTGAGCCGGTTTGAGCTGGTCTGTTCCTGTTTGAGTCTGGTTTGTGCCGTTCAAAACTGGTTTGAGCGGGTCTAGTCCGGTTTGAGTCCGGTTTGAGCCAGTCAAAACACGTTTGAGCCGGTATGGCCTGGCTTGATCTGGTCAAAACCCGTTTGACCCTAATTTAAGCTGGTCGAAACTGGTTTGAGCCGTTCTGGTCCGGTTTGATCCGGTTTGAGCCGGTCTGGTCCGGTTTGAGCCGGTCTGGTCCGGTTTGAGCCGGTCTGGTCGGGTTTCATTGAGCCTGGTGTCAAAACCGGTTTGAGGCGGTCTGCTGTGGTTTGATCCGGTTTGAGCCGGTCTCGACCGGTTTGATTAGATTTGAGCCAGTCAAACCGGTTTGACCCGGACTGTTCCGGTTTGAGTCCAATTTCAGCAGGTCAAAACCGTTTTGAGCCGGTCTGGTCTGGTTTCATCCGGTCAAAACCGGTTTGGGTCTGTTTGACACAGTCAAAACAGGTTTGAGCCGGTCTGGTCGTGTTTGATCTGGTTTGAGCCGGTCTTGTCTGGTTTGAGCCTGTCAAAACCGGTTTGAGTCGGTCTGGCCTGGTTTGATCTGGTCAAAACCCGTATGAGTCCGGTTTGAGCCAGCGAAAACCGGTTTGAGATATTCTGGTCCGGTTTGAGACGTTTTGAGACAGTCTGGTCTGGTTTGAGCCGCTTTGAGCCGGTCTGTTCCTGTTTTAGCCGGTCTGTTCCTGTTTCAGTCTGGTTGGAGCCATTCAAAACCGGTTTGATCCGATCTAGTCCGGTTTGAGTCCAGTTTCAGCCGGTCAAAACCTGTTTCAACCGTTCTGGCCTGGTTTGATCCTGTCAAAACCCGTATGAGTCTTGTTTGAAGCGTTGAAAACCGGTTTGAGATGTTCTGGTCCGGTTTGAGCCTGTTTCAGCCGGTCTGGTCTGGCTTGAGCCGGTTTGAGCCGGTCTTTTCCTGTTTGAGTCTGGTTTGAGCCGGTCAAAACCGGTTTGAGCCGGTCTGTCCTGGTTTGATCTGGTCAAAACCCGTTTGACGGTGGTTTGAGCCGGTCAAAACTTGTTTGAGCTGTTCTGTTCCGGTTTGATCAGGTTTGAGGCGGTCTGCTCCGGTTTGAGCCGGTCGGGTCGGGTTTCATTGAGCCTGTTGTCAAAACCAGTTTGAGCCAGTCAGCTGTGGTTTGATCCAGTTTGAACCAGTCTGATCCGGTTTGATTAGATTTGAGCCAGTCAAAACCGGTTTGAGCCGATCTCGTCCGGGTTGAGTCTGGTTTCAGCTGGTCAAAACCGTTTTGAGCCGGTCTGGTCCAGTTTCATTCTGTCAAAAACGGTTTGAGTGGGTCTGTTCCTGTTTGTGTCAGGTTTGAGCCGTTCAAAATCGGTTTGAGCTGTTCTAGTCCGGTTTGAGTCCGGTTTCAGCGGGTCAAAACCGGTTTTAGCCGGTCTGACCTGGTTTGATCCGGTGAAAACCCGTATGAGTCTGGTTTGAAGTGGTGAAAACCGGTTTGAGATGTTCTGGTCCCGTTTGAGCCGGTTTGAGCTGGTCTGTTCTGGCTTCAGCTGGTTTGAGCTGGTCTAATATGGTCAAAATAGGTTTGAGACGGTCTGCTCCGGTTTGAGTCCGGTTTGAGCAGGTGAAAACCGTTTTGAGCCGGTCTGGTCCGGTTTCATCCGGTAAAAACCGGTTTGAGTCGGTTTGAGCCGGTCAAAATCGGTTTGAGCTGGTCTCGTCCTGTTTTAGTCCGGTTTGAGCTGGTCAAAATCGGTTTCAGCCGGTCTGGTTCTGTTTGAGCCGGTCTGATCCGGTTTGATCCTCTCAAAACCGGTTGGAACCGGTCTGGTCCGGTTTGAGTCCGGTTTGAACTGGTCAAAAGCGGTTTGAGCCGGTCTGGCCTGGTTTGATCTGGTCAAAACCCGCATGAGTCTCGTTTGAAGCGATGAAAACCAGTTTGAGATGTTCTGGTCTGGTTTGAGCCGGTTTGTGCCGGTTTGGTCTGGCTTGAGCCGGTTTGAGCCGGTCTGTTCCTGTTTGTGTCCAGTTTGAGCCGTTCAAAACCGGTTTGAGCTGGTCTAGTCTGGTTTGAATCCGGGTTTAGTCGGTCAAAACCGGTTTGAGCCGGTCTGGCCTGGTTTGATGTGGTCAAAACCCGTATGAGTCTGGTTTGAAGCGGTGAAAACCGGTTTGAGATGTTCTGGTCTGGTTTGAGCCGGTTTGAGCCGGTCAGGTCTGGCTTGAGCCGGTTTGAGCCGGTCTGTTCCTCTTTGAGTCCGGTATGAGCCGTTCAAAACCGGTTTGAGCCTGTTTGGCCCGGTTTGTTCCGGTCAAAACCCGTATGAGTTTGGTTCGAGCCGGTGAAACCTGGTATGAGATGTTCTGGTCCGGTTTGAGCCGGTTTGAGCCTGTCTGGTCTGGCTTGAGCCATTTTGAGCCGGTGTGTTCTGTTTGAGTCTGGTATGAGCCGTTCAAAGCCGGTTGGAGCCGGTCTGTTCCTGTTTGAGTCTGGTTTGAGCCATTCAAAACCGGTTTGAGATGGTCTAGTCCAGTTTGAGTCTGGTTTGAGCTGGTCAAAACCCGTTTGACTCTGGTTTGAGCCCGTCGAAACTTGTTTGAGTTGTTCTGGTCCGGTTTGATCCGGTTTGAGCCGGTGTGGTCCGGTTTCAGCCGGTGTGGTCGGTTTTCATTGAGCCTGGTGTCAAAACCGGTTTGAGCCAGTCTGCTGTGGTTTGATCCGGTTTGAGCCGGTCTGGTCCATTTTGATTAGATTTCAGCCGGTCAAAAAAGGTTGGAGCCGATCTGGTCCGGTTTGAGTCCAGTTTCAGCAGGTCAAAACCGTTTTGAGCCAGTCTGGTCCGGTTTCATCCAGTCAAAACCGGTTTGAGTCGGTTTGAGAGAGGCAAAGCAGGTTTGAGCCGGTCTGCTCGTGTTTGATCTGGTTTGAGCCGGTCAGGTCTGGTTTGAGCCTGTCAAAACCGGTTTGAGCCGGTCTGGCCTGGTTTGATCCGGTCAAAACCCGTATGAGTCCGGTTTGAGCCGTTGAAAAACGGTTTGAGATGTTCTGGTCCGTGTTAAGCCTGTTTGAGCTGGTCTGGTGTGGCTTGAGCCGGTTTGAGCCGGTCTATTCCTTTTTGAGTCTGGTTTGGGCCGTTCAAAGCCGTTTTGAGCCGGTCTGGCCTGGTTTGATCCGGTCAAAACACGTATGAGTCCGGATTGAGCCGGTGAAAACCGGTTTGAGATGTTCTGGTCTGGTTTGAGCCGGTTTGAGCCGGTCTGGTCTGGTTTCAGCCAGTCAAAACCGGTTTGAGCTGGTCTGGCCTGGTTTGATCCGGTCAAAACCCGTATGAGTGTGGTTTCAAGCGGTGAAAACTGGTTTGAGATGTTGTGGTTCGGTTTGAACCGGTTTGAGATGGTCTGTTCCTGTTTGAGTACGGTTAGAGTCATTGAAATCCGGTTTGAGCCGGTCTGGCCTGGTTTGATTCGGTCAAAACCCATATGAGTCCGATTTGAGCCGGTGAAAACCGGTTTGAGATGTTCTGGTCCGGTGTGAGCCGGTTTGAGCCCGTCTGGTCAGGCTTGAGCCGGTTTTAGCCGGTCTGATCCTGTTTGAGTCCGGTTTGAGCCGTTCAAAACCGGTATGAGCTGGTCTAGTCCGGTTTGACTCCGGTTTCAGCCAGTCAAAACCGGTTTGAGCCGGTCTGGTCCGGTTTGAGTCCAGTTTGATCCAGGAAAAACAGGTTTGAGGCGGTCTGGTCAGATTTGAGTCCGGTTTGAGCCGGTCAAAACCGGTTTCAGACGGTCTGGCTTGGTTTGATCTAGTCAAAACCCGTTTGACTCTGGTTTGAGCCGGTCAAAACTGGTTTGAGCCATTCTGGTCTGGTTTGAGTCCGGTTTCAACAGGTCAAAACAGTTTTGAGCCGGTTTGGTCCGGTTTCATCTTGTCAAAACCGGTTTGAGTCGGTTTGAGACAGTCAAAATCGGTTTGAGTCGGTCTGGTCCGGTTTTAGTCCGGTTTGAGCTGGTCAAAACCGGTTCGAGCCGGTCTGGTTCCGTTTGAGCCAGTCTGGTCCGGTTTGAGCCTCTCAAAACCGGTTGGAACCGGTCTGGTCCTGCTTGAGTCCGGTTTGAGCCGATCAAAATCGGTTTGAGCCGGTCTGGCCTGGTTTGATCCGGTCAAAACCCGTAGGAGTCCGGTTTGAGCCAATGAAAACCGGTTTGAGATGTTCTGGTCTGGTTTGAGGCGGTTTCAGCCGGTCTGGTCTAGTTTGAGCCGCTTTGAGCTGGTTTGTTCCTGTCTGAGCCGGTCTGTTCCTGTTTCAGCCTGGTTTGAGCTGTTCAAAACCAGTTTGAGCCGGTCTAGTCCGGTTTGATCTGGTCAAAACCCGTATGAATCCGGTTTGAAGCGGTGAAAACTGGTTTGAGATATTCTGGTCCGGTTTGAGCCTGTTTGAGCTGGTCTGGTCTGGCTTGAGCCGGTTTGAGCCGGTCTGTTCCTGTTTGAGTCTGTTTTGAGCCGTTCAAAGCCGGTTTGAGCCGGTCTGGCCTGGTTTGATCCGGTGAAAACACGTATGAGTCCGGATTGAGCCGGTGAAAACTGGTTTGAGCCGTTCTGGTCCGTTTTGATCCGGTTTGAGCCGGTCTGGTCTGGTTTGAGCCGGTTCAAACTGGTTTCAGTCGATCTGGTCCGGTTTGAGTCCGGTTTGATGGTTCAATACCTGGTAGAGCCGGTCTGGTCCGTAATGAGACGGTTAAAACCCGTTTGAGGCAGTCTAAGAGCCGGTCTGGTTCGGTTTGTTCCGGTTGGAGACATTCAAAACACGTTTGAGTCCGTTTTGAGCCGGTCTGGTCCGTTCCGGTTTGAGCCGGTCAAAACCGGTTTGAGCCGGTGTAATACGGTCAAAACATGTTTGAGCCGGTCTGCTCGGATTTGAGTCCGGTTTGAGGCGGTAAAAACAGGATTCAGTCCGGTTTGAGCCGGTCTGTTCCGTTCCGGTTTGAATCCGGTTTCAGCCGGTCAAAACCGGTTTGAGCCGGTCCGGTCTGGTTTGAGCCGGTCTAATACGGTCAAAACAGGTTTGAACCGGTCTGGTCCGGTTTGAGTCTGGTTTGAGCAGGTGAAAACCGTTTTGAGCCGTTCTGGTCCGGTTTCAGTCTGCTTTGAGCCGGTCAAAACCGGTTTCAGCCGGTCTGGTTCGATTTCAGCCGGAAGTCCGGGTTGAGCCTCTCAAAACTGGATGGATCCGGTCTGGTTCTGTTTGAGTCCTGTTTGAGCAGGTGAAAACCGTTTTGAGCCTTTCTGGTCCGGTTTCATCCGGTCGCAACCGGTTTGAGTCGGTTTGAGCCGGTCAAAATCGGTTTGAGCCCGTCTGGTCCGGTTTTAGTCCGGTTTGAGCTGGTCAAAGTCGGTTTCAGCCGGTCTGGTTCAGTTTGAGCCGGTCTGGTCCGGTTTGAGCCTCTCAAAACCGGTTGGAACCGGTCTGGTCCGGTTTGAGACCGGTTTGAGCCGGTCAAAACCGGTTTGAGCCGTTCTGGCCTGGTTTGATCTGGTCAAAACCCATTTGACTCTGGTTTGAGCCTGGTAAAACTGGTTTGAGCCGTTCTGGTCCGGTTTGATCCGGTGTGAGCCGGTCTGGTCTGGTTTGAGCCGGTTCTGACCGGTTTCAGCCGATCTGGTCCGGTTTGAGTCCGGTTTGAGCCGTTCAATACCTGGTAGACCCGGTCTGGTCCGTAATGAGACGGTTAAAACCCGTTTGAGGCAGTCTAAGAGCCGGTCTGGTGCGGTTTGATCCGGTTGGAGCCATTCAAAACACGTTTGAGTCCGTTTTGAGCCGGTCTGGTCCGTTCCGGTTTGAGCCCGTCAAAACCGGTTTGAGCCGGTGTAATACGGTCAAACATATTTGAGCCGGTCTGCTCGGATTTGAGTCCGGATTGAGCCGGTCAAAACCGCTTTCAGCCGGTCTAGTTCGGTTGAGCCGGTCTGGTCCGGTTTGAGCCTCTCAAAACCGGTTGGAACCAGTCTGGTCTGGTTTGAGTCCAGTTTGAGCCGGTCAAACCCGGTTTGAGCCTGTCTGGCCTGGTTTGATCCGGTCAAAACCCGTATGAGTCTGGTTTGAAGCGGTGAAAACCGGTTTGAGATGTTCTAGACTGATTTGAGCCGGTTTGAGCTGGTCTGGACTGGCTTGAGCCGTTTTGAGCCGGTCTGTTCCTGTTTGAGTCCGGTTTGAGCCGTTCAAAGCCGGTTTGAACCGGTCTGGTCTGGTTTGATCCGGTCAAAACCTGTGTGAATCCGGTTTGAGCCAGTGAATACCGGTTTGAGATGTTCTGGTCCAGTTTGAGGGGGTTTGAGCCTGTCTGGTCTGGTTTGAGCCGCTGTGAGCCGGTCTGTCCCTGTTTGAGCCGGTCTGTTCCGGTTTCAGTCTGGTTTGAGCCGTTCAAAACCAGTTTTAGCCGGTCTAGTCCGGTTTGAGTTCGGTTTCAGCCTGTCAAAACCGGTGTGAGCCGTTTTGGTCCGGTTTGAGTCTGGTTTGAGCCAGTCAAAACAGGTTTGAACCGATCTGGTCCGGTTTGAGTCCGGTTTGAGCCGGTGAAAACCGGGTTGAGCCGGTCTGGCCTGGTTTGATCTGGTCAAAACCCGTTTGACTCTGGTTTGAGCCGGTCAAAACTTGTTCGAGCCGTTGTGGTCCAGTTTGATCCGGTTTGAGCAGGTCTGGTCTGGTTTGAGTCAGTCTGGTCGGGTTTCATTGAGCCTGGTGTCAAAACCGGTTTGATCCAGTCTGCTCTGGCTTGATCCGGTTTGAGCCGGTCTGGTCTGTTTTGATTACATTTGAGCCGGTCAAAACCGGTTTGGGCCGATCTGGTCCAGTTTGAGTCCGGTTTCAGCAGGTCAAAACCGTTTTGAGCTGGTCTGGTACGGTTTCATCCGGTCAAACCGGTTTGAGTCGGTTTGAGACAGTCAATAGAGGTTTGAGCCGGTCTGGTCTTGTTTGATCCAGTTTGAGGCGGTCTGGTCTGGTTTGAGCCTGTCAAAACCGGTTTGAGCCGGTCTGGCCTGGTTTGATCCGGTCAAAACCCGTATGAGTCCGGTTTGAGCCGGTGAAAAACGGTTTGAGATGTTCTCGTCCGGTTTGAGGCGGTTTGATCCGGTCTTTTCTGGTTTGAGACGCTTTGAGCCAGTCTGTTCCTGTTTGAGCTGGTCTGTTCCTGTTTCAGTCTGGTTTGAGCCGTTCAAAACCGGTTTGAGCCGGTCTGGTCCGGTTTGAGTCCGGTTTAAGCCAGTCAAAACAGGTTTCAGCCGGTCTGGTCTTGTTTTGATCCGGCTTGAGCCGGTCTGGTCTGGTTTGAGCCGGTTCAAACCGGTTTCAGCCGATCTGGTCCGGTTTGAGTCCGGTTTGAGCAGGTGAATACCGTTTTGAGTCGGTCTGGTCTGGTTTCAGTCTGGTTTGAGCCGTTCAAAACCGGTTTGAGCCGGTCCAGTCCGGTTTGAGTCTGGTTTCAGCCGGTCAAAACCAGTTTGAGCCGGTCAGGCCTGGTTTGATCCGGTCAAAACCCGTATGAGTCTGTTTTTAAGCGGTGAAAACCAGTTTGAGATGTTCTGGTTCGGTTTGAGCCGGTTTGAGCCGGTCTGGTCTGGCTTGAGCTGGTTTGAGCCGGTCTGTTCCTGTTTGAGTCCGGTTTGAGCCATTCAAAGCCGGTTTCAGCCAGTCTGGCCTGGTTTGATCTGGTCAAACCCGTATGAGTCCGGTTTGAGCCGGTGAAAACCGGATTGAGATGTTCTGGTCCGGTTTGAGCCGGATTGATCCCGTCTGGTCTCGCTTGAGCCGGTTTTAGCCAATCTGATCCTGTTTGATTCCGGTTTGAGCCGTTCAAAACCGGTTTGAGCCGGTCTAGTCCGGTTTGAGTCCGGTTTCAGCCGGTCAAAACCGGTTTGAGCCGGTCTGGTCCGGTTTGAGTCTGGTTTGAGCCAGTCAAAACAGGTTTGAGCCGGTCTGGTCCGCTTTGAGTCCGGTTTGAGCCGGTCAAAACCGGTTTGAGCCGGTCTGGCCTGGTTTTATCTGGTCAAAACCCGTTTGAATCTGGTTTGAGCTGATGAAAATTGGTTTGAGCCGTTCTGGTCCGGTTTCATCCGGTTTGAGCTGGTCTGTTCTGGTTTGAGCTGGTTCAAACCGGTTTCAGCCGATCTGGTCTGGTTTGAGTCCACTTTGAACGTTCAATACCTGGTAGACCCGGTCTGGTCGGTAATGAGACGGTTAAAACCCGTTTGAGGCAGTCTAAGAGCCGGTCTGGTGCGGTTTGATTCGGTTGGAGCCATTCAAAACACGTTTGAGTCCGTTTTGAGCCGGTCTGGTCCGTTCCGGTTTGAGCCGGTCAAAACCTTTTTGAGCTGGTCTAATACGGTCAAAACATGTTTGAGCCGGTCTGCTCGGATTTGAGTCCGGGTTGTGGCGGTAAAAGCAGGATTCAGTCCGGTTTAAGCCGGTCTGTTCTGTTCCGGTTTGAATCCGGTTTCAGCTGGTCAAAACCGGTTTGAGCCGGTCCGGTCTGGTTTGAGCCGGTCTAACACGGTCAAAATAGGTTTGAACCAGTCTGGTCCAGTTTCAGTCCGGTTTGAGCTGCTGAAAACCATTTTGAACCGGTCTGGTCCGGTATCATCCGGTCAAAACCGGTTTGCGTCGGTTTGAGCCGGTCAAAATCGCTCTGATCCTTTCTTGTCCTGTTAAATTACGGTTTGAGCTGGTCAAAACCGGTTTCAGCCCGTCTGGTTCGTTTTGAGCCGGTCTGGTCCTGTTTGAGCCTCTCAAAACCGGTTGGAACTGGTCTGATCCGGTTTGAGTCCGGTTTGAAACAGTCAAAACCGGTTTGAGCTGGTCTGTCCTGGTTTGATCCGGTAAAACCCGTATGAGTCTGGTTTGAAGCGATGAAAACCGGTTTGAGATATTCTGTTCTGGTTTGAGCCGGTTTGAGCCGGTCTGGTCTGGTTTGAGCCGGTTTGAGCTGGTCTGTTCCTGTTTGAGTCCGGTTTGAGCCGTTCAAAGCCGTTTTGAGATGGTCTATCCTGGTTTGATCCGGTCAAAACCCGTATGAGTCCGGTTTGAGCCGGTGAAAACTGGTTTGAGATTTTCTGCTCCGGTATTAGCCGGTTTGAGCCCGTCTGGTCTGGCTTGAGCCTGTTTTAGCCCGTCTGATCCTGTTTGAGTCTGGTTTGAGACGTTCAAAACCGGTTTGAGCCGGTCTAGTACTGTTTGAGTCCGGTTTCAGCCGGTCAAAACCGGTTTGAGCCGTTCTGTTCCGGTTTGAGTCCAGTTTCAGGCAGTCAAAACAGGTTTTACCCGGTCCTGGTCTGGTTTGATTCCTTTTTGAGCCGGTCAAAGCCGGTTTGAGCCGGTCTGGCCTGGTTTGATCTGGTCAAAACCCGTTTGAATCTGGTTTGAGCCGGTCAAAACTGGTTTGAGCCGTTCTGGTCCGTTTTGATCCGGTTTGAGCCGGTCTGGTCTGGTTTGAGCCGGTTCAAACTGGTTTCAGTCGATCTGGTCCGGTTTGAGTCCGGTTTGATGGTTCAATATCTGGTAGAGCCGGTCTGGTCCGTAATGAGACGGTTAAAACCCGTTTGAGGCAGTCTAAGAGCCGGTCTGGTTCGGTTTGTTCCGGTTGGAGACATTCAAAACACGTTTGAGTCCGTTTTGAGCCGGTCTGGTCCGTTCCGGTTTGAGCCGGTCAAAACCGGTTTGAGCCGGTGTAATACGGTCAAAACATGTTTGAGCCGGTCTGCTCGGATTTGAGTCCGGTTTGAGGCGGTAAAAACAGGATTCAGTCCGGTTTGAGCCGGTCTGTTCCGTTCCGGTTTGAATCCGGTTTCAGCCGGTCAAAACCGGTTTGAGCCGGTCCGGTCTGGTTTGAGCCGGTCTAATACGGTCAAAACAGGTTTGAACCGGTCTGGTCCGGTTTGAGTCTGGTTTGAGCAGGTGAAAACCGTTTTGAGCCGTTCTGGTCCGGTTTCAGTCTGCTTTGAGCCGGTCAAAACCGGTTTCAGCCGGTCTGGTTCGATTTCAGCCGGAAGTCCGGGTTGAGCCTCCCAAAACTGGATGGATCCGGTCTGGTTCTGTTTGAGTCCTGTTTGAGCAGGTGAAAACCGTTTTGAGCCTTTCTGGTCCGGTTTCATCCAGTCGTAACCGGTTTGAGTCGGTTTGAGCCGGTCAAAATCGGTTTGAGCCCGTCTGGTCCGGTTTTAGTCCGGTTTGAGCTGGTCAAAGTCGGTTTCAGCCGGTCTGGTTCAGTTTGAGCCGGTCTGGTCCGGTTTGAGCCTCTCAAAACCGGTTGGAACCGGTCTGGTCCGGTTTGAGACCGGTTTGAGCCGGTCAAAACCGGTTTGAGCCGTTCTGGCCTGGTTTGATCTGGTCAAAACCCATTTGACTCTGGTTTGAGCCTGGTAAAACTGGTTTGAGCCGTTCTGGTCCGGTTTGATCCGGTGTGAGCCGGTCTGGTCTGGTTTGAGCCGGTTCTGACCGGTTTCAGCCAATCTGGTCCGGTTTGAGTCCGGTTTGAGCCGTTCAATACCTGGTAGACCCGGTCTGGTCCGTAATGAGACGGTTAAAACCCGTTTGAGGCAGTCTAAGAGCCGGTCTGGTGCGGTTTGATCCGGTTGGAGCCATTCAAAACACGTTTGAGTCCGTTTTGAGCCGGTCTGGTCCGTTCCGGTTTGAGCCCGTCAAAACCGGTTTGAGCCGGTGTAATACGGTCAAACATATTTGAGCCGGTCTGCTCGGATTTGAGTCCGGATTGAGCCGGTCAAAACCGCTTTCAGCCGGTCCAGTTCGGTTGAGCCGGTCTGGTCCGGTTTGAGCCTCTCAAAACCGGTTGGAACCAGTCTGGTCTGGTTTGAGTCCAGTTTGAGCCGGTCAAACCCGGTTTGAGCCTGTCTGGCCTGGTTTGATCCGGTCAAAACCCGTATGAGTCTGGTTTGAAGTGGTGAAAACCGGTTTGAGATGTTCTAGACTGATTTGAGCCGGTTTGAGCTGGTCTGGACTGGCTTGAGCCGTTTTGAGCCGGTCTGTTCCTGTTTGAGTCCGGTTTGAGCCGTTCAAAGCCGGTTTGGGCCGGTGTGGCCTGGTTTGATCCGGTCAAAAGCCTTATGAATTCGGTTCGAGCCAGTGAAAACCGGTTTGAGACGTTCTGATCCGGTTTGTGCCAGTTTGAACCGGTCTGGTGTGGTTTCAGCCGGTTTGAGCTGGTCTGTTCCTGTTTGAGTCTCGTTTGAGCCGTTCAAAACCTGTTTGAGCCGGTCTAGTCTGGTTTGAGTCTGGTTTCAGCCGGTCAAAACCGGTTTGAGCCCGTCTGGTTTGGATTGAGCCGGTCTGGTCCGGTTGGAGCCTCTCAAAACAGGTTGGAACTGGTCTGGCCCGGTTTGAGTCCGGTTTGAGCTGATCAAAATCGGTTTGAGCCAATCTGGCCTGGTTTGATACAGTCAAAACCCGTATGAGTCCAGTTTGAGCGTGTGAAAACCGGTTTGAGGTGTTCTGGTCCGGTTTGAGGCGGTTTGAGCCGGTCTGGTCTGGTTTGAGCAGCTTTGAGCCAGTCTGTTCCTGTTTGAGCAGGTCTGTTCCTGTTTCAGTCTGTTTTTAGCCGTTCAAAACCGGTTTGAGACGGTCTAGTCTGGTTTGAGTCCGGTTTCAGCTGGTCAAAACCGGTTTGAGCCGGTATGGCCTGGTTTGATCCGGTCAAAACACATATGAGTCCGGTTTGAGCCGGTGAAAACAGGTTTGCGATGTTCTGGTCCGGTTTGAGGCGGTTTGAGCCGGTCTGGTCTGGTTAGAGCAGCTTTGAGCCGGTTTGTTCCTGTTTGGGCCGGTCTGTTCCTGTTTCAGTGTGGTTTGAGCCGTTCAAAACCGGTTTGAGCCGGTCTGTTCCTGTTTGAGTCCGGTTTGAGCCGTTCAAAGCCGGTTTGAGCCGGTCTGGCCTGGTATGATCCGGTCAAAACCCGTATGAGTCTTGTTTGAAATGGTGAAAACCGGTTTGAGCTGTTCTTGTCCGGATTGAGCCAGTTTGAGCTGGTCTGGTCTGGCTTGAGCCGGTTTGAGCCGGTCTGTTCCTGTTTGAGTCCGGTTTGAGCTGTTCAAAGCCGGTTTGAGCCGGTCTCCCTGGTTGATCCGGTCAAAACCCTTATGAGTCCGGTTTGAGCTGGTGAAAACCGGTTTTAGATTTTCTGGTCCGATTTGAGCCGGTTTGAGCCTGTCTGGTCTGGTTTCAGCAGATTTTAGCCGGTCTGATCCTGTTTGAGTCCGGTTTGAGCCGTTCAAAACCGGTTTGAACCGGTCTAGTCCGGTTTGAGTCCGGTTTCAGCCAGTCAAAACCGGTTTCAGCCGGTCTGATCCGGTTTGAGTCCGGTTTGACCCACTCAAAACAGGTTGGAGCCGGTCTGGTCCGGTTTGAGTCCGGTTTGAGCCGGTCAAAACCGGTTTGAGCCTGTCTGGCCTGGTTTGATCTTGTGAAAACCCGTTTGACTCTGGTTTGAGCCGGTCAAAACTGGTTTGAGCAGTTCTGGTCCGGTTTGATCCGGTTTGAGCCGGTCTGGTCTGGTTTGAGCCGGTTCAAACCGGTTTCAGCCGATCTGGTCCGGTTTGAGTCTGGTTAGAACCGTTCAATACCTGGTAGACCCGGTCTTGTCCGTAATGAGACAGTTAAAACCCGTTTGAGGCAGTCTAAGAGCCGGTCTGGGGCGGTTTGATCAGGTTGGAGCCATTCAAAACACGTTTGAGTCCGTTTTGAGCCGGTCTGGTCCGTTCCGGTTTGAGCCGGTCAAAACTGGTTTCAGCCGGTGTAATACGGTCAAAACATGTTTGAGCTGGGCTGCTCGGACTTGAGTCCGGCTTGAGGCGGTAAAAACAGAATTCAGTCCGGTTTGAGCCGGTCTGTTCTGTTCTGGTTTGAATCCGTTTTCAGCCGGTCAAAACCGGTTAGAGCCGGTCCGGTCTCGTTTGAGCCGGTCTACTACGGTCAAAATAGGTTTTAACCGGTCTGGTCCGGTTTGAGTCCGGTTTGAGCAGGTGAAAACCGTTTTGAGCCAGTCTGGTCCGGATTCGTCTGGTCAAAACCGGTTTGAGTCGGTGTGAGCTGGTCAAAATCGGTTTGAGCTGGTATGGTCCGGTTTTAGTCCGATTTGAGCTGGTGAAAACCGGTTTCAGCCGGTCTGGTTCTGTTTGAGCCGGTCTGGTCCAGTTTGAGCCTCTCACAAGCGATTGGAACCAGTCTGGTCAGGTTTGAGTGCGGTTTGATACCGTCAAAACCTGTTTGAGCTGGTTTGGCCTGGTTTGATCCTGTCAAAACCCGTATGAGCCTGGTTTGAAGCGGTGAAAACCGGTTTGAGTTGTTCTGGTCTGGTTTGAGCCAGTTTGAGCTGGACTGGTCTGGCTTGAGCCGGTTTGAGCTGGTCTCTTCCTGTTTGAGTCCGGTTTTAGCCATTTAAAACCGGTTTGAGCCCGTCTAGTCCGGTTTGATTCCGCTTTCAGCCGGTCAAATCCGGTTTGAGCCGTTTTGGTCCGGTTTGTGTCCGGCTTGAGCCAGTCAAAACAGGTTTGAGCCGGTCTGGTCCAGTTTGAGTCCAGTTTGAGCCGGTGAAAACCGGTTTGAGCCAGTCTGGCCTGGTTTGATATGGTCAAAACTCGTTTGACCCCAGTTGGAGCCGGTCAAAACTTGTTTTAGCCGTTCTGGTCCGGTTTGATCTGGTTTGAGCAGGTCTGGTCTGGTTTGAGCCGGTCTGGTCAGGTTTCATTGAGCCTGGTGTCAAAACCGTATTGAGCCAATCTGCTGTGGTTTGATCCGGTTTGAGCCGGTCTGGTCCGCTTTGATTAGATTTGAGCCGGTCAAAACCGGTTTGAGCCGATCTGGTCCGGTTTGAGTCCGATTTCAGCAAGTCAAAACCGTTTTCAGCCGGTCTGGTCCGGTTTCATCCAGTCAAAACCGGTTTGAGTCGGTTTGAGACAGTCAAAATCTCTTTGAGCCGGTCTGGTCGGGTTTTATCTGGTTTGAGCCGGTCTGGTCTGGTATCAGCCTGTCAAAACCGGTTTGACCCAGTCTGGCCTGGTTTGATCCGGTTAAAACACGTATGAGTCCGGTTTGAGACGGTGAAAACCGGTTTGAGATGTTCCGGTCCGGTTTAAGGCGGTTTGAGCCGGTCTGGTCTGGTTTGAGCCTGTCAAAACCGGTTTCAGGCGGTCTGGCCTGGTTTGATCCGGTCAAAACCCGTATGAGTCCGGTTTGAGCTGGTGAAAACCGGTTTGAGATGTTCTGGTCCGGTTTGAGGCGGTTTGAGCCGGTCTGGTCTGGTTAGAGCCACTTCGAGCCGGTCTCTTCCTGTTTGAGCTGGTCTGTTCCAGTTTCAGTCTGGTTTGAGCCGTTCAAAACCGGTTTGAGCCGGTCTGTTCCTGTTTGAGTCCGGTTTGAGCCGTTCAAAGACGGTTTGAGCCGGTCTGGCCTGGTTTGATCCGGACAGAACCCGTATGAGTCTGGTTTGAAGCGGTGAAAACTGGTTTGAGATGTTCTGGTCCGGTTTGAGCCGGTTTGAGCCGGTCTGGTCTGGCTTGAGCCGGTTTGAGACGGTCTGTTTCTGTTTGAGTCCGGTTTGAGCCGTTCAAAGCCGGTTTGAGCCGGTCTGGCCTGGTTGATCCAGTCAAAACCCTTATGAGTCCAGTTTGAGCCGGTGCAAAACCGGTTTTAGAATTTCTGGTCCGGTTTGAGCCGATTTTAGCCCGTTTGGTCTGACTTGAGCCGATTTTAGCTGCTCTGATCCTGTTTGAGTCTGGTTTGAGCCGTTCAAAACCGGTTTGAGCCGGTCTGGTCCTGTTTGAGTCCGTTTTGAGCCAGTCAAAACAGGTTTCAGCCGGTCTTGTCCGGTTTGAGTCCGGTTTGAACTGCTCAAAGCCGTTTTGAGTTGGTCTGGGCCGGTTTGATCTGGAGAAAGAAGCTTTCTGAGAAACTGCTTTGTGTTCTGTGAATTCATCTCACAGAGTTACAGCTTTCCCCTCCAGAAGCCGTCGCTGAGACTGTTCTTTTGGAATTTGCAAAGGGATATTTGGAAGCCCTAAAGGCCTATGGTGAAAAAGAAAATATCCTCAAATGAAAACTGGAAAGAAGCTTTATGAGACACTGCTTTGTGATGTGTGACTTCCACTCACTGAGTTACGGCTGTATTTCGTGAAGCTGTTTGCAAGCCTTATTTCTGTGGAATCTGAGAACTGATATTTCGGATCCCTTTGAAGAATGTAGGGCCCAAGGAAATATCCTCCGATCAAAATGAGAAAGAAGCTTTCTGAGAAACTTTTTGTGATCTGTCAATTCATCTCACAGAGTTACAGCTTTCCCCTCAAGAAGACTTTTGCTAAGACTGTTCCTGTGGAATTTGCAAAGTGATATTTGGAAGCCCATGGAGGGCTGTGGTGAAAAGGGAAATATCCTCAGATAACAACTGGAAAGAAGCTTTCTGAGAAAGTGCTCTGTGTTCTGTGAATTCATCTCCCAGAGTTACAGCTTTCCCCTCCAGAAGCCATTTGCTAAGACTGTTCTTCTGGAATTTGCAAAGGGATATTTAGAAACACATAGAGGCCTACGGTGAAAAAGAAAATATCCTCAGATGAAAAGTGTAAAGGAGCTATCTGAGAAACTGCTTTGTGGTGTGTGACTTCCACTCAATGAGTCACAGCTGTATTTCATGGAGCTGTTTGCTAGCCTTATTTCTGTGGAATCTGAGAACTGATATGTCGGATCCCTTTGAATATTATAGGGCCAAGGAAATATCCTCCGATAAATATCAGAAAGAAACTTTCTGAGAAACTTCTTTGTGATCTCTGAATTCAGCTCACAGAGATACATCTATCCCCTCAAGATGCTTTTCGCTAATACTGTTCTTGTGGAATTTGCAAAGTGACATTTGGAAGAACATGGAGGGCTTTGGTAAAAAGGGAAATACCCTCAGATAAAAACTGGACAGAAGCTTTCTGAGAAACTGCTTTGTGTACTGTGAATTCATCTCCCAGAGTTACAGCTTTCCCCTCCAGAAGCTGTTCCCTAAGACTGTTCTTGTGGAATTTGCAAAGGGATATTTGGAAACCCTTAGAGGCCTTTGGAGAAAAAGAAAATATCCTCAGATGAAAAGTGTAAAGAAGCTTTCTGAGAAACTGCTTTGTGGTGTGTCACTTACACTCAATGAGCTACAGCTGTATTTCCTGGAGCTGTTTGCTAGCCTTATTTCGGTGGAATCTGAGAACTGATATTTCAGATCCCTTTGCAGACTATAGGGCCAAAGGAAATATCCTCCGAAAAAAATGAGAAAGAAGCTTTCTGAGAAACTTCTTTGTGATCTGTGAATTCATCTCACACAGTTACAGCTTTTCCCTCAAGAAGTCTTTCACTAAGACTGTTCTTGTGGAATTTGCAAAGGGATATTTGGAAGCCCATGGAGGGCTATGGTGAAAAGGCAGATACCCTCCGATAAAAACTGGAAAGAAGCTTTCTGAGAAACTGCTTTGTTTTCTGTGAATTCATCTCACAGAGTTTCATCTTTTCCATCCAGAAGCCGTTCGCTAAGACTGTTCTTTTGGATTTTGCAGAGGGATATTTGGAAGCCTAAAGAGGACTATGAGGAAAAAGAAAATATCCTCAGATGAAAACTGGAAAGAAGCTTTCTGAGAAAATGCTTTGTGTGGTGTGACTTCCACTCGCTGAGTTACAGCTGTATTTCGTTGAGCTCTTTGCTAGCCTTATTTCTGTGGAATTTGAGAACTGATATTTCGGACCTCTTTGAAGACTATAGGGCCAAAGAAAATATCCTCCGATCAAAGTGAGAAAGAAGCGTTCTGAGAATCTTCTTTGTGATCTGTGAATTCATCTCACAGAGTTACAGCTTTCCCCTCAAGAAGTCTTTCGCTAAGACTGTTCTTGTGGAATTTGCAAAGTGATATTTGGAAGCCTATGGAGGTCTATGGTGAAAAGGGAAGTATCGTCAGATAACTACTGGAAAGATGCTTTCTGAGAAACTGTTTTGTGTTCTGTGAATTCATCTCACAGAGTTACAGCTTTCCCCTCCAGAAGCCGTTTGCTAAGACTGTTCTTGTGGAACTTGGAAAGGGATATTTGGAAGCCCATAGAGGCCTATGGGGAAAAAGACAATATCCTCAGAAGGAAACTGGAAAGAAGCTTTCTGAGAAACTGCTTTGTGATGTGTGACTTCCACTCACTGAGTTACAGCTGTATTTCGTGGAGCTCTTTGCTAGCCTTATTTCTGTGGAACCTGAGAATTGATATTTCGAATCCTTTTGAAGACTATAGGGCCAAAGGAAATATCCTCCGATCAAAATGAGAAAGAAGCTTTCTGAGAAACTTCTTTGTGATCTGTGAATTCATCTCACACAATTATAGCTTTCCCCTCAAGAAGCCTTTCGCTAACACTGTTCTTGTGGAATTTGCAAAGTCATATTTGGAAGCCCATGGAGGGCTACGGTGAAAAGGAAAATATCCTCAGATAGACACTGTAAATAAGCAAAGAATGGCAAAGAAGGCCATTACATAATGGTAAAGGGATCAATTCAACAGGAAGAGCTAACTATCCAAAATATATATGCACCCAATACAGGAGCACCCAGATTCATAAAGTCTTTAGAGACTTACAAAGAGACTTAGACTCCCATACAATAATAATGGGAGACTTCAACACTCCACTGTCAACATTAGACAGATCAATGAGACAGAAAGTTAACAAGGATATCCAGGAATTGAACTCATCTCTGCAGCAAGCAGACCTAATAGAAATTTATAGAACTCTCCACGCGAAATCAACAGAATATACATTCTTCTCAGCACCACATCGCACTTACTCCAAAATTAACCACATAATTGGAAGTAAAGCACTGCTCAGCAAATGTACAAGAACAGAAATTATAACAAACTGTCTCTCAGACCACAGCACAATCAAACTAGAACTCAGGACTAAGAAACTCAATCAAAACTGCTCAACTACATGGAAACTGAACAACCTGCTCCTGAATGACTACTGGGTATATAACGAAATGAAGGCAGAAAAAAACATGTTCTTCGAAACCAATGAGAACAAAGATACACATACCAGAATCTCTGGGACACATTTAAAGCAGTGTGTAGAGGGAAATTTATAGCACTAAATGCCCACAAGAGAAAACAGGAAAGATCTAAAATTGACACTCTAACATCGCAGTTAAAAGAACTAGAGAAGCAAGAGCAAACACATTCGAAAGCTAGCAGAAGGCAAGAAATAACTAAGATCAGAGCAGAACTGAAGGAGATAGAACCACAAAAAACCCTCCAAAAAATCAATGAATCCAGGAGTTGGTTTTTTGAAAAGATCAACAAAATTGACAGACTGCTAGCAAGACTAATAAAGAAGAAAAGAGAGAAGAATCAAATTAATGCAATAAAAAATGATAAAGGGGATATCACCACCGACCCCACAGAAATAAAAACTACCATCAGAGAATACTATAAACACCTCTATGCAAATAAACTGGAAAATCTAGAAGAAATGGATAATTTCCTGTACACTTATACTCTTCCAAGACTAAACCAGGAAGAAGTTGAATCCCTGAATAGACCAATAGCAGGCTCTGAAATTGAGGCAATAATTAATAGCCTACCAACCAAAAAAAGTCCAGGACCAGATGGATTCACAGCCAAATGCTACCAGAGGTACAAGGAGGAGCTGGTACCATTCCTTCTGAAACTATTCCAAACAATAGAAAAAGAGGGAATCCTCCCTAACTCATTTTATGAGGCCAACATCATCCTGATACCAAAGCCTGATAGAGACACAACAACAAAAGAGAATTTTAGACCAATATCCCTGATGAACATTGATGCAAAAATCCTCAAGAAAATACTGGCAAACCGGATTCAGCAACACATCAAAAAACTTACCCACCATGATCAAGTGGGCTTCATCCCTGGGATGCAAGGCTGGTTCAACATTCGCAAATCAATAAACATAATCCAGCATATGAACAGAACCAAAGACAAGAACCACATGATTATCTCAATAGATGCAGAAAAGGCTTTTGACAAAATTCAACAGCCCTTCATGCTAAAAACGATCAATAAATTCGGTATTGATGGAACATACCGCAAAATAATAAGAGCTATTTATGACAAACCCACAGCCAATATCATACTGAATGGGCAAAAACTGGAAAAATTCCCTTTGAAAACTGGCACAAGACAGGGATGTCCTCTCTCACCACTCCTATTCAACATTGTGTTGGAAGTTCTGGCTAGGGCAATCAGGCAAGAGAAAGAAATCAAGGGGATTCAGTTAGGAAAAGAAGAAGTCAAATTGTCCCTGTTTGCAGATGACATGATTGTATATTTAGAAAACCCCATTGTCTCAGCCCAAAATCTCCTTAATCTGATAAGAAACTTCAGCAAAGTCTCAGGATGCAAAATTAATGTGCAAAAATCACAAGAATTCTTATACACCAGTAAGACAAACAGAGAGCCAAATCAGGAATGAACTTCCATTCACAATTGCTTCAAAGAGAATAAAATACCTAGGAATCCAACTTCCAAGGGATGTAAAGGATCTCTTCAAGGAGAACTACGAACCACTACTCAGTGAAATAAAAGAGGACACAAACAAATAGAAGAACATACCATGCTCATGGATAGGAAGAATCAATATCGTGAAAATGGCCATACTGCCCAAGGTTATTTATAGATTCAATGCCATCCCCATCAAGCTACCAATGAGTTTCTTCACAGAATTGGAAAAAACTGCTTTAAAGTTCATATGGAACCAAAAAAGAGCCCGCATCTCCAAGACAATCCTAAGTCAAAAGAACAAAGCTGGAGGCATCACGCTACCTGACTTCAAACTATACTACAAGGCTACAGTAACCAAAACAGCATGGTACTGGTACCAAAACAGAGATATAGACCAATGGAACAGAACAGAGTCCTCAGAAATAATACCACACATCTAAAGTCATCTGATCTTTGACAAACCTGAGAGAAACAAGAAATGGGGAAAGGATTCCCTATTTAATAAATGGTGCTGGGAAAATTGGCTAGCCATAAGTAGAAACCTGAAACAGGATCCTTTCCTTACTCCTTATACGAAAATTAATTCAAGATGGATTAGAGACTTAAATGTTAGACCTAATACCATAAAAATCCTAGAGGAAAACCTAGGTAGTACCATTCAGGACATAGGCATGGGCAAAGACTTCATGTCTAAAACACCAAAAGCAACGGCAGCAAAAGCCAAAATTGACAAATGGGATCTCATTAAACTAAAGAGCTTCTGCACAGCAAAAGAAACTACCATCAGAGTGAACAGGCAACCTACAGAATGGGAGAAAATTTTTGCAATCTACTCATCTGACAAAGGGCTAATATCCAGAACCTACAAAGAACTCAAACAAATTTACAAGAAAAAAACAAACAACCCCATCAAAAAGTGGGCAAAGGATATGAACAGACATTTCTCAAAAGAAGACATTCATACAGCCAACAGACACATGAAAAAATGTTCATCATCACTGGCCATCAGAGAAATGCAAATCAAAACCACAATGAGATACCATCTCACACCAGTTAGAATGGCGATCATTCAAAAGTCAGGAAACAACAGGTGCTGGAGAGGATGTGGAGAAATAGGAACACTTTTACACTGTTGGTGGGATTGTAAACTAGTTCAACCATTATGGAAAACAGTATGGCGATTCCTCAAGGATCTAGAACTAGATGTACCATATGACCCAGCCATCCCATTACTGGGTATATACCTGAAGGATTATAAATCATGCTGCTATAAAGACACATGCACACATATGTTTATTGCGGCACTATTCACAATAGCAAAGACTTGGAATCAACCCACATGTCCATCGGTGACAGACTGGATTAAGAAAATGTGGCACATATACACCATGGAATACTATGCAGCCATAAAAAAGGATGAGTTAGTGTCCTTTGTAGGGACATGTATGCAGCTAGAAACCATCATTCTTAGCAAACTATCACAAGAACAGAAAACCAAACACCGCATATTCTCACTTATAGGTGGGAACTGAACAATGAGATCACTTGGACTCGGGAAGGGGAACATCACACACTGCGGCCTATTATGTGGAGGGGGTGGGAGGGATTGCACTCTGAGTTATACCTGATGAAAATGACGAGTTGATGGGTGCTGACGAGTTGATGGCTGCAGAACACCAACATGGCACAAGTATACATATGTAACAAACCTGCACGTTTTGCACATGTACCCTAGAACTCAATGTGTAATAATAAAAAATAAATAAATAAATAAATAAATACATAAATAAATAAAAAGAAAATATACTAAGAAAAAAACGTCAAAGAAGCTTTCTGAAAAACTCCTTTGTGTTCTGTGAATTCATCTCACAGAGTTACAGCTTTACCCTCCAGAAGCCTTTTGCTAAGACTGTTCTTGTGGAATTTGCAAAGTGGTATATTGAAGCCCTTAGAGACCTACAGTGTAAAATGTCCTCAGATGAAAACCGGAAAGAAGCTTTCTGAGAAAGTGGTTTGTGATGTGTGAGTTCCACTAACTGAGTTACAGCTGTATTTCGTGGAACTGTTTGGTAGCCTTATTTCTGTGGCATCTGAGAACTGATATTTCGGTTCCCTTTGAAGAATATAGGGCCAAAGTAAATATCCTCTGATCAAAATGAGAAAGAAGCTCTGTGAGGAACTTCTTTGTGATCTGTGAATTCATCTCACAGAGTTGCAGATTTCCCCTCAAGAAACCTTTCGCTAAGACTGTTCTTGTGGAATTTGCAGAGTGATATTTGGAAGAACATGGAGGGCAATGGTGAAAAGGGAAATATCCTCAGATAAAAACAGAGAAAAGCTTTCTGAGAAAGTGCTTTGTGATGTGTGACTTCCACTAACTGAGTTACAGCTGTATTACATGGAGCTGTTTGCTAGCTTTATTTCTGTGGAATATGAAAACTGATATTTCAGAAGCCTTTGAAGTCTATAGGGCCAAAGGAAATATCCTCAGACGAAAACTGGAAAGAACCTTTCTGAGAAACTTCTTTGTGATCTGTGAAATCATCTCACAGAGTTACAGCTTTTCCCTCAAGAAGTCTTTCGTTAACACTGTTCTTGTGGAATTTGTGAAGTGTTATTTGGAAGCCAAAGGAGGGCTATGGTGAAAAGGGAAACATCCTCAGATAAAAAATGGAAAGAAGCTTTCTGAGAAACTGCTTTGTGTTCTGTGAATTCATATCACCAATTTACAGGTTTCCCATCCAGAAGCCGTTCGCTAAGACTGTTCTTGTGGAATTTGCAAAGGGATATTTGGAAGCCCATAGAGGCCTCTGGTGAAAAAGAAAATATCCTCAAATGAAAACTGGAAAGAAGTTTTCTGAGAAACTGCTTTGTGATGTGTGACTTCCACTCACTAAGTTACAGCTGTATTTCATGAGCTGTTTGCTACCTTTCTTTCAGTGGAATATAAGAACTGATATTTCGGATCTCTTGGAAGACTATAGGTCCAAAGGAAATATCCTCCAATTAAAATGAGAGAGAAGCTTTCTGAGAAACTTCTTTAATATCTGTGAATTCATCTCACAGAGTTACAGCTTTCCCCTCAAGAATCCTTTCGCTAAGACTGTTCTTGTGGAATTTGCAAAGTGATATTTGGTAGCCCATGGAGAGCTATGGTGAAAAAGAAAATATTCTCAGGTAAAAACTGGAAAGAAGCGTTCTGAGAAACTGCTTTGTGTTCTGTGAATTCATCTCACAGAATTACAGATTTCCTCTGCAGAAGCTGTTCGCTAAGACTGTTCTTGTGGAATTTGCAAAGTGATACTTGGAATCCCAAGAGTTCTCAGGTGAAAAAGAAAATATCCTCCGGTGAAAACTGGATAGAAGCTTTTGGAGAAGCTGCTTTGTGATGCGTGATTCCACTCACGGTGTTACAGCTGTATTTCGTGGAGCTGTTTGCTGGCCTTATTTCGGTGGAATCTGAGAACGGATATTTCGGATCCCTTGGAAGACAATAGGCCCAGAGGAAATATCCTCCGATAAATATGACAAAGAAGCTTTCTGAGAAACTGCTTTGTGATCTGTGAATTCATCTGACAGAGTTACAGCTTTCCCCGCAAGAAGCCTTTTGCTAACACTGTTCTTGTGGAATTTGTAAAGTGATATTTGGAAGCCCATGGAGGGTATGGTGAAAAAAAAATATCCTCAGATTAAAACTGGAAAGAAGCGTTAGAGAAACTGCTCTGCGTTCTGTGAATTCACCTCAAGGAGTTACAGCTTCCACTCCAGAAGCCGTTTGCTAAGGCTGTTGTTGTGGAATTTGGAAAGTGATATTTGGAAGCCCATGGAGGCTTATGGTGAAAAAAAACCTATCCTCAGATGAAAACAGGAAAGAAGCTTTCTGAGAAACTGCTTTGCGATGTGTGACTTCCACTCACTGAGTTTCAACTGTGTTTCGTAGAGCTTTTGCTATCCTTGTTTCTCTGGAATCTGAGAACTGTTATTTCGGATCCCTTTGAAGAATATATGTTCAAAGGAAATATCCTGTTATCAAAAGGAGAAAGAAGCTTTCTGATTAACTTCTTTGTGATCTGTGAATTCGTCTCACGGAGTTACAGCTTTCTCCTCAAGAAGTCTTTCGCTAAGACTGTTCCTGTGGAATTTGCAGAGTATATTTGGAAGTACATGGAGGATTATCGTAAAAAAGCAAATATCCTCAGATTAAAACTGGAAAGAAGCTTTCTGAGAAACTGCTTTGTGTTCTGTGAATTCATCTCACAGAGTTACAGCTTGCCCCTCAAGAAGCCGTTCGCTAAGACTCTTCTTGTGGAATTTGCAAAGTGCTATTTGGAAGTCCATAGAAGCCTATGGTGAAAAAGGAAATATCCTTAGATGAAAACTGGAATGAAGCTTTCTGAGAAACTGCTTTATGATGTGTGACTTCCACTCACTAGGTTACAGCTGTATTTCGTGGAGCTGTTTGCTAGCCTTATTTTTTTGGAATCTGAGAACTGATATTTTGGATCTCTTGTAAGGCTCTAGGGCCAAAGGAAATATTCTCAGATCAAAATGAGAAACAAGCTTTTTGAGAAAATTATATGTGATCTGTAAATTCATCTCACAGAGTTACAGCTTTCCCTTCAAGAAGCCTTTCGCTAAGACTCTTCTTGTGTAATTTGCAAAGAGATATTTGGATGCCCATGGGGGGCTATGGTGAAAAAGAAAATATCCTCAGATAAAAACTAGAAAGAAACTTTCTGAGAAACTTCTTTCTGTTCTGTGAATTCATCTCACAGAGTTACTGCTTTCCCCTACAGACGCCGTTCGCTAAGACTGTTCTTGTGGAATTTGCAAAGTGATATTTGGTAGCCAATGGAATCCTAGGGTGGAAAAGAAAATATCCTCAGATGAAAACTGCAAAGAAGCTTTCTGAGAAACTGCTTTGTGATGTGTGACTTCAACTCACTGAGTTACAGTTGTATTTGTGGAGCTGGTTGCTAGCCTTATTTCTGTGGAATCTGAAAACTGATATTTCGGATCCCTTTGAAGACTATAGGGCCAAAGGAAATTCCTCCAATCAAAATAAGAAAGAAGCTTTCTGAGAAACTTCTTTGTGATCTGTGAATTCACCTCACAGACTTGCAGCTTTCTCCTCAAGAAGTCTTACGCTAAGACTGTTCTTGTGGAATTTGCAGAGGGCTATTTGGAAGGCCATGGAGGGCTATGGTGAAAAAGAAACTGTCCTCAGATAAAAACTGGAAAGAAGCTTGCTGAGAAACTGCTTTGTGTTCTGTGAATTCTTCTCACACAGTTATAGCTTTCCGCTCCAGAGGCCTTTCAGAAAATTGTTCTTATGGAATTTGAAAAGTTATATTTGGAAGCCCATAGAGGCCTACGGGGAAAAAGAAAATATCCTCAGATGAAAACTGGAAAGAAGCTTTCTGAGAATCTGTTTTCTGATGTGTGACTTCCACTCACTCAGTTACAGCTGTATTTCGTGGAACTGTTTGCTAGCCTTATTTCTGCGCAATCAGTGAACTGATATTTTGGATCCCTTTAAAGACTCTAGGGCCAAAGGAAATATCCTCCGATTATAATGAGAAAGAAGCTTTCTGAGAAACTTATTTGTGATGTGTGAATTCATCTCACAGTGTTACAGCTTTCCCCTCAAGAAGCCTTTCGCTAAGACTATTCTTGTGGAATATGCAAAGTGATATTTGGAAGCCCATGGTGGGTATGGTGAAAAAGAAAATATCTTCACATAAAAACTGCAAAGAAGCTTTCTGAGAAACTGCTTTGTGTTCTGTGAATACATCTCAGAGAGTTACAGCTTTCCTCTCAAGGAGTCCTTCGATAAGTCAGTTCTTGTGGAATTTGCAAAGTGATATTTGGAAGCCCTTGGAATGCTACAGTGAAAAAGAAAATATAGTCAGATAAAAACTGGAAAGAAGCTTTCTGAGAAACTGCTTTGTGTTCTGTGAATTCATCTCACAGGACTACAGCTTTCCTCTCCAGGAACCGTTCGCTAAGACTGTTCTTGTGGAATTTGCAAGGTGATAATAGGAAGCCCTTAGTGGCCTATGGTGAAAAAGAAAATATTCTCAGATGAAACCTGGATGGAAGCTTTCTGAGAAACTGCTTTGTGATGTGTGACTTCCACTCATTGAGTTAGAGCTGTATTTCGTGGAGCTGTGTGCTAGCTTGTTTCTGTGGAATGTGAGAACTGTTATTTCGGATCCCTTTGAAGACTATAGGGACAAAGGAAATATCCTCCGATCAAAATGAGACAGAAGTTTTCTGAGAAACTTCTTTTTGATCTGTTAATTCATCTCACGGAGTTACAGTTTTCCCCTCAAGAAGCCTTTCGCTAAGACTGTTCTTGTGGAATTTGCAAAATGATATTTGGAAGTCCATAGAGGCCTATGGTGAAAAAGAATATATTCTCACATGAAAACTGGAAAGAAGCTTTCAGAGAAACTGCTTTATGATGTGTGACTTCGACTGACGGAGTTGCAGGTGTATTTTGTGGAGCTGTTTGCTAGCCTTATTTCTGTGGAATCTGAGAACTGTCATTTTGGATTCCTTTGAAGACTATACGGCCATAGGAAATATCCTCTGAACAAACGAGAAAGAAGCTTTCTGAGACACCTCTTTGTGATCTGTGAATTCATCTCACAGATTTACAGCTTTCCCCTCAAGAAGCCTTTCGCTAAAACTGTTCTTGTGGAATTTGCAAAGTGATATTTGGAAGCCCATGGAGGGCTATGTTGAAACGGGATATATCCTCAGATAAAAACTGGAAAGAAGCTTTCTGAGAAACTGCTTTGTGATGTGTGACTTCCCCTCACTGAGTTACTGCTGTATTTCGTGGAGTTGTCTTCTAGCCTTTTTTCTGTGGAATCTGAGAACTGATATTTCGGATCCCTTTAAATACCATTGGGCGAAAGGAAATAGTCTTCGAGAAAAATGAGAAAGAAGCTTTCTGAGAAACTTCTTTGTGATCTGTGAATTCATCTCAGAGAGTTACAGCTTTCCTCTCCAGAGGCCGTTCGCTAAGACTGTTCTTTTGGAATTTGCAAAGGGATATTTGGTAGCCTATGGAGGGCTATGGTGAAAAGGGAAATATCCTCATATAAAAACTGGAAAGAAGCTTTCTGAGGAACTGCTTTGTGCTGTGTGAATACCACTCACTGAGTATGGCTTTTTTTCCAGGAACTGTTTGCTGGTCTTATTTCTATGGAAAATGAGAACTGAATTTCGGATCACTTTGAAGATTATAGGGCCAACAGAAATATTCTGTGATAAAAATGAGAAAAAGTTTTCTGAGAAACTTCTTTGTGATCTCTGAATTCATCTCACAGAGTTACAGCTTTTCCCTCATGATTCCTTTTGCGACGAATGTTCTTGTGGAATTTGCAAAGTGATATTTGGAAGCCCATGGAGGGCTATGTTGAAAAAGAAAATATCCTCAGATAAAAACTGGAAAGAAGGTTTCTGAGAAACTGCTATGTGTTCTCTTAATTCAACTCACAGAGTTTCAGCTTTCGCCTCAGAAGCCGTTTGCTAAGACTGTTCTTGTATAATATGCAAAGTGTTATTTCAAAGCCCATAGAGGGCTATGGTGAAAAAGAATATGTCCGGAGATAAAAACTGGAAAAAATCATTCTGAGAAACTGCTTTGTTATGTATGACTTCCACTCACTGAGTTACAGCTGTATTTCATGGAGCTGTTTGCTAGCCTTATTTCTGTGAAATCTGAGAACTGAAATTTCAGATCCCTTTGGGGACTACAGGGCCAAACAAAGTATTCTGTGATAAAAATGAGAAAGAAGTTTTCTTAGAAACTTCTTTGTGATCTGTGAATTCATGTCACAGTGTTACAGCTTTTCCCTCAACAACCCTTTTGCTAAGACTGTTTTTGTGGAATTTTCAAAGTGATAATTTGAAGACCTTTGAGGTGTATGGTGAAAAAGAAAATATCCTCAGATAAAAGCTGGAAGAAAGCTTTCTGAGAAACTGCTTTCTGTTCTCATAATTCATCTCACAGAGTTACAGATTTCCCTTCAAGAAGCCATTTCCTATGTCTGTTCTTGTGGAATTTGTAAAGTGATAATTGGAAGTCCAGAGAGGGCTATTGTGAAAATGAAAATATCGCCCGATAAAAACTGGAAAGAAGCTCTCTGAGAAACTGCTTTGTGATGTGTGACTTCCACTCACTGAATTACAGCTGTATTTCGTGGAGCTGTTGCTATTTTTATTTCTGTGGAATCTGAGAACTGATATTTCGGATCCATTTGAAGACTCCAATAACAAAGGAAATATCCTCCGATAAAAATGAAAATGAGAAAGAAGCTTTCAGAGAATTGTCTTTGTGATCTGTGAATTCATCTCACAGAGTTTCAGCTTCCACTCAAGTAGCCTTTCGCTATGTCTGTTCTTGTGGAAATTTCAAATAATATTTGGAAGCCAATGGACAGCTATGGTGAAAAAGAAAATATCTTCAGATAAAAACTGGAAAGAAGGTTTCTGAGAAACTGCTTTGTGTTCTGTAAATTCATGTGAGAGCTACAGCTTTTCCCTCAAGAAGCCGTTCGTTAAGGCTGTTCTTGGGTATTTGTAAAGTGATATTTGGAACCCCTAGTGGGCTATGGTGAAAAAGAGACTATTCTCAGGTAAAAACAGGAAAGAAGCTTTCTGAGAAACTGCTTTGTGATGTGTGACTTCCACTCACTGAGTTACAGCTGTATTTCGTGGCGCTGTGTGCTAGTCTTATTACTGTGGAATCTGAGAACTGATATATTGGATCACTTTGAGAGTATGGGGCCAAAGGAAATATCCTACCATAAAAATGAGAAAGAAGCTTTCTGAGAAACTTGTTTGTGATCTGTGAATTCATCTCACAGAGTTACATCTTTCCGCTCAAGAAGGCTTTCGCTAAGACTGTTCTTGTGGAATTTGCAAAATGATATTTGGAAGCCAAAGGAGGGCTATGGTGAAAAAGAAAATATCCTCAGATAAAAACTGGAAAGAAGTTTTCTGAGAAACTACTTTGATATCTGTGAATTCTTCTCACAGAGTTACAGATTACCCCTCAAGAAGCCGTTTGCTACCTCAGTTCTTGTGGAATTTGCAAAGTGATATTTTGAAGCCCATAGATGGCTATGGTGAAAAAGAAAATATCCTCAGATAAAAACTGGAAAGAAGCTTTCTGAGAAAGTGCTTTGTGATGTGTGACTTCCACTCACTGAGTTACAGCTGTATTTCATGGAGCTGTTTGCCAGCCTTACTTCTGTTGAATCTGAGAACTGATATTTCGTATCCCTTTGAAGACTATAGTGCCAAAGGAAACATCTTCTGATAAAAATGAGAAAGATGATTTCTGAGAAACTTCTTTATGATGTGTAATTCATGTAACAGAGTTACAGTTTCTCCTCAAGAAGTGTTTCGTTACGTCTGTTCCTGTGGAATTTGCAAAGTGATATTTAGAAGCCCATGGATGGCTATGTAGAAAAAGAAAATATCTTCAGATAAAAACTGCAAAGAAGCTATCTGAGAAACTGCTTTGTGTTCTCTTAATTCTTCTCACAGAATTACAGCCGTCCCTTCAAGAAGCCACTTTCTAAGACTCTCCTTGTGGGATTTTTAGGGTGATATTTGGAAGCCCATAGAGGGCTATGGTGTGGCTCTGTGACTCTGGTAGGTGAATTCACAGATCACAAAGAAGTTTCTCAAAAATCTTCTTTCTCATTTTTATCTGACGATATTTTCTTTCGCCCTGGAGTCTTCAAAGGTATCCGAAATATCAGTTCTCAGAAAAGACAGAAGTAAGCCTAGCAAACAGTTCCATGAAATACAGCTGTAACTCAGTGAGTGGAAGTCACACATCACAAAGAAGTTTATCAGAAAGATTATTTCCAGTTTTTATCTGAGGATATTTCATCTTTCACCATAGCCCTCTATAGGCTTCCAAATATCACCTTACAAATTCCACAAGAACAGACTTAGTGAATGGCTTCTTGAGGGGAAAGCTGTAACTCTGTGATATGAATTCACAGAACATAACGCGGTTTCTCAGAAAGATTCTTTCCAGTTATTATCTGAAGATATTTTCTTTTTCACCATAGCCCTCCATGGGCTTCCAAATATCTCTTTGCAAGTTCCAAAATGACAGAATTAGTGAAAGGCTTCTTGAGGGGAAAACTGTAACAATGTGGGATGAAGTCACAGAACACAGAGCAGTTTCTGAGAAAGTTTCTTTCCAGTTTTTATCTAAGGATATTTTCTTTTTACCATAGCCCTCAATGGGGTTCCAAATATCACTTTGCAAATACCTGAAAAACAGTCTTAAACAAAGGCTTTCTGAGGGAAATGTTGTAACTGTGTGAGATGAAATCACAGAACACAAAGAAGTTGATCAGAAAGCTTCTTTCTCATTTTTATCGGAGGATATTTCCTTTGGCCCGATAGTCTTAAATGAGATCCGAAATATCATTTCTCAGATTCCTCAGAAATAACGCAGGCAAAAAGTTCCACGAATTACAGCTGTAACTCACTGAGTGGAAGTCACACATCAGAAAGCAGTTTCTCAGAAAGCTTCTTTCCAGTTTTTCTCTGAGGTTTTTTTTTTTTTTTTTTTTTTTTTTTACCATAGTCCTCTATGGGCTTCCAAATATCACTTTGCAAATTCCACAAGAACAGTCTTAGAATTCGGTTTCTTTAGTCGATAAATGTACTCTTTGAGATGAATTAACACAACACTAAACAGTTTCTCAGAAAGCTTCTTTCTCATTTTTATCGGAGGATATTTCTTTTGGCCCTTTAGTCTTCAAAAAGATCCGAAATGTTATTTCTCAGATTCCACAGAAGTAAGGCTAGCAAACAGCTCCACAAAATACAGCTGTAACTCAGTCAGTGTAAGTCACACATCACAAAGCTGTTTCTCAGAAAGTTACTTTGCAGTATTTAGCTGAGGATATTTTCTTTTTCAACATAGCCCTCTCTGGGCTTCCAAATGTCACTTTTCAAATTTCACAAAACAGTCTTAGCGAATGGCTTCTGGAGGGGATAGCTGTAACTCTGTGAGATTAGTTAAGAGAACTCTAAGCAGTTTCTCAGAAAGTTTCTTTCTCTTTTTTATTGGAGGATATTTCCTTTGGCCCTATAGTTTTCAAGGGATCCGAAGTATCATTTCTCAGACTTCACAGAAATAAGGCTAGCAAACAACTCCACGAAATACAGCTGTAACTCAGTGAGTGGAAGTCACACATCACAAAGCAGTTTCTCAGAAAGCTTCTTTCCACTTTTTATCTGAGGATAATTTCTTTTTCACCATAGCCTTCTAAGGGCTTTCAAATATCACTTTGCAAATTCCACAAGAAAAGTCTAAATGAACGACTTCTTAAGGGGAAAGTGGTAACTCTGTAAGATGAATTAACAGAACACTAAGAATTTCTCAGAAAGCTTCTTTTCATTTTTATTCTGAGGATATTTTCTCTTTCACCGTAGCCCACCATGGGCTTCGAAATATCACTTTTCAAATTCCACAAGAACATTCTCAGCCAAACGTTTCTGAGAGGAATGCCGTAACTCTGTGAGATGAATTCACAGAACACAAAGAAGTTTCACAGAAAGCTTCTTTAACATTTTTATCGCAGGATATTTCTTTGGCCACATAGTCTTTAAATAGATCTGAAATATCATTTCTCAGATACCACAGAAATAAGGCAAGCTAACAGCTCCACGAAATAAAGCTGAAACTCAGTGAGTAGACATCACACATCACAAAGTAGTTTCTCAGAAAGCTTCTTTCCAGTTTCTATCTGAAGATATTTTCTTTTTCTCCATAACCTACTATGAGCTTCCAAATATCCCTTTGCAATTTCTACAAGAACAGTCTTAGCGAACGGCTTCTTGAGGAGAAAGCGATGACTCTGTTACATGAATTAACAGAACACTAAGCAGTTTCTCAGAAAGATTCTTTCCAGTTTTTATCTGAGGATATTTTGTTTTTCACCATAGTCCTACATTGGCTTCAAAATATCACTTTGCAACTTCCAAAAGAACAGTCTTAGCCAAAGACTTCTTCAGGTGAAAGCTGTAACTCTGTGAGATGAATTCGCAGAACACAAAGAAGTTTCTTAGAAAGCTTCTTTCCAGTTTTTTTCTGAAGATATTTTCTTTTACACCATAGCCCTCTAAGGGCTTCCAAATATCACACTGCAAATTCTCAAGAACAGTTTTAGCGAACGGCTTCTTAAGGTAAAGCTGTAACGCTGTGAGATGAATAAGCAGAACCCTAAGCATTTTCTCAGAAAGCGTCTTTCCAGTTTTTATGTGAGGATAATTTCTTTTTCACCATGGCCCTCCATACGCTTCCAAATATCACACTGCAAATTCCACAAGAACAGACTTAGCGAAAGAATTCTTGAGGGGAAACCTGTAACTTTGTGAGATGAATGCACAGATCACAAAGAAGTTTCTCAGAAAGCTTCTTTCTCTTTTTCATCATAGGATATTACCTTTCGACCAATAGTCTTCCAAGGGATCCAAAATATCAGTTCTCAGATTTCACAGAAATAAGGCTAGTAAACAGCTCCACGAAATACAGCTGTAACTCAGTGAGTGGAATTCACATAACACAAAGAAGTTTCTCAGAAAGCTTCTTTCCAGTTTTCCTCTGAGGATATTTTATTTTTCACCTATTTCTCTATGGCTTCCAAATATCACTTTGCGAATTCCACAAGAAAAGTCTTAGCGAACGACTTCTGAAGGGGAAAGCTGTAACAGTGTGAGACGAATTCACAGATCACAAAGGAGTTTCTCAGAAAGCTTCTTTCCAGTTTTTATCTGGGGATAATTTCTTTTTCACCATAGCCCTCCATGGGCTTCCAAATATCACTTTGCAAATTCCACAAGAACAGACTTAGCGAAAGGCTTCTTGAGAGGAAAGCTGTAACTCTCTGATGTGAATTCACAGAACACAAAGAAGTGTGTCAGAAAGCTGCTTTCTCATTTTGATCAGAGGATATTTCCTTTGGCCCTATAGTTTTCCAAGGGATTTGAAATATCAGTTCTCAGATTCCACAGACATAAGGCTAGCAAACAGCTACACGAAATACAGCTGTAACTCAGTAAGTGCAAGTCACACATTACAAAGCAATTTCTCAGAAATTTTCTTTTCAGTTTTCATCTCAGGATATTTTCTTTTTCACCATAGGCTTCTATGGGATTTAAATATCACTTTGCAAATTCCACAAGAACAGTCTTAGCGAACGGCTTCCAGAGAGGAAAACTGTAACTCTGTGAGGTGAATTCACAGAACACAAAACAATTACACAAAAAGCTTCTTTCAAGTTTTTATCTGAGGATATTTTCTTTTTCAACATAGCCCTACATGGGCTTAGAAATATCACTTTGGTAATTACACAAGAACAGTCTTAGAGAAAGGATTCATGAGGGGAAAGCTGTAACTCGGTGAGACGAATTCTCAGATCACAAAGCAGTTTCTCCGAAAGCTTCTTCCCTGTTTTCATCTGAGGATATTTTCCTTTTCACCAAAGGCCTCATGGGCTTCCAAATATCACTTTGCATATTCTACAAGAACAGTATTAGCGAACGGCTTCTGGAGGAGAAAGCTGTAACATTCTCAGATGAATTCACAGAACAGAAAGCAGTTTCTCAGAAAGCTCTTTCCAGTTTTTATCTGAGAATATTTCCCTTTTCTCTATGGCCTTCCATGGACTTCCAAATATCACTTTGCAAATTCCACAAGAAGAGTCTTAGTTCAAGGCTTCCTGAAGGGAAAGCTGTAACCCTGTGAGATGAATTCACAGATCACAAAAAGTTTCTCAGAAAGCTTCTTTATCATTTTTACTGGAGGATATTTCCTTTGTCCCTATAGTCTTCAAAGGGATCCGAAATATCAGTTCTCAGATTCCAGATATATAAGCTAGCAAACAGCTCCACGAAATACAGCTGTAACTCAGTGAGTGGAAGTCAAACAACACAAAGCAGTTTCTCAGAAAGCGTCTTTCCAGTTTTCATCTGAGGACATTTTCTTTTTCACCATAGGCCTCTAAGGGCTTCCCAATATACCTTTTGCAAATTCCACAAGAACAGGCTTAGCGAATGGCTTCTGGAGGGGAAAGCTGTAACTCTGTGAGATTAATTCACAGAACACAAAGCAGTTTCTCAGAAAGCTTCTTTCCAGCTTTTATCTGAGGATATTTCCCTTTTCATCATAGCCCTCCATGGGCTTCCAAATATCACTTTGGAAATTCCACAAGAACAGTCTTAGTGAAAGTTTTCTTGAGGAGGAAGCTGTAACTCTGTGAGAGGAATTCACAGATCAAAAAGAAGTTTCACAGAAAGCTTCTTTCTCATTTTGATTGGAGGATATTTTCTTTGGCCTTAGAGTCTTCAAAGAGATCCAAACTATCACTTCTCAGATTCCACAGAAATAAGGCTACCAAAGAGCTCCACGAAATACAGCTGTAACTCAGTGAGTGGAAGTCACACATCACAAAGCAATTTCACAGAAAGCTTTTTTCCAGTTATTATCTGATGGTATTTTCTTTCTCTTCATAGGCCTCCATGGACTTAAAAATATCCCTTTGAAAATGCCACAAGAACAGTCTTAGAGAACGGTTTCTGGAGGGGAAAGCTGTAACTCTGTGAGGCGAATTCACAGAACACAAAGCAGTTTCTCAGAAAGTTTTTTCCAGTTTTCTTCTGAGGATATTTACCATTTCACCATTGTCCTCCATGGGCTTCCAAATATCACTTTACAAATACCACAAGAACAGTCTTAGTGAAAGGCTTCTTGAGGGTAAAGCTGTAACTTTGTGAGATGAATTCAGAGATCACAAAGAAGTTTCTCAGGAAGCTTCTTTCTCCATTTGATCGGAGGATATTTCCTTTGGCCCTAGACTCTTCAAAGTGATACGAATTATCAGTTCTTAGATTCCACAGTAAAAAGTCTAGAAAACAGCTCCACGAAATACAGCTGCAATTCAGTGAGTGGAAGTCACACATCACCATCCAGATTCTCAGAAAGCTTCTTTCTCATTTTTATCAGAGGATATTTCCTATGTTCCTATAGTCTTCATAGGGATTCGAAATATCAGTTGTCAGATTCCACAGATATAAGCCTGGCAAACAGCCCCACGAAATACAGCTGTTACTCAGTGAGTGGAAGTCACACATCAAAAAGCAGTTTCTGAGAAAGCGTCTTTCCAGCTTTCATCTGAGGATATTTTCTTTTTCACCATTGGCCTCTAAGGTCTTCCAAATATCCCTTTGCAAATTCCACAAGAAGAGTCTTAGAGAACGGCTTCTGGAGGGGAAAGTTGTAATTCTGTGAGATGAATTCACAGAACACAAAGCAGTTTCTCAGAAAGCTTCTTTCCAGTTTTTATGTGAGGATATTTCCCTTTTCACCATAGTCCTCCATGGGCTTCCAAATATCACTTTGCAAACTCCACCAGAACAGTCTGAGCGAAAGGCTTCTTGAGGGGTAAAATGTAACTCTGTGAGATGAATTCACAGATAACAAAGAAGTCTCCCTGAAAGCTTCTTTCTCATTTTTATTGGAGGATATTTCCTTTGGACCTATAGTCTTCAAAGGGATCCAAAATATCAGTTCTCAGATTCCACAGAAATAAGGCTAGCAAACAGCTCCACGAAATACAGCAGTAACTCAGTGAGTGGAAGTCACACATCACAAAACAGTTTCTCACAAAGCTTCTATCAAGTTTTCATCTGAGGATATTTTCTTTTTCACTATAGGCCACTAATGGCTTCCAAATATCCCTTTGCAAATTCCACAAGAACAGTCTTAGCGAATGGCTTCTTGAGGGAAAAGCTGTAAGTCTGTGATATGAATTCACAGAACACAAAGCAGTTTCTCAGAAAGCTTCCTTCATTCCAGTTTTTATCTGAGAATATTTCCCTTTTCACCCTTGCCCTCAATGGGCTTTCAAATACCACTTTGCAAATTCCACAAGAACAGTCTTAGCGAAAGGCTTCTTGAGGGGAAAGTTGAAACTCTGTGACATGAATTCACAGATCACAAAGAAGTTTCTCAGAAAGATTCTCTCTCATTTTGATCAGAGGATATTTCCTTTGGCCCTATAGTCTTCAAAGGAATCCGAAATATCAGTTCTCAGACTCCACAGAAATAAGGCAAGCAAACAGCTCCACAAATACAACTGTAACTCAGTGAGTGAAAGTCACACATCGCAAAGCAGTTTCTCAGAAAGCTTCTTTGCAGTTTTCATCTGAGGATATTTTCTTTTTCACCCTAGGCCTCTATATGCTTCCAAATATCCCTTTGCAAATTCCACCAACACATTTTTAGCAAACGGCTTCTGGAGGGGAAAGTTGTAACTCTGTGAGATGAATTCACAGAACACAAAGTAGTTTCTCAGAAAACTTCTTTCCAGTTTTTATCTGAGGATATTTTCCTTTTCACCATAGCCCTCCATGGACTTCCAAATATCACTTTGCAAATACCACTAGAACAGTCTTAGCGAAAGGATTCTTGAGGGGAAAGCTGAAACTCTGTGAGACGAATTCACAGATCACAAAGTATTTTCTCAGAAATCTTCTTTCTCATTTTGATCAGAGGATATTTCCTTTGCCACTATAGTCTTCAAAGGGATCCAAAATATCAGTTCTCAGATTCCACAGAAAAAAGGCGAGCAAACAGATCCAACAAATACAGATATAACTCAGTGAGAGGAAGTGACACATCACAAAGCAGTTTCTCAGAAAGCTTCTTTCCAATTTTCATCTAAGGATATTTTCTTTTTCACCATAGGCCTCTATGCTTCCAAATATGACTTTGCAAATTCCACCAGAACAGTTAGTGAACTGCTTCTGTAGGGGAAAGCTGTAACTCTGTGAGATGAATTCACAGAAAACAAAGCAGTTTCTCAGAAAGGTTTTTTCCAGTTTTTATCTGAGGATATATCCCTTTTCACCATAGCTCTCCTTGGGCTTCCAAATATCACTTAGCAAATTCCAAAAGAACCGTCTTAGCGAAAGGCTTCTTGAGGGGAAAGCGGTAACTCTGTGAGGTGAATTCACAGATCACAAAGAAGTTTCTCAGAAAGCTTCTTTCTCATTTTGATCGGAGGATATTTCCTTTGGAACTATTGTCTTGAAAGGGATCCAAAACATCAGTACTCAAATTCCACAGAAATAAGGTTAGCAAACAGCTCCACGAAATACAGCTGTAAACTAAGTGAGTGGAAGTCACACATCACAAAGCAGTTTCTCAGAAAGCTTCTTTCCAGTTTTCAATAGAGGATATTTTCTTTTTCACCATAGGCCTGTATATGCTTCCAAATATGACTTTGCAAATTCCACCAGAACAGTTAGCGAACGGCTTCTGGAGGGGAAAGCTGTAAATCTGTGAGATGAATTCACAGAACACAAAGCAGTTTCTCAGAAAGCTTCTTTCCAGTTTTTATCTGAGTATATTTCCCTTTACACCATAGCCCTCTATGGGCTTCCAAATATCACTTTGCAAATTCCACAAGAACAGTCTTAGCGAAAGGCTTCTTGAGAGGAAAGTTGAAACACTGTGAGATGAATTCACAGATCACTAAAAAGTTTCTCAGAATGTTTCTTTCTCATTTTGATCAGAGGATATTTCCTTTGGCCCTATTGTCTTCAAAGGGATCCGAAATATCAGTTCTCAGATTCCACAGAAATTAGGTTAGCAAACAGCTCCACGAATTACAGCTGTAACTCAGTGAGTGAAAGTCACACACCAGGAAGCAGTTTCTCAGAAAGCTTCTTTCCAGTTTTCAACAGAGGATATTTTCTTTTTCATCATAGGCCTCTATGGGTTTCCAATATAACTCTGCAAATTCCACAAGGACAGTCTTAGCGAGTGGCTTTTGCAGAGGAAAACTGTAACCCTGTGAGATGAATTCACAGAACACAAAGCAGTTTCTCAGAAAGCTTCTTTCCTGTTTTTATCTGAGGATATTTCCCTTTTCACCATAGCCCTACATGGGCTTCCAAATATCACTTTGCAAATTCCACAAGAACAGTATTAGCGAAAGGTTTCTTCGGGAATAGGTGTAACTCTGTGAGATGAATTCACAGATCACAAAGAAGTTTCTCAGAAAGCTTCTTTCTCACTTTGATCGGAGGATATTTCCTTTGGCCCTACAGTCTTCAAAGGGATCCGAACTATCCGTTGTCAGATTCCACAGAAATAATGCTAGCAAACAGCTCAACGAAATACAGCTGTAACTCAGTGAGTGGAAGTCACACATTACAAAGCAGTTTCTCATATAGCATCTTCCCAGTTTTCATCTGAGGATATTTTCTCTTTCACCAAAGGCCTCTATGGGCTTCCAAATATCCCTCTCTAAATTCCACAAGAACAGTCTTATCGAATGGCTTCTGGAGGAGAAAGCTCTAACCTTGTGAGGTGAATTCACAGAACACAAAGCAGTTTCTCACAAATCTTCTTTCCTCTTTTTATCTGAGGATATTTCCTTTTTCACCATAGGTCCCTATATGCTTCCAAATATGGCTTTTGGAATTCCACCAGAACATTCTTAGCGAAAGGCTTCTGTAGGGGAAAGCTGTAACTCTGTGAGATAGAACACAAAGCAGTTTCTCAGAAAGCTTCCTTCCTGTTTTTATCTGAGGATATATCTCTATTCACCATAGACCTCCATGGGCTTCCAAATATCACTTTGCAAATTCCACAGGAAGAGCTTAGCGAAAGGCTTAAGAAGGGAAAGCAGTAACACTGTGAGATGAATTCACAGATCAAAAAGAAGTTTCCAAGAAAGCCTCCTTCTCATTTTGATCGGAGATTTCCTTTGGTCCTATGGTCTTCAAAGGGATCCGAAATATCAGTTCCCAGATTCCACAGAAATAAAGCTAGCAAACAGGCCCACGAAATACAGCTGTAACTCAGTGATTGGAAGTTACACATCACAAAGCAGTTTCTCAGAAAGGTTCTTTCCAGTTTTCATCTGAGGATATTTTCTTTTTCACCATTGACCTCTATGGTCTTCCTAATATCCCTTTGCAAATTCAACCAGAACAGTCTTAGCGAATGGCTTCTGGAGGGGAAAGATGTAACTCTATGAGATAAATTCAGAGAACACAAAGCTGTTTCTCAGAAAGCATCTTTCCAGTTTTTATATGAGGATATTTCCCTTTTCACCATAGTACTCCATGAGCTTCCAAATTTCACCTTGGTAATTCCGCAAGAACAGTCTTAGTGAAAGGCTTCTTGAGGGGAAGCTGTAACTCTGTGAGATGAATTTACAGATCACAAAGAAGTTTCTCAGAAAGCTTCTTTCTCATTTTGATCAGAGGATATATCCTTTGGCCCTATAGTCTTCAAAGTGATCCGAAATATCAGTTCTCAGATTCCACAGAAAAAAGGCTAGCAAACAGCTCCATGAAATAGAGCTGTAAATCTGTGAGAGGAAGTCACACATCACAAAGCAGTTTCTCAGAAAGCTTCTTTCCATTTTTCATCTGAGGATATTTTCTTTTTCACCATAGGCCTCCATGGGCTTCCAAATATCCCGTTACAAATTCCACAAGAACATTCTCAGCGAATGGCTTCTGGAGGAGAAAGCTATCACTCTGTGAAATGAATTCACAGAACTCAAAGCAGTTTCTCAGAAAGCTTCCTTCCGATTTCTATCTGAGAAATATTTCCCTTTTCACCATAGCCTTCCATGGGCTTCCAAATATAACTTTGCAAATTCCACAAGACCAGTATTAGCAAAAGGCTTCTTGAGAGGAAAGCTGTAACTCTGTGAGATGAATTCAGAGCTCGCAAAGAAGTTTCTCAGAAAGCTTCTTTCTCATTTTGATCGGAGGATATTTCCTTTGGCCCTATAGACTTCAAAGGGATCCGAAATATCAGTTCTCAGATTCCACAGAAATAAATCTAGCAAAGAGCTCCACGAAATACAGCTGTAACTCAGTGAGTGCAAGTCACACATCAGAAAGCAGTTTCTCAGAAAACTTCTTTCCAGTTTTCATCTGAGGATATTTTCTTTTTCACCATAGGCCTCTATGGGCTTTCAAACATACCTTTGCAAATTCCACCAGAACAGTCTTAACGAACGGCTTCTGGAATGGAAAGCTGTAATTCTGTGAGATGAATTCACCGAACACAAAGTAGATACACAGATAGCTTCCTTCCAGTATTTATCTGAGAATATTTCTCTTTTAAACATAGCCCTCCATGGGCTTCTAAGTATCACTTTGAAAATTCCACAAGAACAATCCTAGCGAAAGGCTTCTTGAGGGGAAGCTGTATCTCTTTGAGATGAATTCACAGATCTCAAAGAAGTTTTTCTGAAAACTTCTTTCTCATTTTAATCAAAGGATATTTCCTTTGGCCCTATAGTCTTCAAAGGGATCCGAAATATCAGTTCTCAGATTCCACAGAAATTAGGCTAGCAAAGAGCTCCACGAAATACAGGTGTAACTCAGTGAGTGGAAGCCACACATTACAAAGCAGTTGCTCAGAAAGCTTCTTTCCAGTTTTCATCTGAGGCTATTTTCTTTTTCACCATTGGCCTCTATGGGCTTCCAAATATCCCTTTGCAAATTCCACAAGAACAGTCTTAGCAAACGGCTTCTGGAGGGAAAGCTGTAACTCTGTGAGATGAATTCACAGAACGCAGAGCAGTATCTCAGAAAGCTTCTTTCCAGTGTTTATCTGAGGATATTTCCCTTTTCACCATAGCCCTACATGGGCTTCCAAATATCATTTTGCAAATTCCACAACAACAGTCTTAGCGAAAGGCTTCTTGAGAGGAAAGCTGTAACTCTATGAGGTGAAATCTCAGATCACAAATAAGTTTCTAAGAAAGCTTCTTTCTCATTTTGATGAGAGGATATTTCCTTGTGCCCTATAGTCTTCAAAGGGATCCGAAATATGATGTCTCAGATTCCACAGAAATGAGGCTAGCAAACAGGTCCACGAAACACAGCTGTAACTCAGTGAGAGGAAGTCTAACATCACAAAGCAGTTTCTCAGAGAGATTCTTTCCTGTTTTTTTCTGGGGACAGTTTCTTTCTCACCTTAGGCTTCTATGGGCTTTCAAATATCCCTTTGCAAATTCCACAAGAACAGTCTTAGCGAATGGCTTCTGTAGGTGAAAGCTGTAATTCTGTGAGATGAATTCACAGATCCCAAAGCAGTTTATCAGAAAGTTTCTTTGCAGTTTTCATCGGAGGATATTTTCTTTATCACAATAGGCCTCTATGGGTTCCAAATATCCTTTGCAATTTCCACATGAAGAGTCTTATTGAAGGGTTTTTGGAGGGGAAATCTGTAATTCTGTGAGATAAATTCCCAGAATACAAAGAAGTTTCTCGTAAAGCTTCTTTCCAGTTTTTATCTGACGATATTTCCCTTTTCACCAAAGACCTCCATGGGCTTCTAAATACCACCTTCCACATTCCAAAAGAACAGTCTAAGCGAAAGGCTTTTTGAGGTGAAAGCTGTAAATCTGTGAGATGAATTCACAGAACACAAAGAAGTTTCTCAGAAAGCTTTTTTCTCATTTTGATGGGAGGATATATTCTTTGGCCCTATAGCCTTCAAAGGGATTAGAACTATCGTTTCTCAGATTCCACAGAAATAAGGTAGCAAAGAGCTTCACGGAATACAGCTGCAACTCATGAGTGGAAATCACACATCAGAAAGCAATTTCTCAGAATGTTTCTTTCCAGCTTTCATCTGGGGATATTTTCTTTTTCACCATAGGCCACTATGGGCTTGCGAATATCCCTTTACAAATTCCACTAGAACAGTCTTAGCGAACGGCTTCTGGTGGTGACAGCTGTAACTCTGTGAAATGAATTCACAGAACACAAAGCAGTTTCTCAGAAAGCTTCTTTCCAGTTTTTATCTGAAGATATTTCCCTTTTCACACTAGCCCTCCATGGGCTTTCGATTTTCACTTTGCAAATTCCACAAAAACAGTCATAGCGAAAGGCTTCTTGAGGGGAAAGCTGTAACTCTGTGAGATGAATTCACAGATCACAAAGAAGTTTCTCAGAAAGCTTCTTTCCCATTTTTTCGTAGGATATTTCCTATGGCCCTATAGTCTTCAAAGGCATCCTAAATATCAGTTCTCAGATTCGACAGAAATAAGTCTAGCAACCAGCTCCACGAAATACAGCTGTAATTCAGTGAGTGGAAGTCACACATCACAAAGCAGTTTCTAAGAAAGCTTCTTTCCTGTTTTCATCTGAAGATATTTTCTTTTTCGCCATAGGACTCTCTGGGGTTCCAAATATCCCTTCGCAAATTCCACAAGAACAATCTTAGCGAACGGCTTCTGGAAGGGAAAGCTGTAACTCTGTGAGATGAATTCACAGAACACAAAGCAGTTTCTCAAAAAGCTTCTTTCCAGTGTTTATCTGAGGATATTTCCCTTTTCACCATAGCCCTCCATGGGCTTCCAAATGTCACCTTGAAAATTCCACTAGAACAGTCTTAGCGAAAGGCCTTTTGAGGGGAAAGCTGTAACTCTGTGAGATGAATTCACAGACCACAAAGAAGTTTCTCAGAAAGCTTCTTTCTCATTTTGATCGGAGGATATTTCCTTTGGCCCTGTAGTCTTCCAAGAAATCCGACATATCAGTTCTCAGATTCCACAGAAATAAGCCTAGCAAATAGCTTCACGAAATACAGCTGTAACTCAGTGAGTGGAAGTCACACATCACAAAGAATTTTCTCAGAAAGTTTCTTTCCAGGTTTCATCTGACGGTATTTTCTCTTTCACCTTAGGCCTCTAGGGGCTTCAAATATCCCTTTGCAAATTCCATAAGAACAGTCTTAGCGAACTGCTTCTGGAGGGGAAATCTGTAACTCTATGAGATGAATTCAAAGAACACAAAACAGTTTCCCAGAAAGCTTCTTTCTTGTTTTTATCTGAGAATATTCCCCTTTTCACCTTAGCCCTCCATGGGCTTCCAAATATCACTTTGCAAATTCCACAAAAACTGTCATAGGGAAAGGTTTCTTGAGGGTAAAGCTGTAACTCTGTGAGATGAATTCACAGATCACAAGTTTCTCAGATAACTTTTTTCTCATTTTATATGGAGGATAATTCCTTTGGCCCTATAGTCTTCAAAGGGATCCGAAATATCAGTTCTCAGATTCCACAGAAATAATGCTAGCAAACAGCTCCACGAAATACAGCTGCAAGTCAGTGAGTGGAAGTCACACATCACAAATCAGTTTCTCAGAAAGCTTCTTTCCAGTTTTCATGTGAGGATATTTTCTTTTTCAACATAGGATTCTAAGGGCGTCCAAATATCCCTTTGCAAATTCCACAGGAACAGTCTTAGTGAACGGCTTCTGGAGAGGAAAGCTGTAAATCTGGGAGGTGAATTCACAGAACACAAAGCAGTTTCTCAGAAAGCTTCTTTCCAGCTTTTATCTGAGGATATTTCCCTTTTCACCGTAGCCCACCATGGGCTTCCAAATAACACTTTGCAAATACCATGAGAACAGTCTTAGTGAAAGGCTTCTTGAGGGGAATGCTGTAACTCTGTGAGATGAATTCACAGATCACAAAGGATTTTCTCAGAAAGCTTCTTTGCCATTTTTATCGGAGGATATTTCTTTTGGACCTGTAGTCTTCAAAGGGATCCGAAATATCAGTTCTCAGATTCCACAGAAATAAGGCTAGCAAACAGCTCCACGAAATACAGCTGTGACACAGTGAGTGGAAGTCACACATCACAAAGCAGTTTCTCAGAATGTTTCTTTCCAGTTTTCATCTGAGGATTTTTCCTTTTTCACCCTAGGCCTCTAAGGGCTTCCAAATAACCCTTTGCAAATTCCTCAAGAACAGTCTTTGCAAACGGCTTCTGGACGGGAAAGATGAAAATCTGTGAGATGAATTCACAGAACACAAAGCAGTTTCTCAGAAAGCTTCTGTCCAGTTTTTATCTGAGGGTATTTCGCTTTTCACCGTAGCCCCCCATGTTCTTCCAAATATCACTTTGTAAATTCCACAAGAGCAGTATTAGTGAGAAGCTTCTTGAGGGGAAAGCTCTATCTCTGTGAGATGAATTCACAGATCACAAAGAAGTTTCTCAGAAAGCTTCTTTCTCATTTTATCAGAGGATGTTTCCTTTGGCCCTATAATATTCAAAGGGATCCGAAATATCAGTTCTCAGATTCCACGGAAATAAGGCTAGCAAACAGCTCCAGGAAATAGAGCTGTGACTCATTGAGTGGAAGTCACACACCACAAAGCATTTTCTCAGAAAGCTTCTTTACACCTTTCATCTGAGGATATTTTCTTTCTCACCATAGGCCTCTATGGGCTTCCCAATATCCCTTTGTAAATTTCACAGGAAAGTCTTAGAGAACGGCTTCTGGAGGGGAAAGCTGTAACTCTCTGAGATGAATGCACAGAACAGAAAGCAGTTTCTCAGAAAGCTTCTTTCCAGTTTTCATCTGAGGATATTTCCTTTTTCACCGTAGCCTTCCATGGGCTTCCAAAAATCACTTGGCAAAATCTACAAGAACAGTCTTAGCAAACGGCTTCTGGAGGCGAAAGCTGTAACTCTGTGAGATGAATTCACAGAACACAAGCATTTTCTCAGAAAGTTTCTTTCCAGTTTTCATCTAAGGATATTTTCTTTTTCCCCATAGGCCTCTATGGGCTTCCAAATATCCCTTTGCAAATTCCACAAGAACAGTCTTAGAGAACGGCTTCTGGAGAGGAAAGCTGTAACTCTGTGAGATGAATTCACAGAACACAAAGCAGTTTCTCAGAAAGCATCTTTCTCCCGATCAAACCGGAGCAGACCGACTCAAACCATTTTTGAGTGGCTCAAACCAGACTCAAACCGGACCAGACCGGCTCAAACTGGTTTTGACCGGCTCAAATCCGACCAGACGAGCTTAAACCGGACCATACTGGCTCAAACCGGGTTTGACCGGGTCAAACCGGATTCAAACCGCCCCAGACCAGATCAATCCGATTTTGTCTGGCTGAAACCAGACCAGACCGGCTCAAACCGGATCAAACTGGACCAGACCGGCACTTAGATCGGCTCAAACCAGTTTCAACCATCTCAATACGGACCAGACCGGCTCAAATCGGATCAAACCGGAGCAGACTGGCTCAACCGGCTCAAACCAGCTCAAACCGGACGAGACCAGCTCAAACCGGTTTTGACCGGCTGAAAGCGGACTGAATCAAACCCGACCAGACCAGCTCAAACCGGACCAGACTGACTCAAACCGTTTTTGACCAACTCAAACCGGGCCAGAACGGCTCAAACCTGGTTTGACCGGCTCCAACCAGACTCAAACTGGTTTTGACCGGCTCAAACCGGATCATACAGGACCAAACGAGCTCAAACCGGTTTTGACTGGCTCTAACCGGACCAGACCGGCTCAAACCAGTTTTGACTGACTCAAACTGACTCAAACCGGACCAGACCAGCTGAAACCAGTTTTGACAGTATTAAATCGGATCAAACCGGTTTTGACCCTATTAGACTGGCTCAAACCGGTTTTGACCTGCTAAAACTGAACCAGACCGGCTCAAACCCGTTTTGTCCGGCTCAAACCGCATTCAAACCTCTTTTGACCAGATCAAACCGGACCAGACCGGCTCAAACCGGTTGTGACCAGCTTAAACTGGACTGAAACCGGTTTTGACCGGACCAAACCTGACCAGACCGGTTCATACCGGTTTTGACTGGCTCCAACCGGACCAGACCGGCTCAAACCGATTTTGAGAGGCTCAAACCGGACCCGACCAGCTCATACCGGTTCAAACTGGAGCAGACCGGCTAAAACCGGTTTTGACCGTCTCAAACCGGACTCAAAGCGGACCAGACCATCTCAAACCGGATCAATCCTGACAAGACCGGCTAGACCAGCTAAAACCAGTTTTGACCGGCTCAAACTGGACTAAAATCGGTTTTGACCAGCTCAAACAGTATCAAACCAGTCCAGACCGGATGAAACCGGCTCAAACCGGACCAGATCGGCTTAAACCGGCTCAAACAGGACTCAAACTGGAATGGACCTGACCGGCTCAAACTGGACTTAAAGCGGTTTTGACCAGCACAAACCAGATCAAACCGCATCAGACCGGCTCTTAGACAGCCTCAAACCGGTTTTCACCTTCTCAATACGGACCAGACCTGCTCAAACCTGTTTTGACCGGCTCCAACCGGATTCAAAACGGACCAGACCGGCTCAAACCGGTTTTGACCGGCTGAAAAGGGACTCAAAGCGGACCAGAGCGGCTCAAACTGGTTTTGACTGGCACAAAACGGACTCCATCTGTACCAGACCAGATCAAACCGGTTTTGACTGGCTCAAACCAGAGAGACTGGACCAGACTGGCTCAAACTTGTTTTGACTGTGTTTTGACCTGATCAAACAGGACCAGACTGGCTCAAACCGATTTTGACTGGCTTAAATCGGACTCAAACCGGTTTTGACCGTATCAAACCGGACCAGACCGGCTCAAACCTGTTTTGACCGGCTCAAAACGGACTCAAAACGGGCCGTAACAGCTCGAAACCGGAGGAAGTTTTCTGAGAAAATACGTTGTTTTCTGTGAATCCATCTCACCGATTTTCATCTTTCCCATCCAGAAGCCGTTCGCTAAGACTGTTCTTTTGGATTTTGCAGAGGGATATTTGGAAGCCCATAGAGGTCTATGGGGAAAAAGAAAATATCCTCAGATGAAAACTGGAAAGAAGCTTTCTGAGAAACTACTTTTTCACCTTAGGCCACTATGGGCTTCGAAATATCCCTTTGCAAATTCCACAGTACCAGACTTAGCGAACGCATTCTGGAGGGGAAAGCTGTAACTCTGTGAGATGAATTCACAAAACACCAAGCAGTTTCTCAGAAACTTCTTTCCAGTTTTTTTTTTAGGATACTTTCATTTTCACCATAGCCCTCCATGGGCTTCCAAATATCACTTTGCAAATTCCACAAAACAGTCTAAGCGAAAGGTTTCTTGAGCGGAAATCTGTAACTCTGTGAGATGAATTCACAGATCACAAAGAAGTTTCCCAGAAAACTTGTTTTCATTTTTCTGGGAGGATATTTCATTTGGCCATATTGCCTTCAAAGTAGTGTGAAATATCAGGTCTCAGATTCCAGAGAAATAAGGCTTCCAAACAGCTCCAGGAAATACAGCTGTGACACAGTTTGGGGAAGTTACACATCACAAAGCAGCTTCTCTGAAAGCTTCTTTAAACTTTTCATCTGAGGATATTTTCTTTTTCACCAAAGGCCTGTAAGGGTTTCCAAATATCCCTTTGCAAATTCCACAAGAAGAGTCTTAGGGAACAGCCTCTGGAGGGGAAAGCTATAACTCTGTGAGATGAATTCACAGAACACAAAGCAGTTTCTCAGAAAGCTTCTGTCCAGTTTTTATCTGAGGGTATTTCCCTTTTCACCAAAGCCCTCCATGTTTTTCCAAATATCACTTTGCAAATTCCACAAGAACAGTATTAGCGAAAAGCGTCTTGAGTGGAAAGCTGTATCTCTGTGAGCTGAATTCACAGATCACAAAGAAGTTTCTCAGAAAGCTTCTTTCTCATTTTTATCGGAGGATATTTTCTTGGGCCCTATAATATTCAAAGGGATCCGAAATATCAGTTCTCAGATTCCACAGAAATAAGGCTAGCAAACAGTTCCAGGAAATACAGCTGTGACTCATTGAGTGGAAGTCACACACCACAAAGCAGTTTCTCAGATAGCTCCTTTACACTTTTCATCTGAGGATATTTTCTTTTTCACCTTAGGCCTCTATGGATTTCTAAATATCCCTTTGCAAATTCCACAAGAACAGTCTTAGCAAACGGCTTCTGGAGGGGAAAGCTGTAACTCTGGGAGATGAATTCACAGAACATAGAGCACTTTCTCAGAAAGATTCTTTCCAGTTTTCATCTGAGGATATTTCCCTTTTCACCACAGCCCTCCATGGGCTTCAAAATATCACTTTGCAAATTCCACAAGAACAGTCTTAGCAAAAGTCTTCCTGAGGGGAATGCTGTAACTCTGTGAGATGAATTGACAGATCACAAAAAGTTTCTCAGAAAGCTTCTTTCTCATTTTGATCGGAGGATATTTCCTTGGGCCCTATAGTCTTCAAAGGTATCTGAAATATCAGTTCTCAGATTCCACAGAAATAAGGCTTGCAAACAACTCCACGAAATACAGCCGTAACTCAGTGAGTGGAAGTCACACATCACAAAGCAGTGTCTCAGAAAGCTTCTTTCCAGTTTTCATTTGAGGATATTTTCTTTTTCACCATAGGCCTTTAGGGCTTCCAAATATCCCTTTGCAAATTCCAAAAGAACAGTCTTAGCGATGGCTTCTGGAGAGGAAAGCTGTAACTCTGTGAGATGAATTCACAGAACACAAAGCAGTTTCTCAGAAAGCTTCTTTCTCTGGATCAAACCGGACCACACCGACTCAAACCGGTTTTGAGCGGCTCAAACCGGACCAGACTGGCTCAAATCAGATCAAACATGACCAGACCCATTCAAACGGTTTTGAACGGCTCAAAACGGACTCAAACCGGAACAGACCGGCTCAAACCAGATTAAACCGGATCAAACTGCCGGATCCAACCGGTTTTGACTGGACAAACAGGATTAGACCAGATCAAGCTGGACTAGTCCGTATCCAACAGGCTCAAACTAGATGAGACCGGCTCAAACTGGCTCAAATCGGACTCAAACCGGAACGGACCAGAGAGGCTCAAACCGGACTCAAACCGGTTTTGACTGGCTCAAACGGGATCAAACCGCACCATACCGTCTCTTAGACCGGCTCAAACTGGTTTATCTGTCTCAAACCCGACCAGACCGGCTCAACCGGACTCAAACCGTACCAGAACGGCTCAAACCGGTTTTCACCAGCTAAAACCAGAACAGACCATACCAGACAGGCTCATAACTGTTTTGACAGTGTTTGACTGGCTCATACCTGTTTACCAGCTAAAACCGAACCAGACCGGCTCAAACCGGTTTTGACAGGCTCAAACCAGACTCAAACCGGTTTTGAACGGATCAAACCAGACCAGACCGGCTCAAACCGGATTTGACCGGCTTAAACCAGACTCAAATCGGTTTTCACCAGATCAATCCCGAACAGACCGGCTCAAACCGATTTTGGCTGGCTTAAACCAGACCAGACCGGCTCAAATCGGATCAGCTCTAACTCAGTGAGTGGAGGTCACACATCACAAAGCAATTTCTCAGAAACCTTCTTTCCAGTTTTCATCTGAGGATATTTTCTTTTTCCCCATAGTCCTCTATAGGCTTCCAAATATCCCTCTACAAAATCCAAAGAACAGTCTTATCGAATGGCTTCTGGACGGGAAAGATGAAACACTGTGAGATGAATTCACAGAAAACAAAGTAGTTTCTCAGAAAGCTTCTTTCCAGTTTTTATCGGAGGATATCTGCCTTTTCACCATAGCTCTCCATGGGCTTCCAAATATCCCTTTGCAAATTCCACAAGAACAGTCTTAGCGAAAGGCTTCTTGAGGGGAAAGTTGTATCTCTGTGAGATGAATTCACAGATCACAAAGAAGTTTCTCAGAAAGCTTCTTTCTCATTTTTTTCGGAGGATATTTCCTTTGGCCCTATAATATTCAAAGGGATCCGAAATATCAGTTCTCACATTCCACAGAAATAAGTTTAGCATACAGCTCCATGAAATACAGCTGTGACTCATTGAGTGGAAGTCACACACCACAAAGCAGTTTCTCAGATAGCTCCTTTACTCTTTTCATCTGAGGATATTTTCTTTTTCACCGTAGGCCTCTATGGGTTTCTAAATATCCCTTTGCAATTTCCAGAAGAACAGTCTTAGCAAACGGCTTCTGGTGGGGAAAACTGTAACTCTGGGAGATGAATTCACAGAACACAGAGCACTTTCTCAGAAAGCTTCTTTCCAGTTGTTATCTGAGGATATTTCCCTTTTCACCACAGCCCTCCATGGGCTTCAAAATATCACTTTGCAAATTCCACAAGAACAGTCTTAGCAAAAGTCTTCTTGAGGGGAATGCTGTAACTCTGTGAGATGAATTGACAGATCACAAGAAGTTTCTCAGAAAGCTTCTTTCTCATTTTGATCGGAGGATATTTCCTTGAGCCCTATAGTCTTCAAAGGGATCTGAAATATCAGTTCTCAGATTCCATAGAAATAAGGCTTGCAAACAACTCCACGAAATACAGCCGTAACTCAGTGAGTGGAAGTCACACATCACAAAGCAGTGTCTCATAAAGCTTCTTTCCAGTTTTCATTTGAGGATATTTTCTTTTTCACCATAGGCCTTTAGGGCTTCCAAATATCCCTTTGCAAATTCCAAAAGAACAGTCTTAGCGATGGCTTCTGGAAGGGAAAGCTGTAACTCTGTGAGATGAATTCACAGAACACAAAGCAGTTTCTCAGAAAGCTTCTTTCTCCAGATCAAACCGGACCAGACCGACTCAAAAAGGCTTTGAGCGGCTCAAACCGGATTCAAACCAGACCAGACCGGCTCAAACCAGTTTTGACTGGCTCAAATCCAACCAGACCGGCTTAAACCAGACTATACTGGCTCAAACCGGGTTTGACCGGTTCAAACCCGGACTCAAACCGCACCAGAGCGGATCAATCCGATTTTGACTGGCTCAAACCAGAATAGACCGTCTCAAACTGGATCAAACCGGACCAGACCGGCACTTGGATCGGCTCAAATGGGTTTCAACCATCTCAACACGGACCAGACTGGCTCAAATCGGATCAAACTGGAGGAGACCGGCTCAGACCAGCTCAAACCGGCTCAAACCGGACGAGACCGGCTCAAACAGGTTTTGACCGGCTGAAACTGGACTCAATCAACCCCGAGCAGACCGGCTCAAACCGGACCAGACTGGCTCAAACCGATTTTGACCAGCTCAAACCGGGCCCGACCGGCTCAAACCTGTTTTGACCAGCTCAAACCGGACTCAAACCGGTTTTGACCGGACCAAACCAGAGCAGACCGGTTCAAACCGGTGTTGACCGGCTCAAACTGGACCTGACCGGCTCAAACCGATTTTGACAGTCTCAAACCGGACCAGACCGGCTCAAACCGGATAAAACCGGAGCAGACCGTGTCATACCAGTTTTGACCGTCGCAAACCGGACTCATACCGGACCAGACCGGCTCAAACCGGATGAATCCTGACCAGACCGGCTAGACCGGCTAAAACCAGTTTTGACCCCCTCAAACCGGACTTAAATCGGTTTTGACCGGCTCAAACAGTTTCAAACCAGACCAGACCGGCTCAAACTGGCTCAAACCGGTTTTGACCTGCTGAAACCGGATCAAACCGCATCAGACCAGCTCTTAGAGCGGCTCAAATCGGTTTTAACCATCTCACTATGGACCAGACCGGCTCAAACTTGTTTTGACCAGCTCAAACCGGACTCTATCCGGACCAGACCGGATCAAACCGGTTTTGACTGGCTAAAACCAGAGAGACCAAAACAGACCAGATCAAACTTGTTTTGACTGTTTAGACCGGCTCAACCGGTTTTGACCGGCTAAAACAGAACCAGACCGGCTTAAACCGGTTTTGACCGGCTGAAACCCGACTCAAACAGCATTTGACCGGCTTACACCGGACCAGACCGGACTCAAACTGGGTTTGACCGGCGCAAACTGGATGAAACCGCACCAGACCGTCTCTTAGACCGGCTCAAACCTGTTTTAACCGTCTTAATATGGAGAAGACCGGCTCAAACCGGTTTTGACCGGCTCATACCGGATTAGACCAGATCAAACCGGACTAGTCCGGATCCAACAGACTCAAACTGGACCAGACTGGCTCAAACCGGCTCAAACCGGACTCAAACCGGACGGACCAGACCGGCTCAAACCAGACTCAAACCGGTTTTGACCTGCTCAGACTGGATCAAACCGCACCAGACCGGCCCTTAGACCGGCTCAAACAGGTTTTCACTTTCTCAATAAGGACCAGACCGGCTCATATCGAATAAAACCGTACCTGACCAGCTCAAACCGGATCAAACCGGACCAGCCCGGCTCAAAACGGATCAATCCAGACCAGACCAGCTAGACCATCTCAATCCAGACTCAAACCAGACTAGACCGGCTCAAACCAGTTTTGACCGGCTCAAACCCGACCAGACGGGCTCATACCGGTTTTGACCAGCTCAAACGGGGCCAGACCGGCTGAAATCAGATCAAAACGGACCAGACCGTCTCAAACCAGCTAAAACTGGACCAGACCGGCTCAAACAGATTTTGACCGGCTCAAACCTTCCCGGACCGACTCAAACCGGTTTTGACCAGCTCAAACCATATCAAACCGGACCAGACCGGCTCAAACCTGTTTTGACTGTAGTAGACCGGCTCAAACCTGTTTTGACCGGCTCAAACCGAACCAGACCAGCTCAAATCGGTTTTTACCAGCTCAAATGGAATCAAACTGGATCAAACCAGACCAGACTGGCTCAAACCTGTTTTGACCGGCTCAAATCGGATCAAACCATGCCAGACCAGCTCAAACCGGGTTTGATCGTCTCAAACCAGGCCAGACCGGCTCAAATCGGATCAAACCGGACCAGACCAGCTCAAACTGGCTCAAACCGGACCGGACTGACTCAAACCGGCTCAAACCGGACTCGAACCGGAACGAACCAGACCGGCTCAAACCAGACTCACACCGGTTTTGACCGGTTCAAACGGGATCAAACCGCACCAGACCGACTCTTAGAGCAGCTCAAACTGGTTTTAACCGTCTCAATACGGACCAGACCGGCTCAAACCTGTTTTGACCGTATTAGACTGGCTAAAACCGAACCAGACCACCTCAAACCAGTTTTGACCGCCTCAAACTGGACCAGACCGTCTCAAACCGGATCAAACTGGACCAGACAGACTCAATCCGGTTTTGACCGGCTCAAACCGGACTCAAACCTGTTTTGACCGGCTCAAACCAGATCAATCCGGACCACACCGACTCAAACAAGTTTTGACCGTATTAGACCGGCTCAAACTGGTTTCGACCAGCTAAAACCAGACCAGATCGGCTCAAACCAGTTTTGACTGGCTCAAGCCGGAGCAGACCGGCACAAACCGGTATTCACTGGCTCAAACCGTGTCAGACCGGCTCACACCGGCTGAAACCAAACCAGACGGCCTCAAACGGGATCAAACAGGTCCAGACCGCCTCCAGCTGGCTCAAAGCGGAACAGACGGGCTCAAACCGGGTCAAACACTTCCAGACCGGCTCAAAACGGTTCAAACCGGATCAGACCAGCTCAAACCGCATCAATCTGGACCACACTGGCTAGACCGGCTAAAACCAGTTTTGACCGGCTCAAATCGGACCAGACCGGCACAAACCGGTTTGGACCGGCTCAAACTGGATCAAACCGGACCAGACCGGCTCAAACCGGATCAAAGCAGTCCAGACCTGCTCAAACTGGTTTTGACCGGCTCAAAATGGGCCAGACAGGCTCAAAACGGATCAAACCGCACCCGACCGGCTGAAACCTGTTTTGACCGCCTCAAACCAGACTCAAAACTGTTTTGACCGCCTCAAACCGGACTCTAACGGGACCAGACTGGCTCAAACCGGTTTTGACCGGCTCACACCAGACTGAAACCGGACTAGACTGGCTCAAACCGGTTTTGACAGGACCAAATGCGACCAGACTGGCTCAAACAGGACCAGACCGGCTAAAACCAGTTTTGACTGGCTCAAACCGGACTGTACCGGCTCAAACCGGTTTTGACCAGCTCAAAACGGATTGAAACCGGAACGGACCAGTCCGGCTCAAACCAGACTGAAACCGGTTTTGACCGCCTCAAACCAGACTCAAATTGGACCAACCGGCTCAAACCTGTTTTGACCCTATTAGACCGGCTCAAACTGTTTTTTTCCGGCTCAAACCGAACCAGACAGGTTCAAACCGATTTTGACCATCTCAAACCGGATTCAAACTGATTTTGCCCGGCTCAAACCGGACCGGACTGGCTCAAACCGGTTTTAACCGTCTCAATACGGACCAGACTGGCTCAATCCGGTTTTGACCGGCTCAAACCGGAATGAAAGCGGACCAGACCGTGTCAAACAGGTTTTGACTGGCTCAAATCAGATGAGACCGACTCAAACCGGATCAAACCGGAAAAGACCAGCTCAAACCGGATTAGACCAGATCAAACTGCCGGATCAAACCGGTTTTGATCGGCTCAAACCGGATTAGACCGGATCAAACGGGACTAGTCCGTATCCAACAGGCTCAAACCGGACTCAAACCGGAAAGGACCACACCGGCTCAAACCGGACGCAAACCGGTTTTGACCAGCTCAAAACCGGATCAAACCGCACCAGACCGGCTCTTAGTCCGTCTCAAACCAGTTTTAACCGACTCAATACGGACAAGACCGGCTCCAACCGGTTTTGACCGACTCAAATCGAATCAAACCGGACCTGACCGGCTCAAACCGGACTCACACCGGGTTGGACCGGCTCAAACCAGATCAAACCGCACCAGACCGGCTCTTAGACCAGCTCAAACCGGTTTTAACCATCTCAATACGGACAAGACTGCCTCAAACCGGTTTTGACCGGCTCAAACCGGATTAGACCAGATCAAACCGGACTAGTCCGGATCCAACAGACTCAAACTGGACCAGACCGGATCAAACCAGCTCAAAGCGGACTCAAACTGGAACACACCAGACCGGCTCAAACCGGACTCAAACCGGTTTTGACCTGCTCAGACCGGATCAAACGGTACCAGACCGGCTCTTAGAATGGCTCAAACAGGTTTTAAACGTCTCAATATGGACCAGATCAGGTCAAACCGGTTTTGACCGATTGAAGTCGAATCAAACCGGACCTGACAGGCTCAAACCAGATCAAACCGGACCAGACCGGCTCAAAACGGATCAATCCGGACCAGACCGGGTTGACCGGCTCAAACCGGACTCAAACTTGACTAGACTGGCTCAAACCGGTTTTGACCAGCTCTAACCCGACCAGACCAGCTCATAACGGTTTTGATCGGCTCAAACCGGGCCAGACCAGCTGAAATCAGATCAAACCGGACCAGACCATCTCAAACCAGCTGAAACCGGACCAGACCAGCTCAAACAGGTTTTGACCAGCTCAAACCGTACCGGACCGACTCAAAACGGTTTTGACCGGCTCAAACCGGCTGAAACCGGACCAGACGGCCTCAAACCGGATCAAACAGGTCCAGACCGGCTCAAATTGGCTCAAAACGGAACAGACGGGCTCAAACCGGATCAAACCGGACCGGACCGGCTCAAAACGGATCAAACCGGACCAGACCATCTCAAACCGCATCAATACGGACCAGACTGGCTAGACCGGCTAAAACCAGTTTTGACCAGCTCAAATCGGACCGGACTGGCACAAACCGGTATTGATCGGCTCAAACTGGATCAAACCAGACCAGACTGGCTCAAACCGGATCAAACCGGTCCAGACTGGCTCAAACCGGACCAGACCAGCTCAAACCGTATCAAACCGGTCCAGACTGGCTCAAACCTGTTTCGACTGGCTCAAACCAGGCCAGACAGGCTTAAACCGGATCAAACCGGACTCAAAACTGTTTTGACCACCTCAAACCACACTCTAACGGGACCAGACCGGATCAAACCGCTTTTGACCGGCTCAAACCAGACTGAAACCGGACCAGACCGGCTCAAACCGGTTTTGACCGGCTCAAACGCGACCAGACCGGCTCAAACCGGACCCGACCGGCTCAAACCGGCTCAAACTGGACTCAAACCGGAAGGGACCAGACCGGCTCAAACTGGCCTCAAACCAGTTTTGACCTGCTCAAACCGGATCAAACCGCACCAGACCGGATCTTAGACCGGTTCAAACAGGTTTCAACCATCTCAATACAGACGAGACTGACTCAACCGGTTTTGACTGGCTCAAATCAAATCAAACTGGACCAGACCAGCTCAAACCAGCTCAAACCAGACCACACGGACTCAAACCGCATCAACCCAGAACAGACCGGCTCACACCGGATCAATCCAGACCAGACCGGCTAGACCGGCTAAAACTGGTTTTGATCGGCTCAAACCGGACTCAAACCGGTTTAGACCAGATCAAACCGGATCAAACCGGACCAGACTGGCTAGACCGGCTCAAACCGGTTTTCACCGGGTCAAACCGTATCAAACCGGACCAGACTGGCTCAAAACGGTTCAAAACGGACCACACGGACTCAAACCGCATCAAACCAGGCCAGATCGGCTCAAACCAGATCAAACTGGACCAGACCGGCTCTAACCAGACTCAAACCAGACCAGACCAGCTCAAACCGGTTTTGACCAGCTCAAACCGGACCAGAAAGGCTCGAACCGAATCAAACCGGACCAGACAGGCTAAAACCGCTTTTGACCGTATTAGACCGGCTCAAACCGGTTTTGACCGGCTCAAACCGAACCAGACCAGCTCAAACCGGTTTTTACCGGCTCAAATTGAATCAAACCGGGTCAAACCGGTCCAGACCGGCTCAAACCTGTTTTGACCGGCTCAAACCAGATCAAACCGTGCCAGACCGGCTCAAACCGGGTTTGACCTACTCAAACCGGGCCAGACTGGCTCAAATCGGATCAAACCGGAACAGACGAGCTCAAACTGGCTCAAACCGGACTGTACTGACTCAAACTGGCTCAAACCGGACTCGAACTGGAACGGACCAGACCGGCTCAAACGAGACTCACACCAGTTTTGACCAGCTCAAATGGGATCAAACCGCACCAGACCAGCTCTTAGACCAGCTCAAACCGGTTTTAACCGTCTCAATACTGACCAGACCGGTTCAAACCTCTTTTGACCGTATTAGCCTGGCTAAAACTGAACCAGACCGCCTCAAACCGGTTTTGACTGACTGCCTCAAACTGGACCAGACAGGCTCAAACCGGATCAAACCGGACCAGACAGGCTGAAACCTGTTTTGACCACCTCAAACCGGACTCTACCCGGACCAGACCGGATCAAACCGGTTTTGACCGGCTCAAACCGGACTGAATCCGGGCTAGACCGGCTCAAACCGGTTTTGACCGGACTAAACGCGACCATACTGCCTCAAACAGGACCAGACCAGCTAAAACCGGTTTTGACCGGCTCTAACCAGACCGTACCGGCTCAAACCGGTTTTGACCAACTCAAAACGGATTGAAACCGGAACGGACCAGACCGGCTCAAACCAGACTGAAGCCGATTTTGACCGCCTCAAACCAGACTCAAATCGGACCAGACCGGCTCAAACCTGTTTTGACTCTATTAGACCGGCTCAAACTGTTTTTTTCCGGCTCAAACCGAACCAGACTGGCTCAAACCGGTATTGACCGTCTCAAACCGGACTCAAACCGATTTTGACCGGCTCAAACCAGACCGGACTGGCTCAAACCGGTTTTAACCGTCTCAATACGGACCAGACCGGCTCAAACCGGTTTTGACCGGCTCAAACCGGAATGAAAGTGGACCAGACCGTGTCAAACAGGTTTTGACCGGCTTAAACAAGACCAGACCGACTCAAACCAGATCAAACCGGACCAGACCGGCTCAAACCGGATTAGACCGGATCAAACAGGACTAGTCGGAATCCAACATGCTCAAACTGGACCAGACCGGCTCAAACCGGCTCAAACCGGACTCAAACCAGAAAGGACCACACCGGCTCAAACCGGACACAAACCGGTTTTGACCGGCTCAAATCCGGATCAAACCGCACCAGACCGGCTCTTAGTCCGGCTCAAACCGGTTTTATCCGACTCAATACGGACAAGACCGGCTCCAACCGGTTTTGACCGACTCAAATCGAATCAAACCAGACCTGACCAGCTCAATCCGGACTCACACCAGGTTGGACCGGCTCAAACCGGATCAAACTGCACCAGACCGGCTCTTAGACCGGCTCAAACCGGTTTTAACTGTCTCAATACAGAATAGACTGCCTCAAACCGGTTTTGACCGGCTCAAACCGGATTAGACCAGATGAAACCGGACTAGTCCGGATCCAACAGACTCAAACTGGACCAGACCGGATCAAATCAGCTCAAAGCGGACTCAAACCGGTTTTGACCTGCTCAGACCGGATCCAACAGCACCAGACCGGCTCTTAGAACGGCTCAAACAGGTTTTAACCATCTCAATACAGACCAGACCTGGTCAAACCGGTTTTCACCGATTCAAATTGAATCTAACCGGACCTGACTGGCTCAAACCGGATCAAACCAGACCAGACCAGCTCAAAACAGATCAATGCGGACCAGACCGGGTTGACCGGCTCAAACCGGACTCAAACTTGACTAGACCGGCTCAAACCAGTTTTGACCGGCTCAAACCCGACCAGACCAGCTCATAATGGTTTTGATCGGCTCAAACCGGGCCAGACCGGCTGAAATTGGATCAAACCGGACCAGACCATCTCAAACCAGCTGAAACTGGACCAGACCGGCTCAAACAGGTTTTGACCGGCTCAAACCGTACCGGACCGACTCAAAACAGTTTTGACCGGCTCAAACCGGGTCAGACCGGCTCAAACCGGCTGAAACCGGACCAGACGGCCTCAAATCAGATCAAACAGGTCCTGACCGGCTCAAACCGGCTCAAAGCAGAACAGACGGGCTCAAACCGGATCAAATCGGACCGGACCAGCTCAAAACGGATCAAACTGGACCAGACCAGCTCAAACCACATCAATACGGACCAGACTGGCTAGACCGGCTAAAACCAGTTTTGACCGGCTCAAATCGGACCGGACCGGCACAAACCAGTTTTGATCGGCTCAAACTGGATCAAACCGGTCCAGACTGGCTCAAACCGCTTTCGACCGGCTCAAACCGGGCCAGACAGGCTTAAACTGGATCAAACCGGACTCAAAATTGTTTTGACCGCCTCAAACCGCACTCTAACGGGACCAGACCGGCTCAAATCGGTTTTGACCGGCTCAAACCAGACTGAAACCGGACCAGACCGGCTCAAACCGGTTTTGACCGGATCAAATGCGACCAGACCGGCTCAAACCGGACCCGACTGGCTCAACGTGGCTCAAACCGGACTCAAATCAGAAGGGACCAGACCGGCTCAAACCGGCCTCAAACCAGTTTTGACCTGCTCAAACCGGATCAAACTGCACCAGACTGGCTCTTAGACCGGTTCAAACAGGTTTTAACCATCTCAATACGGACGAGTCTGACTCAACCGGTTTTGACCGGCTCAAATCGAATCAAACCGGACCAGACCAGCTCAAACCAGCTCAAACCGGACCACACGGACTCAAACCGCATCAACCCGGAACAGACCGGCTCACACCGGATCAATCCGGACCAGACCGGCTAGACCGGCTAAAACTGGTTTTGATCGGCTCAAACTGGACTCAAACCGGTTTAGACCAGCTCAAAACGGATCAAACGGGACCAGACTGGCTAGACCGGCTCAAACCGGTTTTCACCGGGTCAAACCATAACAAACCGGACCAGACTGGCTCAAAACTGTTCAAAACGGACCACACGGATTCAAACCGCATCAAACCAGGCCAGAACGGCTCAAACCGGATCAAACCGGACCAGACCGGCTCTAACCAGACTCTAACCGGACCAGACCGGCTCAAACCGGTTTTGACCAGCTCAAACCGGGCCAGAACGGCTCGAACCGAATCAAACTGCACCAGACCAGCTAAAACCGGTTTTGAACGGCTGAATCCGGACTCAAACCGGTTTTGACTGGCTCAAACCGGATCAAACCGGACCAGACCGGCTCAAACCTGTTTTGACCGGCTCAAACCGGACCAGACCGGCTCAAACCGGATCAAACCGTGCCAGACCGGCTCAAACCGGGTTTGACCGTCTCAAACCGGGCCAGACTGGCTCAAATCGGATCAAACCGGAACAGACCAGCTCAAACTGGCTCAAACCAGACCGGACTGACTCAAACCGGCTCAAACCGGACTCGAACCGGAATGGACCAGACCGGCTCAAACCAGACTCACACCAGTTTTGACCGGCTCAAACGGGATCAAACCGCACCAGACCGGCTCTTAGACCACCTCAAACCGGTTTTAGCCATCTCAATACGGACCAGACTGGCTCAAACCTCTTTGACCGTATTAGAATGGCTAAAACCGAACTAGACTGCCTCAAACCGGTTTTGACCGCCTCAAACTGGACCAGACCTGCTCAAACCGGATCAAACCGGAACAGACAGACTCAATCTGGTTTTGACCGGCTCAAACCGGACTCAAACCTGTTTTGACCGGCTCAAACCAGATCAATCCGGACCACACCGACTCAAACCAGTTTTGACCGTATTAGACCGGCTCAAACCGGTTTCGACCGGCTCAAACCGGACCAGATCAGCTCAAACCGGTTTTGACTGGCTCAAACTGGAGCAGACCGGCACAAACCGGTTTTCACCGGCTCAAACCGTACCAGACCGGCTCACACCGGCTGAAACCGGACCAGACGGCCTCAAACCGGATCAAACAGGTCCAGACCGGCTCAAACCGGGTCAGAGCGGACCAGACGGGCTCAAACCGGATCAAACCAGACCAGACCAGCTCAAAACGGTTCAAACCAGGCCAGACCTGCTCAAACCGCATCAATCCGGACCAGACTGGCTAGACCGGCTAAAACCAGTTTTGACCGGCTCAAATCGGACCAGACCGGCACAAACCGGTTTTGACCGGCTCAAACTGTATCCCGGCCTGCGGGATCGTCGAAGCAGGCCCTGGAGGAGGAAGTGGGAATTTGGGGAACAAGAGACACGAGAAATGGAGACAAGACAGTGCTCTGATCAAGTCTCATTTAATGGCGGTAATGCAGTGCCTTATATACACTTGGAGAGGAAGGGGTTGGGCAAAGGTGGAAATGATCTCATTTCGAAGGGCATGGCCAAGCAGGTTTCGGTTTCAACGGTCGGATGTCATGTTGCGCCTGCGCTATAAAGTAACAATTTTCACGCACGCGGGAAAGATGGGTGAAGAAGAAGCAGGAAGAGCGCCATCTTGTGTGAGGTATTTAATACAGGGGAAAAAGACAAATCTAGAAAGGAGGTGAGAGGTGGAAATGAATAGCGCTCAGGCGTTTTAATCGTCAATAATTACTCGCTATGGCCGGGGCGCGCAGCTCCGGAAAAAACTGGATCAAACCGGACTAGACTGGTTCAAACAGGATCAAACGAGTGCAGACCGGCTCAAACCGGTTTTGACCAGCTCAAAACAGGCCAGACAGGCTCAAACCGGATCAAACCGGACCCGACCGGCTGAAACCTGTTTTGACCGGCTCGAACCGGACTCAAAACTGTTTTGACCACCTCAAACCGGACTCTAACCAGACCAGACAGGCTCAAACCGGTTTTGACCGGTTCAAACCGGACTGAAATCGGACTAGACCAGCTCAACCCGGTTTTGACTGGCCCAAACGGGACCAGACCAGCTCAAACAGGACCAGACCGGCTCAAACCGGTTTTGACCGGCTCAAACCGGGCCGGAACAACTCAAATCGGATCAAACCAGACGAGACCGGCTCAAGTCAGCTCAAACCGGACTAGATGGTCTCAAACCGGTTTTGACCGGCTAAAACCGGGCCGGACCGACTCATACTGGTTTTGACCGACTCTAACCGGACCAGACCAGCTCAAACCGGTTTTCACCGGCTCAGACCGGACTCAAACGGGACCAGACAGGCTCAAACCTGTTTTGACCGTATTAGACCGGCTCAAACCGGTTTTGACCGGAAAAAAACCGATCCAGACCGGCTGAAACCGGACTCAAACCGGTTCTGACCGAATCAAACAGGACCGGAACGGCTAAAACCGGTTTTGACCGGCTCAAACCGGACTAAAACCAGACCAGACCGGCTCAAACCGGTTTTGACTGGCTCAAACCAGACCAGATCGGCTCAAGCCGGTTCAAACCCGACCAGACCGGCTCAAAGAGGTTTTGACCGGCTCAAAACAGAACCAGACAGGCTGAAACCGGTTTTGACTGGCTCAAAACGGACCAGACCGGCACAAACCGGACTTAAACCGGACCAGACTGGCTCAAACCGGTTTTCACCGGTTCTTTCCAGTTTTCATCTGAGAATACTTTCTTTTTCACCATAGGCCTCTATGGACTTCCAAATATCCCTTGCAAATTCCACAAGAACAGTCTTAGCGAATGGCTTCTGGAGGGGAAACCTGTAAATTTGGGAGAAGAATTCACAGAACACAAAGCAGTTTCTCAGAAAGCTTCTTTCCAGTTTTTATCTGAGGATATTTCTCTTTTCACCATAGCCCTCGGTGTTCCTCCAAATATCACTTTGCAAATACCACAAGAACAGTATTAGCGGAAAGCTTCTTGAGGGGAAAGCTGTATCTCTGTGAGATGAATTCACAGATCACAAAGAAGTTTCTCAGAAACCTTCTTTCTCATTTTGATCGGAGGATATTTCCCTTGGCCCCACAGTCTTCAAGGGATCCGAAATATCTGTTCTCATATTCCACAGAAATTAGGCTAGCAAACAGCTCCATGAAACACAGCTGTGACTGAGTGAGTGGAAGTCACACCTTACAAAGCAGTTTCTCAGAAAGCTTCTTTCCAGTTTTCAACTGAGGATATTTCCTTTTTCACCATAGGCCACTATGGGCTTCCAAATATCCCTTTGCAAATTCCAGAAGAACAGTCCTAACGAACGACTTCTGGAAGGGAAGGATGAAACTCTGTGAGATGAATTCACAGAAAGCAAAGCAGTGTCTCAGAAAGCTCCTTTCCAGTTTTTATCGGAGGGTATCTCCCTTTTCACCATAGCCCTCCATGGGCTTCCAAATATCACTTTGCAAATTCCACAAGAACAGTCTTAGCGAAAGGCTTCTTGAGGGGAAAGCTCTAACTGTGTGAGATGAATTCACAGATCACAAAGAAGTTTGTCAGAAAGCTTCTTTCTCATTTTTATCAGAGCACATTTCCTTTGGCCCTATAGTCTTCCAAGGAATCTGAAATATCAGTTCTCAGATTCCACAGAAATAAGGCAAGCAAACAGCTCCACGAAATACAGCTGTAACTCAGTGAGTGCAAGTCAAACATCACAAAGCAGTCTCTCAGAAAGCTTCTTTCCAATTTTCATCTGAGGATATTTTCTTTTTCACCTTAGGCCTCTATGGGCTTCGAAATATCCCTTTGCAAATTCCACAAGACCAGTCTTAGCGAACGGCTTCTGTAGGGGAAAGCTGTAACTCTGTGAGATGATTTCACAGAACACATAGCAGTTTCTCAGAAACTTCTTTCCAGTTTTTTTTGAGGATACTTTCTTTTTCACCATAGCCCTCCATGGACTTCCAAATATCACTTTGCAAATTCCACAAAACAGTCTTAGCGAAAAGTTTCTGGAGCAGAAAGCTGTAACTCTGTGAGATAAATTCACAGATCACAAAGAAGTTTCCCAGAAAACTTCTTTTCATTTTTCTGGGAGGATATTTCCTTTGGCCCTATGGTCTTCAAAGTAGTGCGAAATATCAGGTCTCAGATTCCAGAGAAATAAGGCTTCCAAACAGCTCCAGGAAATACAGCTGTGACTCAGTTTGGGGAAGTTACACATCACAAAGCAGTTTCTCAGAAATCTTGTTTCCAGTTTTCATCTGAGTATATTTTCTTTTACACCATAGGCCCCTAAGGGCTTCCCAATGTCCCTTTGCAAATTCCACAAGAACAGTCTTAGTGATTGGCTTCTGGAGGGGAAAGCTGTAACTCTGGGAGATGAATTTACAGAACACAAAGCAGTTTCTCAGAAAGCTTCTTTCTCCGGATCAAACCGGACCACACCGACTCAAACCGGTTTTGAGCATCTGAAATAGGACTCAAACCGGACTAGACCGGCTCAAACCGGTTTTGACCGGCTCAAATCCGACCAGACCGGCTTAAACCGGACCATACTGGCTCAAACCAGACTCAAACCGCACCAGACCAGATCAATCCGATTTTGACCGGCTAAAACCGAACCAGACAGGCTGAAACCGGTTTGACGGGCTCAAAACGGACTCAAACTGGTTTTGAACGGATCAAACCGGACCACACCGGCTCAAATCGGATCAAACCGGAGCAGACCGGCTTAAACCTGTTTTGACCATATTAAACTGGCTCAAACCGGTTTTGACCGGCTCAAACCGACCCAGACCGGCTCAAACCGGTTTTGAACTGCTCAAAGCGGACTCAAACTGGTTTTGACTGGCTCAAACCGGATCAAACCGTACCAGACCTGGCTCAAATCGGTTTTAACCGGCTCAAACCGGACCAGACTGGCTGAAATAGGATTAAACCATACCACACCGGCTCAAACCTGTTTTGACCGACTCAAACCTGGCCAGACCAGATCAAATCGGATCAAAATGGAACAGACCGGCTCAATCCGGCTCAAACCGGAACAGACTGACTCAAACCGGCTCAAACTGTACTCAAACCTGAACGGACCAGACTGGGGTCAAATCGAACTCATACCGGTTTTGACCGGCACAAACCGGATCAAACCGCACCAGACTGGCTCTTAGACCGCATCAAACCAGTTTTAACTGTCTCAATACTGACCAGACCCGCTCAAACCGGTTTTGCCCGGTCAAACCGGATCAAACTGGACCAGACCGGCTGAAAACGGATCAATCCGGACCAGACTGGCTAGACTGGCTCAAACCAGTTTTCACCGGCTCAAACCGTATCAAACTGGACCAGACTGGCTCAAACCAGATCAAACCGGGCCAGACCGGCTTAAAATGGATCGATCCGGACCAGACTGGCTAGACCGTCTCAAACCGGTTTTCACCGCGTCAAACCATATCAAACCAGACCAGATTGGCTCAAAACGGTTCAAAACGGACCACACGGACTCAAACCGCATCAAACCGGACCAGACCGGCTCAAACCAGATCAAACCAGATGAGACCGGCTGAAACCTGTTTTGAGCGGCTCAAACCGGACTCAAACATGTTCTGAATGGCTCAAACCGGACTCAAACCAGACCCAACTGGCTCAAACCGGTTTTGACTGGCTCAAACCGGACTCAAAGCGGACGAGAACGGCTCAAACTGGTTTTGACCGGTTCAAACCGGACCAGACCATCTCAAACCGGTTTTGACCATTTCAAACCGGATCAAACAGGACCATACCGGCTCATACTGGTTTTGACCACCTCAAACCAGACCAGACCGGCTCAAACCGGATCAAACCAAACCAGAACGACTCAAACTGGGTCAGACCGGCTCAAATCGGATCAAACCGGACCAGACCTCCTCAAACCGGCTCTATCCGGACCAGATGGGCTCAAACCAGCTCAAACAGGAATCAAACCAGAACGGACCGGACTGACTCAAACCGGACTCAAACTGGTTTTGACTGGATCAAACCGGACCAGACCGGCTCAAAATGGATCAATCCGGACCAGACCGGCTAGACAGGCTCAAACCGGTTTTGACCGGCTCAAACCTTATCAAACCGGACCAGACTGGCTCAAACCAGATCAAACCGGACCAGACCAGCTCAAAATGGATCAATCCAGACCAGAGCGGCTAGACCGGCTTAAACCGGTTTTGATTGGGTCAACCCGGATCAAACTGGACCAGACCGGGTCAAAACGGATCAATCCGGACCAGACCGGCTGAAAACGGATCAATCCGGACCAGAATGGCTAGACTGGCTCAAACCAGTTTTCACCGGCTCAAACCGTATCAAACTGGACCAGACTGGCTCAAACCGGATCAAACCGGGCCAGACCGGCTTAAAATGGATCGATCCGGACCAGACTGGCTAGACCGTCTCAAACCGGTTTTCACCAGGTCAAACCATATCAAACCTGACCAGACTGGCTCAAAACGGTTCAAAATGGACCACACGGACTCCAACCGCATCAAACCGTACCAGAACGGCTCAAACCGGATCAAACCGTACCAGACCGGCTCAAACCGGACTCAAACCAGACCAGACCGGCTCAAACCGGTTTTGACCAGCTAAAACCAGACCAGAACGGCTCCAACCGGATCAAACCGTACCAGACGGGCTCAAAACGGTTCAAAACGGAACACACGGACTCAAACCGCTTCAAACCAGACCAGACCGGCTCAAACCGGATCATACCGGACCAGACCGGTTCAACCCGGACTCAAACCAGACCAGAGCGGCTAAAACCGGTTTTGACCGGATCAAACCGGACTCAAACGTGTTTTGACCCGATCAAACCGGAATAGACCAGCTGAAACCGGTTTTGACCATCTCAAACCAGACCAGACTGGCTCAGATTGGATCAAACAGGACCAGACCCATTCAAACCGGTTTTGAACGGCTCAAAACGGACTCAAACCAGAACAGACCGGCTCAAACCGGATTAAACCAGATCAAACTGCTGGATCAAACCGGTTTTGACTGACTCAAAGCAGATTAGACCAAATCAAACCGGACTAGTCCGGATCCAACAGGCTCACACTAGACCAGACCGGCTCAAACTGGCTCAAACTAAACTCAAATCAGAACGGATCAGACAGGCTCAAACCGGACTCAAACCGGTTTTGACCAGCTCAAACCGGACCAGACTGGCACAAACCTGTTTTGACCGGCTCAAACCGGACTCAAACCCGACCAGACCGGCTTAAACCGGTTTTCACCGGCTAAAACCAGACCAGACCGGACCAGACAGGCTCATACCTGTTTTGACCGTGTTTGACCAGCTCATACCTGTTTACACCGGCTAAAACCGAACCAGAATGGCTCAAACCAGTTTTGACAGGCTCAAACCGGACTCAAACAGGTTTTGACCGGATCAAACCAGACCAGACCTGTTCAAACCGGATTTGACCAGGCTAAACTGGAAACAAACCGGTGTTGACCGGATCAAACCGGACCAGAACGGCTCAAACCGATTTTGACCGGCTCAAACCAGACCAGACCGGCTCAAATCGGATCAAACAGGACCAGTCCGATTCAAACTGGTTTTGACCGCCTCAAACCGGACTCAAACCAGAACAGATCGGCTCAAACCGGCTCAAACCAGACCAAACCGGCTCAAACCAGAACAAACCGGACCAGACCGGCTCAAACCGGATTTGACCGGGGTAAACTGGAACCAAACCGGTGTTGACCGGATCAAACCAGATCAGAACGGCTCAAACCAATTTTGACCGGCTCAAACCAGACAAGACCGGCTCAAATCGGATCAAACAGGACCAGTCCGATTCAAACCGGTTTTGACCGCCTCAAACCGGACTCAAACTGGAACAGATCGGCTCAAACCAGCTCAAACCAGACCAAACTGGCTCAAACCGGATCAAACCGGACCAGACCAGCTCAAACCGGATTAGACTGGATCAAACTGCCAGATCAAACCGATTTTGAATGGCTCAAACCGGATTAAACGGGATCAAACTGGACTAGACCGGATCCAACAGGCTAAAACCGGAGCAGACCGGCTCAAACCGACTCAAACTGGACTCAAACCGGAATGGACCAGACCGGCTCAACCCGGACGCAAACCGGACCAGACTGACTCAATCCGGTTTTGACCGGCTCCAACTGGACCAGACCAGCTCAACCCGGTTTTGACTGACTCACACCCGACTCAAATGGGTTTTGACCGGATCAAACCGGACCAGACCGGCTCAAACCGGACTCAAACCGGACAAGACTGGCTCGAACCGGTTTTGACCAGCTCAAACCGGACCAGACCGGCTCAAACCGGTTCAAACCGAACCAGACCGGCTCAAATCGGTTTTGACAGGCTCAAACCGGACTCAAACCGGTTTTGACCAGATCAAACTGGACCAGATGGCTCAAACCGGATTTGACCGGCTTAAAACTGACTAAAACCGGTTTTGTCTGGATCAAACCGGACCAGACCATCTCAAAACGGATCAACTCGGACCAGACCAGGGAGACAGGCTCAAACCAGTTTTGACCGGCTCAAATCGTATCAAACCGGACCAGACTGGCTCAAACTGGATCAAACTGGACCAGACCAGCTCAAAATGGATCACTCCGGATCAGACTGGCTAGACCGGCTCAAACTGGTTTTCACCGGGTCAAACCGTACCAACCGGACCAGACTGGCTCAAAACCGTTCAAAACCGACCACACGGACTCAAACCGCATCAAACCGGACCAGACCGGCTCAAACTGGATCAAACCGGACCAGACCGGCTCAAACCGGACTCGAACCGGACCAGACCGGCTCAAACCAGTTTTGACCAGCTCAAACTGGACCAGTACGGCTCGAACCGGATCAAACCGGAGCAGACCAGCTAAAACCGATTCAAAACGGACGACATGGACTCAAACCGCATCAAACTGGACCAGACCGGCTCATACCGGATCAAACCAGACCAGACCGGCTCAAACCGCACTCAAACCAAACCAGACCGGGTAAAACCGGTTTTGACCAGCTCAAAGCAGACTCAAACGTGTTTTGACCCGATCAAACTGGAACAGACCGGCTCAAACCGGTTTTGACCATCTCAAACCAGACCAGACTGGCTCAAATCGGATCAAACAGGACCAGACCCATTCAAACCGGTTTTGAACGGGTCAAAATGGACTCAAACCGGAACAGACCAGCTGAAAACGGATTAAATCAGATCAAAATGCCGGATCAAACCAGTTTTGACCGGCTCAAACTGGATTAGACCAGATCAAACCGGACTAGTCCGGATCCAACAGACTCAAACTGGACCAGACCGGCTCAAACCGGCTCAAAGCGGACTCAAACCGGAACGGATCAGAACGGCTCAAACCAGACTCAAACCGGTTTTGACCAGCTCAAACGGGATCAAACCGCACCAGACCAGCTCTTACACCGGCTCAAACCGGTTTTATCCGTCTCAAACCGGACCAGACCGGCTCAAACCGGTTTTGACCGGCACAAACCGGACTCAAACCAGACCAGACCAATTAAAACCGATTTTGAAAGGCTCAAACGGGACTCAAACGTGTTTTGACCAGAAAACTGGACCAGACCGACTAAAACCGATTTTGACCGGCTCAAACCAGACCAGACCGGCTCAAATCGGATCAAACTGGACCAGACCAATACAAACTGGTTATGTCCGCCTCAAACCAGACTGAAACTGTACCAGACCGGTTCAAACCGGCTCAAACCAGACCAGACCGGCTCAAACCAGATCAAACCGGACCAGACCGGCTCAAACCGGATTAGACCAGATGAAACTGCCGGATCAAACCCATTTTGACCGGCTCAAACCGGGTTAAACGGGATCAAACTGGACTAGACCGGACCCAACAGGCTAAAACCGGACCTGACCGGTTCAAACTGTCTAAAACCGGACTCAAACCGGAACGGACCAGACCGGCTCAAACTGGACACAAACCAGACCAGACCGACTCAATCCGGTTTTGACCGGCTCCAACAGGACCAGACCGGCTCAACCCGTTTTTGACTGGCTCACACCCGACTCAAATGGGTTTTGACCGGATCAAACCGGACCTGAACGGCTCAAAAGGGTTTTGACCTGCTCAAACCGGACTCAAACTGAACTAGACCGGCTCAAACCGGTTTTCACCAGCTAAAACCAGACCAGACAGGACCAGACATTCTCATACCAGTTTTGACCGTATTTGACCGGCTCATACCTCTTTAGACCGGCTAAAACCGAACCAGAACGACTCAAACCGGCTTTGACTGGCTCAAACCGGACTCAAGCCGGTTTTGACCGGATCAACCCGGACCAGACCGGCTCAAACCGGATTTGAACGGCTCACACTGGACTCAAACAGGAACAGACTGGCTAAAACCTGCTCAAGCCAGACCAGACCGGCTCAAACCAGCTCAAACAGGACCAGAACGTCTCAAACCACTTTTCACCGGCTCAAACCGGACTCAAACGTGTTTTGACCGGATGAAACCCGAACCAGACCGGCTCCAACCGGTTTTGACCGGCTCAAACCAGACCAGACCAGCACAAACCGGATCAAACCCGACCAGACCGGCTCAAACTGGTTTTGACCGGCTCAAACCAGAACAGACCAGCACAAACCGGATCAAACCCGACCAGAACGGATCAAAACGGATTTGACCGGCTCAAAACAGAACCAGAGAGGATCAAACCGCTTTTGACCAGCTCAAACCGGACCAGACCACCAGAAAAGGGAATTAAACCGGACTAGACTGACTCAAACCGGCTCAAACCGGACCAGACAGGATGAAACCAGATCAATCTGGACCAGACCAGCTCAAACCGGATCAAGCCGGACCAGACCGGCTCAATACGGTTTTCACCGGTTCTTTCCAGTTTTCATCTAAGAATATTTTCTTTTTCACCATGGACCTCTATGGACTTCCAAATATCCCTTTGCAAATTCCACAAGAACAGTCTTAGCGAACGGCGTCTGGAGGGGAAACATGTAAATCTGGGAGATGAATTCACAGAACACAAAGCAGTTTCTCACCAAGTTTCTTTCAAGGTTTTATCTGAGGATATTTCCATTTTCACCATAGCCCTGATGGCCTTCCAAATATCGCTTTGCAAATAGCACAAGAACAATCTTAGCGAAAGGCTTCTTGAAGGGAGAGCTGTAGCTCTATGAGATGAATTCACAGATCACAAAGAAGTCTCTCAGAAAGCTTCTTTCTCATTTTGATCAGAGGATATTGACCTTGGCCCTACAGTTTTCAAGGGATACAAAATATCTGTTCTCAGATTCCACAGAAATTAGGCTAGCAAACAGCTCCATGAAACACAGCTGTGACTGAGTGAGTGGAAGTCACACCTCACAAAGCAGTTTCTCAGAAAGCTTCTTTCCAGTTTTCATCTGAGGATATTTCCCTTTTCACCATAGCCCTCCATGGTCTTCCAAATATCACTTTGCAAATTCCACAAGAACAGTCTTAGTGAAAGGCATCTTGAGGGGAAAGCTGTAACTCTCTGAGATGAATTCACAGACCACAAAGAAGTTTCTCAGAAAGCTTCTTTCTCATTTTGATAGGAGGATATTTCCTTTGGCCCTATAGTCTTCCAAGGGATCGGAAATATCCGTTCTCAGACTCCACAGAAATAAGGCAAGCAAACAACTCCACGAAATACAGCTGTAACTCAGTGAGTGCACGTCAAACATCACAAAGCAGTCTCTCAGAAAGCTTCTTTCAAGTTTATATCTGAGGACATTTTCTTTTTCACCTTAGGCCCATATGGGCTTCGAAATATCCCTTTGCAAATTCCACAAGACCAGTCTTAGCAAACGGCTTCTGCAGGGGAAAGCTGTAACTCTGTGAGATGATTTCACAGAACACAAAGCAGCTTCACAGAAACTTCTTTCCAGTTTTTTTTGAGGATACTTTCTTTTTCACCATAGCCCTCCATGGGCTTCCAAATACCACTTTGCAAGTTCCACAAAACAGACTTAGCGAAAGGTTTCTTGGGCAGAAAGCTGTAACTCTGTGAGATGAATTCACAGATCACAAAGAAGTTTTCCAGAAAACTTCTTTTCATTTTTCTGGGAGGATATTTCCTTTGGTCCTATAGTCTTCAAAGTAGTGCAAAATATCAGGTCTCAGATTCCAGAGAAATAAGGCTAGGAAACAGCTCCAGGAAACAGCTGTGACTCAATTTGGGGAAGTTACACATCACAAAGCAGTTTCTCAGAAAGCTTCTTTCCAGTTTTCATTTGAGGATATTTTCTTATTCACCATAGGCCTCTAAGGGCGTCCAAATATCCCTTTGCAAATTCCACAAGAACAGTCTTAGTGAATGGCTTCTGGAGGGGAAAGCTGTAAATCTGGGAGGTGAATTCACAGAACACGAAGCAGTTTCTCAGAAACCTTCTTTCCAGCTTTTATCTGAGGATATTACCCTTTTCACCATAGCCCACCATGGGCTTCCAAATATCACTTTGGAAATTCCAGAAGAACAGTCTTAGTGAAACGCTTCTTGAGGGGAATGCTCTAACTCTGTGAGATGAATTCACAGAACACAAAGCAGATTCTCAGAAACTTCTTCCCAGTTTTTATTTGAGGATATTTTATTTTTCACCATGCCCCTGAATGGGTTTCCAAATATCACTTTGCAAATTCCACGAGAACAGTCTTATGAAAGACTTCTTGAGAAAGTTGTAACTCTGTGAGATGAATTCACGGATCACAAAGTAGTTTCTCAGAAAGCCTCTTGTTCCTTTTCATCAGAGGATATTTCCTTTAGCCCTATAGACTTCAAATGGATCCGAAATATCAGTTCTCAGATTCCACAGAAATAGGCTAGCAAACAACTCCATGAAACACAGCCATAACTCAGTGAGTGGAAGTCACACATCTCAAAGCAGTTTCTCAGAAAGTTTCTTTCCAGTTTTCATCTGAGGATATTTTCTTTTTCCCCATCGGCCTTTATGGGCTTGCAAATATCCATTTGCAAATTCCCCAAGAACAGTCTTAGTGAACGGATTCTGGAGGGGAAAGCTGTAACTTTGTGTGATGAATTCACAGAACATAATGAAGTTTCTCAGAAAGGTTCTGGTCAGTTTCTATCTGAGGATATTTCCCTTTTCACCATAGCCCTCCATGTTCTTCCAAATATCACTTTGCAAATTGCACAAGAACAGTATTAGCGAACAGCTTCTCAAGGGGAAAGCGGTAACTTTATGAGATGAATTCACAGATCACAAAGAAGTTTTTCAGGAAGCTTCTTTCTCATTTTGATTGGAGGATATTTCCTTTGGCCCTATAGTCTTCAAAGGGATATGAAATATCAGTTCTCAGATTCCACAGAAATAAGGCTAGCAAACAGCTCCACGAAATACAGCAGTAACTCAGTGAGTGAAAGTCACACATCACAAAGCAGTTTCTCAGCAAGCTTCTTTCCAGTATTCATCTGAGGATATTTTCTTTTTCCCCATAGGCCTCTATGGGCTTCCAAATATCCCTTTGCAAATTCCACAAGAACAGGCTTAGAGAATTGCTTCTGCAGGGGAAAGCTGTATCTCTGTGAGATGAATTCACAGAACACAAAGCAGTTTCTCAGAGAGCTTCTTTCCAGTTGTTATCTGAGGATATTTCCCTTTTCACCATAGCCCTCCATGGGCTTCCAAATATCACTTTTCAAATTCCACAAGAACAGTCTTAGCAAATGGCTATTTGAGAGGAAAGCTGTAACTCTGTGAGATGAATTCTCAGATCACAAAGAAGTTTCTCAGAAGGCTTCTTTCTCATTTTGATTGGAGGATATTTCCTATGGCCCTATAGTCTTCAAAGGTATCCAAAATATCAGTTCTCAGATTCCACAGATATAAGGGTAGAAAACAGCTGCATGAAATACAGCTGTAAATCTCTGAGTGGAAGTCACACATAACAATCAGTTTCTCAGAATGCTTCTTTCCCGGTTTATTCTGAGGATAGTTTCTTTTTCACCATAGGCATCTAGGGGCTTGCAAATATCCATTTGCAAGTTCCCCAAGAACAGTCTTAGTGAATGGCTTCTGGAGGGGAAAGCTGTAACTCTTTGAGATGAATTCACAGAACACAAAGCAGTTTCTCAGAAAGCTTCTTTCCAGTGTTTCGCTGAGGATATTTCCCTTTTCACCATAGGCCTCCATGGGCTTCCAAATATCACTTTGCAAATTCCACAAGAACCGTCTTAGCGAAAGGCTTCTTGAAGGGAAAGCTGTAACTCTGTGAGATGAATTTACAGATCACAAAGAAGATTCTTAGAAAGCTTCCTTCTCATTTTGGTCGGATTATATTTCCTTTGGCCCTATAGTCTTCAAAGGGATCCGAGATATCAGTTCTCAGATTCCACGGAAATAAGGCTAACAAACAGCTCCACGAAATACAGCTGTAACTCAGTGAATGGAAGTCACACACCACAAAGCAGTTTCTCAGAAAGCTTCTTTCCAGTTTTCATCTGAGGATATTTTCTTTTTCACCCTAGGCCACTATGGGCTTCCAAATATCCCTTTACACATTCCACAAGAAGAGTCTTAGCGAACGGCTTCCGGAGGGGAAAGCTGTAACTCTGTGAGATGAATTCACAGAACCCAAAGCAGTTTCTCAGAAAGCTTTTTTCCAGTTTTTATGTGAGGATATTTCTCTTTTCACCATAGCCCTCCATGGGCTACCAAGTATCACTTTGCAAATTTCACAAGAACAGTCTTAGCGAAAGGCTTCTGTGGGGAATGCTGTATCTCTGTGAGATAAATTCACAGATCACAAAGAAGTTTATCTGAAAGATTCTTTCTCATTTTGATCAGAGGATATTTCCTTTGGCCCTACATTCTTCAAAGGAATCCGAAATATCAATTTTCAGATTCCACAGAAATAAGGCTAGCACACAGCTCCACGAAATACAGCTGTGACTCAGTGTGTGGAAATCACACATCACAAAGCAGTTTCTCAGAAAGCTTCTTTCCAGTTTTCATCTGAGGATATTTTCTTTTTCACCACAGGCCTCCGTGGGCTTCCAAATATCCCTTTGCAAATTCCACAAGAACAGTCTTAGCGAATGGCTTCTGGAGGGGAAAGCTCTAACTCTGTGAGATGAATTCACAGAAAACACAGCAGTTTCTCAGAAAGCTTTTTTCCAGTGTTTATCTGAGAATCTTTCCCTTTTCACCATAGCCCTCCATGGGCTTCCAAATATCACTTTGCAAATTCCACAAGAACAGTCTTAGCAAAAGGCTTCCTGAAGAAAAGCTGTTACTGTGTGAGATGAATTCATAGATCACAAAGAAGTTTCTCAGCAACTTTCTTTATCATTTTGATCGGAGGATATTTCCTTTGGCCCTATAGTCTTCGAAGGGATCCAAAATACCAGTTCTCAGATTCCACAGAAATAAGGCTAGCAAACAGTTCCACGAAATACAGCTGAAACTCAGTGAGTGGAAGTCACACATCACAAAGCATTTTCTCAGAAAACTTCCTTCCAGTTTTCATGTGAGGATATTTTCTTTTTCACCATAGGCCTCTAGGGGCTTCCAAATATCTATTGCAAATTCTAAAAGAACAGTCTTAGAGAACGGCTTCTGGAGGGGTAACCTGTAACTCTGTGAGACGGCTTCTGGAGGGGTAACCTGTAACTCTGTGAGATGAATTCTCAGAACACAAAGCTGTTTCTCAGAAAGCCTCTTTCCAGTGTTTATCTGAGGATATTTCCCTTTTCACCATAGTTCTCCATGGGCTTCCAAATATCACTTTGCAAATTCCACAAGAACAGTCTTAGCAAAAGTCTTCTTGAGGGGAAATCTGTAACTCTATGAGATGAGTTCACAGATCACAAATAAGTTTCTAAGTAAGCTTCTTTCTCATTTTGATGAGAGGATATTTTCCTGGGCCCTATATTCTTCAAAGGGATCCTAAATATGTCTTCTCAGATTCCACAGAAATGAGGTTAGCAAACAGCTCCACGAAATACAGCTGTAACACAGTGAGAGGAAGACTAACATCACAAAGCAGTTTCTCAGAAAGCTTCTTTCCTGTTTTCGTCTAGGACAGTTTCTTTTTCACCTTAGCCCTCTATGGACTTTCAAATATCCCTTTGCAAATTCCACAAGAACAGTCTTAGCGAACGCATTCTGGAGGTGAAAGCTGTAATTCTGTGAGATGAATTCACAGAACCCAAAGCAGTTTATCAGAAAGTTTATTTGCAGTTTTCCTCGGAGGATATTTACTTTATCACAATAGGCCTCTATAGGTTCCAAATATCCTTTGCAAATTCCACAAGAACAGTCTTATTGAAGGGTTTCTGGAGGGGAAAACTGTAATTCTGTGAGATAAATTCCCAGAATACAAAGCAGTGTCTCGTAAAGCTTCTTTCCAGTTTTTATCTGAGGATATTTCCCTTTTCACCATAGACCTCCATGGGCTTCCAAATACCACTTTGCACATTCCACAAGAACAGTCTAAGCGAAAGGCTTCTTGAGGTGAAAGCTGTAAATCTATGAGATGAATTCACAGGACACAAAGCAGTTTCTCATAAAGCTTCCTTCCAGTTTTTATGTGAGTTTATTTCCCTTTTCACCATATCCGTCCATGGGCTTCCAAATATCACATTGCAAATTCCACAAGAACAGTCTTAGTGAAAGGCTTCTTGAGGGGAAGCTGTAACTCTGTGAGATGAATTCACAGATCACAAAGAAGTTTCTCAGGAAGCTTCTTTCTCATTTTGATCGGAGGATATTTCCTTTGGCCCTATAGCCTTCAAATGGATTAGAACTATCGTTTCTCAGATTCCACAGAGATAAGGTAGCAAAGAGCTTCACGAAATACAGCTGCAACTCGTGAGTGGAAGTCACACATCACAAAGCAGTTTCTCAGAAAGTTTCTTTCCAGCTTTCATTTGAGGATATTTTCTTTTTCACCATAGGCCTCTATGGGCTTGTGAATATCTCTTTACAAATTCCACAAGAACAGTCTTAGCGAACGGCTTCTGGAGGCGACAGCTGTAACTCTGTGAAATGAATTCACAGAACACAAAGGAATTTCTCAGAAAGCTTCTTTCCAGTTTTTATCTGAAGATATTTCTCTTTTCACCCTAGCCCTCCATGGGCTTTTGAATATCACTTTGCAAATTCCACAAAAACAGTCTTTGTGAAAGGCTTCTTGAGGAGAAAGCTGTAACTCTGTGAGATGAATTCACAGATCACAAAGAAGTTTCTCAGAAAGCTTCCTTCCGATTTTCATCGTAGGATATTTCCTATGGCCCTATAGTCTTCAAAGGCATCGTAAATATCAGTTCTCAGAATCCACAGAAATAAGGCTAGCAAACAGCTTCACGACATACAGCTGTAACACTGTGTGAGGAATTCACAGAACACAAAGCAGTTTCTCAGAAAGCTTCTTTTCAGTTTTTATCTGAGGAGATTTCCCTTTTCACCATAGAACTCCATGGGCTTCCAAATATCACTTTGCAAATGCCACAAGAACGGTCTTAGCAAAAGGGTACTTGAGGGGAAAGCTGTAACTCTGTGAGATTAATTCACAGATCACAAACAAGTTTCTCAGAAAGCTTCTTTCTCATTTTGAGCGAAGGGTATTTCCATTGGCACTATAGTCTTCCACGGGATCCGAAATATCTGTCCTCAGATTCCACAGAAATAAGGCTGTTAAACAGCTACACGAAATACAGCTGTAACTCAGTGAGTGGAAGTCACACATCACAAAGCTGTTTCTAAGAAAGCTTCTTTACAGTTTTCATCTGTGGATATTTTCTTTTTCACCATAGGCCTGTATGGGGTTCCAAATATCCCTTTGCAAATTCCACAAAAAGAGTCTTAGCGAATGGCTTCTGGAGGGGAAAGCTGTAACTCTGTGAGATGAATTCCAGAACACAAAGCAGTTATTCAGAAAGCTTCTTTCCAGTTTTTCTCTGAGGATATTTCCGTTTTCACCATAGCCCTCCATGGCCTTAAAAGGTTAAATTTGCAAATTCCACAAAAACAGTCTTAACGAAAGGCTTCTTGAGGGGAAGGCTGTAACCCTGTGAGATGAATTCACAGAACACAAAATAGTTTCTTAGAAAGCTTCTTTCCAGGTTTGCTCTGAGGATATTTCCCTTTTCACCAAAGCCCTCCATGGACTTTGAAATATCACTTTGCAAATTTCACAAGAACATCCTTAGCGAAAGGCTTCTTGAGGGGAAAGCTGTAACTGTGAAATGAATTCAGAGATCACAAAGCAGTTTCTCAGAATGCTTCTTTCCTGTTTTCTTCTGAAGATATTTTCTTTTTCACCATAAGCCTGTATGAAATTTCGAATATCCCTTTGCAAATTACAGAACAACAGTCTCAGAGAACGGCTTCTGGAGGAGAAAGCCGTAACTCTGTGAGATGAATTCACAGATCACAAAAAAGTTTCTCAGAAATCTTCTCTCTCATTTTGATCGGAGGATATTTCCTTTGACCACATAGTCTTCAAAGGGATCCGATATATCAGTTCTCAGATTCCACAGAAATAAGGCTAGCAAACAGCTCCACGTAATACAGCTGTAACTCAGTGAGTGGAAGTCACATATCACAAAGCAGTTTCTCAGAAAGCTTCTTTGCAGTTTTCATCTGTGGATATTTTCTTTTTCACCATAGGCCTCCATATGACTCCAAATATCCCTTTGCAAATTCCACAAGAACAGTCTAAGCGAACGGCTTCTGGAGGGGAAAGCTGTAACTCTGTGAGAATAATTCACAGAACACAAAGCAGTTCCTCAGAAAGCTTCTTTCCTGTTTTTTTCTGTGGATATTTCCCTTTTCAACAGAGCCCACCATGGGCTTCCAAATATCACTTGGCAAATTCCACAGGAACGTTCTTAGCAAACGGCTGCTTGAGGGGAAAACTGTAACTCTGTGAGATGAATTCACAGATCACAGGGGAAAACTGTAACTCTGTGAGATGAATTCACAGATCACAGAAAAGTTTCTCAGAACACTTCTCTCTCATTTTGATCGGAGGATATTTCCTTTGGCCCTACAGTCTTCAAAGGGATCTGAAATATCAGTTCTCAGATTCCACAGAAATAAGGCTGGCAAACATCTCCACGAAATACAGCTGTAACTCAGTGAGTGAAGTGACACATCACAAAGCAGTTTCTCAGAAAGATTCTTTCCAGTTTTCATCTCAGGATATTTTCATTCTCAGCATAGCCTCTATGGGCTTCCAAATATACGTTTGCAAATTCCACAAGAACAGGCTTAGCGAACGAATCCTGGAGGGGAAAGCTGTAATTCTGTCAGATGAATTCACAGAACACAAAGTAGATTCTCAGAAAGCTTTTTTCCAGTTTTTATGTAAGGATATTTCCCTTTTCACCATAGCCCTGATTGGGCTTCCAAAGATCTCTTTGCCGATTCCAAAAGAACAGTCTTAGCGAAAGTGTTCTTGTGGGGAAAGCTGTAATTCTGTGTGATGAATTCACAGATCATAAAGAAGTTTCTCAGAAAGCTACTTTCTTATTTTGATCACAGGATAATTCCTTTGGCCTTATAGTCTTCAAAGGGATCCGAAATATCAGTTCTCAGATTCCACAGTAATAAGGCAGCAAACAGCTCCACCAAATACAGCTGTAATTCAGTGAGTGGAAGTCACACATCACAAAACAATGTCTCAGAAAGCTTCTTTCCAGTTTTCATCTGAGGATATTTTCTTTTTCACCGTAGGCCTCTATGGCCTTCCAAATATCCCTTTGCAAATTCCAAAGAATCATCTTAGCGAACAGCTTCTGGAGGGAATAGCTGTAACTCTGTGAGATGAATTCACAGAACACAAAGCAGTTTCTCAGAAAGCTTCTTTCTCATTTTGATCGGAGGATATTTCCTTTGGCCCTGTAGTCTTCAAAGGGATCCGAAATATCATTTCTCAGATTCCACAGAAATAAGGCTAGCAAATAGCACCACGAAACACAACTGCAACTGAGTGAGTTTAAGTCACACATCACAAAGCAGTTTCTCAGGAAGCTTCTTTCCAGTTTTCATGTGAGGATATTTTCTTTTTCACCATAGTCCACTATGGCTTCCAAATATCCCTTTGCAAATTCCACAGGAACAGTCTTAGTGAATGGTTTTTGGAGGGGAAAGCTGTAACTCTGTGAGATGAATTCACAGAACACAAAGAAGTTTCTCAGAAAGCTTCTTTCCATTTTTTATCTGAGGATATTTCCCTTTTCACCATAGCCCTCCATGGGTTTCCAAATATCACTTTGCATATTCCACAAGAACAGTCTTAGCGACAGGTTTCCTGAAGGGAAAGCTGTAACTTTCTGAGATGAATTCACAGATCACAAAGAAGAGTCTCAGAAAGCTTCTTTCTCATTTTGATCGGTGGATATTTCCTTTGGCCCTATAGTCTTCAAAGGGATCCGAAATATCAGTTCTCAGATTCCACAAAAATAAGGCTAGCAAACAGCTCCCCGAAATACAGCTGTAGCTCAGTGAGTGGATGTCAGACATCACAAAACAGTTTCTCAGAAAGCTTCTTTCCAGTTTTCCTCTGAGGAAACTTTCTTTTTCACCATAGTCCTCTATCGGAGGCGAAAACTGTAATTCTGTGAGATGAATTCACAGAACACAAAGTAGTTTCTCAGAAAGCTTCTTTCCATTGTTTATCTGAGGATATTTCCCTTTTCACCAGAGCCCTCCATGGGATTCCAAATATCACTTTGTAAATACCACAAGAACAGTCTTAGCGAAAGACTTCTTGAGGGGAAAGCTGTAACTCTGTGAGATGAATTCACAGATCACAAAGAAGTTTCTTAGAAAGGTTCTTTCTCATTTTGATCGGAGGTTATTTCCTTTGGCCCTATAATCCTCAAAGGGATCCGAAATATCAGTTCTCAGAATCCACAGAAATAAGGCTAGGAAAGATCTTCACAAAATACAGCTGTAACTCAGTCAGTGGAAGTCACACATCACAAAGCAGTTTCTCAGAAAGCTTCTTTCCAGTTTTCATCTGAGGATATTTTCTTTTTCACCATAGTTCTCTATAGGGTTCCAAATATCCCTTTGCAAATTCCACAAGAACAGTCTTAACGAAGGGCTTCTGGAGGGGAAAGCGGTAACTCTGTGAGATGAATTCACAGTACACAAAGCACTTTCTCAGAAAGCTTCTTTCCAGTTGTTATCTGAGGATATTTCCCTTTTCACCATAGCCCTCCATGGGCTTCCAAATATCACTTTTCATATTTCTCAAGAACAGTCTTAGGGAAAGGCTTCTGGAGGGGAAAGCTGTAACTCTGTGAGGTTAATTCACAGATCACAAAGAAGTTTCTCAGAAACCTTCCTTCTCATTTGGATCTTAGGATAATCCCTTTGGCCCTACAGTCTTCAAAGGGATCCAAAATATCAGTTCTCAGATTCCACAGAAATAAGGCTAGGAAATAGCTCCAAGAAATACAGCTGTAACTCAGTGAGTGGAAGTCACACATCACAAAGCAGTTTCTCAGAATGCTTCTTTCCAGTTTTCATCTGAGGATATTTTCTTTTTCACTATAGGCCTCTATGGGCTTCCAAATATCCCTTGGAAAATTCCACAAGAACAGTCTTAGCGAACGGCTTCTGGAGGGGAAAGCAGTAACTCTGTGAGATGAATTCACAGAACACAAAGCAATATCTCAGAAAGCTTCTTTCCAGTGTTTATCTGAGGATATTTCCCTTTTCACCATATCCCTCCATGGGCTTCCAAATATCATTCTGAAAATTCCACAAGAACAGTCTTAGCGAAGGGCTTCTTGAGGGGAAAGCTATTTCTCTTTGAGATGAATTCACAGATCACAAAGAAGATTCTCAGAAAGCTTCTTTCTCATTTTGATCGTAAGTTATTTCCTTTGTCCCTATAGTCTTCAAAGGGATCCGAATTATCAGTTCTCAGAATCCACAGAAATAAGGCTAGCAAAGAGCTTCACAACATACAGCTGTAACTCAGTGAATGGAAGTCACACATCACAAAGCAGTTTCTCAGAAAGCTTCCTTCCAGTTTTCATATGAGGATATTTTCTTTTTCACCAGATGCCTCTATGGGCTTCCATATATCCTTTTGCAAATTCCACAAGAACAGTCTCAGTGAATGGCTTCTGGAGGGGAAAGCTGTAAGTCTGTGAGATGAATTCAGAGAACACAAAGGAGTTTATCAGAAACCTTCTTTCCAGTGTTTATCTGAGGATATTTCCCTTTTCACCATAGCCCTCCATGCACTTCCAAATATCACTCCGGACATTCTACAAGAACAGTCTTAGCGAAAAGCTTCTTGAGGGGAAAGCTGTGACTCTGTGAGATGAATTCACCGATCACAAACAAGTTTCTCAGAAAGCTTCTTTCTCATTTTGATCGGAGGATATTTCCTTTAGCCCTATAATCTTCAAAGGGATCACAATATCAGTTCTCAGATTCCAGAGAAATAAGGCTGGCAAACAGCTCGAAGAAATACAGCTGTAACTCAGTGAGTGGAAGTCTCACGTCAGAAAGCAGTTTCTCAGAAAGCTTCTTTCCAGTTTTCATCTGAGGATATTTTCTTTTCCACCGTAGGCCTCTATGGGCTTCCAAAGATCCCATTGCAAATTCCACAAGAACAGTCTTAGCGAACGGCTTCTGGAGGGGAATGTTGTAACTCTGTGAGATGAATTCAAAGAGCACAAAGAAGTTTCTCAGGAAGCTTCTTCCTCATTTTGATCGGAGGATATTTCCTTTAGCCCTATAGTCTTCAAAGGGATCTGAAACATCAGTTCTCAAATTCCACAGAAATAATGCTAGCAAACAGCTTCATGAAATGCAGTTCTAACTCAGTGAGTGGAAATCACACATCACTAAGCAGTTTCTCAGAAAGCTTCTTTCCAGTTTTCATCTGCGGATATTTTCTTTTTCACCATAGGCCTCAATGGGCTTCCAAATATTCCTTCGCAAATTCCACAAGAACAGTCTTTGCGAACGGCTTCTTGAGGGGAAAGGTGTAAATCTGTGAGATGAAATCACAGAACACAAAGTAGTTTCCCAGAAAGTTCCTTTCCAGTGTTTATCTGAGGATATTTTCCTTTTCACCGTAGCCCTCCATGGGCTTCCAAATATGACTTTGCAAATTCCACAAGAACAGTGTTAGCGAAAGGCTTCTTGAGGGGAAAGCTATAATTGTGTGAGATGAATTCACAGATCACAAAGAAGTTTCTCAGAAAGCTTCTTTCTCATTTTGATCGGAGGATATTTCCTTTGGCCCTATAGTCTTCAAAAGGATTCGAAATATCAATTCTCAGGTTCCACAGAAATAAGGCTAGCAAAGAGCTCCACGAAATACAGCTGTAACTCAGTGAGTGGAAGTCACACATCACAAAGCAGTTTCTCAGAAAGCTTCTTTCCAGTTTCCTTCTGAGGATATTGTCTTTTTCCCCATAGGCCTCTATGGGCTTCCAAATATCCCTTTCCAAATTCCACAAGAACAGTCTTAGCAAACGGCTTCTGGAGGGGAAAGCTGTAACTCTGTGAGATGAATTCACAGAACACAAAACAGTTTCTCAGAAAGCATCTTTCCAGTAGTTATCTGATGATACTTCCCTTTTCACCGTAGACCTCCATAGGCTTCCAAATATCACTTTGCAAATTCCACAAGAACAGTCTTAGCGAAAGACTTCTTGAGGGGAAAGCTGTAACTCTGTGAGATGAATTCACAGATCACAAAGAAGATTCTCAGAACGCTTCTTTCTCACTTTGATCGGAGGATATTTTCTTTGGCCCTATAGTCTTCAAAGAGGTCCGAAATATCAGTTCTCAAATTCCACAGAAATAAGGCTAGCAAAGAGCTCAACGAAATACAGCTGTAACTCAGCGAGTGGAAGTCACACCACACAAAGCATTTTCTCAGAAAGCTTCTTTCCAGTTTTCATCTGAGGATATTTTCTTTTTCCTCATAGTCCTCTTTAGGCTTCCAAATATCCCTCTGCAAAATCCAAAAGAACAGTCTTAGCGAACGGCTACTGGATGGAAAAGATGAAACTCTGTGACATGAATTCACAGAAAACAAAGCAGTTTCTCAGAAAGCTTCTTTCCAGTTTTTATCGGAGGGTATCTGCCTTTTCACCATAGCCCTCCATGGGCTTCCAAATATCCCTTTGCAAATTCCACAAGAACAGACTTAGTGAAAGACTTCTTGAGGGAAAAGCTGTAACTGTGTGAGATGAATTCACAGATCACAAAGAAGTTTCTCAGAAAGCTTCTTTCTCATTTTTTTCGGAGGATATTTCCTTTGGCCCTATAGTCTGCAAAGGGATCTGAAATATCAGTTCTCAGATTCCACCAAAATAAGGCTAGCAAACAGCTCCAGGAAATACAGCTGTAGCTCATTGAGTGTAAGTGACACACCAAAAAGCATTTTCTCAGAAAGCTTCTTTACACTTTTCATCTGAGGATATTTTCTTTTTCTCCGAAGGCCTCTAAGGGTTTCCAAATATCCCTTTGCAAATTCCACAAGAACAGTCTTGGGGAACAGCTTCTGGAGGGGAAAGCTGTAACTCTGGGAGATGAATTCACAGTACACAAAGCAGTTTCTCAGAAAGCTTCTGTCCAGTTTTTATCTGAGGGTATTTCCCTTTTTACCAAAGCCCTCCATGTTCTTCCAAATGTCACTTTGCAAATTCCACAAGAACAGTATTAGCGAAAAGCATCTTGAGGGGATAGATGTATCTCTGTGAGCTGAATTCAGAGATCACAAAGAAGTTTCTCAGAAAGTTTCTTTCTGATATTTATCGGAGGATATTTCCTTGGCCCTATAATATTCAAAGGGATCCAACATATCAGTTCTCAGATTCCACAGAAATAAGGCTAGCAAACAGCTCCATGAAATACAGCTGTGACTCATTGAGTGGAAGTCACACACCACAAAGCAGTTTCTCAGATAGCTCCTTTACTCTTTTCATCTGAGGATATTTTCTTTTTCACCGTAGGCCTCTATGTGTTTCTAAATATCCCTTTGCAAATTCCAGAAGAACAGTCTTAGCAAATGGCTTCTGGAGGGGAAAGCTGTAACTCTGGGAGATGAATTCACAGAACACAGAGCACTTTTTCAGAAAGCTTCTTTCCAGTTGTTATCTGAGGATATTTCCCTTTTCACCACAGCCCTCCATGGGCTTCCAAATATCACTTTGCAAATTCCACAGGAACAGTCTTAGCAAAAGTCTTCTTGAGGGGAAAGCTGTAACTCTGTGAGATGAATTGACAGATCACAAAAAGTTTCTCAGAAAGCTTCTTTCTCATTTTGATCGGAGGGTATTTCCTTGGGCCCTATAGTCTTCAAAGGGAACCGAAATATCAGTTCTCAGATTCCACAGAAATAAGGCTTGCAAACAGCTTCACGAAATACAGCCATAACTCAGTGAGTGGAAGTCACACATCACAAAGCAGTGTCTCAGAAAGCTTCTTTCCAGTTTTCACTTGAGGATATTTTCTTTTTCACCATAGGCCTTTAGGGCTTCCAAATATCCCTTTGCAAATTCCAAAAGAACAGTCTCAGCGACGGCTTCTGGAGGGGAAAGCTGTAACTCTGTGAGATGAATTCACAGAACACAAAGCAGTTTCTCAGAAAGCTTCTTTCTCCAGATCAAACCGGCCCAGACCAACTCAAAACGGCTTTGAGCAGTTCAAACCGGACTCAAACCGGGCAAGACCGGCTCAAACCGGTTTTGACTGGCTCAAATCCGACCAGACCAGCTTAAACCGGACCATACAGGCTCAAACCATGTTTGACCGCGTCAAACCGGACCCAAACCCCACCAGACCAGATCAATCCGATTTTAACCGGCTCAAACCAGAACAGACCTGCTCAAACAAGATCAAACCGGACCAGACCGGCACTTAGATCGGCTCAAACCAGTTTCAAACATCTCAATACGGAACAGACCGGCTCAAATCAGATCAAACCGGAGCACAGAGGCTCAGACCGGCTCAAAATGGCTCAAACCGGATGAGACCGGCTCAAACCGGTTTTGATCGGCTGAAACCGGACTCAATCAACCCCGACCAGACCGGCTCAAACCGGACCAGACCGGCTCAAACCAGATTTGACCAGCTCAAACCGGGCCCGACCGGCTCAAACCTGTTTTGACCGGCTCAAACCGGACTCAAACTGGTTTTGACCAGCTCAAAGCGGACTCATACAGGACCAAACCAGCTCAAACCGGTTTTGACCGGCTCAAACCCTACCAGAATGGCTCTAACCGGTTTTGACTGGCTCAAACCCGACAAACCGGACCAGACTGGCTAAAACCTGTTTGGACAGTATTAGACCGCATCAATCCGGTTTTGACCGTATTAGACCGGCACAAACCGGTTTTGACATGCTAAAACCGAACCAGACCGGCTCAAACCGGTTTTGAGCGGCTAAACCCAGACTCAAACCGGTTTTGACCAGATCAAACCGGACCAGACCGGCTCAAACCGGTTGTGGCCGGCTTAAACTGGACTCAAACCGGTTTCGGCCATACCAAATAGGAGCAGAAGGGTTCAAAACGTTGTAGACTGGCTCAAACCGGACCAGACCGGCTCAAACCTATTTTGACAGGCTCAAGCTGGACCAGACCGGCTCAAACCGGATCAAACCAGAGCAGACTGGCTCAAACCGGTTTTGACCGGCTCAAACAGGACTCAAACCGGCCCAGACCGGCTCCAACCGGTTTTGACCGGCTCAAACCGGACCAGACCGGCTCAAACCGGATCAAACAAGAACAGACCGGCTAAAGCCGAACCAGACAGGCTGAAACCGGTTTTGACCAACTCAAACTGGACTAAAACCGGACCAGACCGGCTCAAACCCGTTTTTTACTGGCACAAACCAGACCAGACCGGCTCAAACCGGATCAAACCCGACAAGACCAGCTCAAACCAGTTTTGACTGGATCAAAATAGAACCAGACAGGATCAAACCAGTTTTCAGCGGCTCAAACCGGACCAGACCGGCACAAACCGGACTTAAACCAGAGTAGACCGACTCAAACCGGCTCAAACCAGACCAGACGGTATCAAACCGGATCAAACCGGACCAGACTGGCTCAAACCGGATCAAACCGGACCAGACCGGCTCAAACCGGTTTTCACCGGTTCTTTCCAGTTTTCAACTGAGAATGTTTTCTTTTTCACCATAGGCGTCTATGGACTTCCAAATATGTTTTTGCAAATTCCACAACAACAGTCTTAGCGAACGGCTTCTGGAGGCGAAACCTGTAAATCTGGGAGATGAATTTGCAGAACACAAAGCAGTTTCTCAGAAAGCTTCTTTCCAGTTGTTATCTGAGGATATTTCCCTTTTCACCATAGCCCTCCATGGGTTTCCAAATATCACTTTGCAAATAGCACAAGAACAATCTTAGTGAAAGGCTTCTTGAAGGGAGAGCTGTAGCTCCATGAGATGAATTCACAGATCACAAAGAAGTTTTTCAGAAAAATTCTTTCTCATTTTGATCAGAGGATATTTCCCTTGGCCCTACAGTTTTCAAGGGATCCAAAATATCTGTTCTCAGATTCCACAGAAATTAGGCTAGCAAACAGCTCCAGGAAACACAGCTGTGACTGAGTCAGTCTAAGTCACACCTTACAAAGCAGTTTCTCAGAAAGCTTCTTTCCAGTTTTCATCTGTGGATATTTCCCTTTTCACCATAGCCCTCCATGGTCTTCCAAATATCCCTTTGCAAATTCCACAAGGACAGTCTTAGTAAAAGGCATCTTTAGGGGACACCTGTAATTCTGTGAGACGAATTCACAGATCACAAAGAAGTTTCTCAGAAAGCTTCTTTCTCATTTTGATCCGAGGATATTTCCTTTGGCCCTATAGTCTTCCAAGGGATCTGAAATATCAGTTCTCAGACTCCACAGAAATAAGGCAAGCAAACAGCTCCACGAAATACAGCTGTAACTCAGTGAGTGCAAGTCAAACATCACAAAGCAGTCTCTCAGAAAGCTTCTTTCCATTTTTCATCTGAGGATATTTCCTTTTTCACCTTAGGCCTCTATGGGCTTCGAAATATCCCTTTGAAAATTCCACAAGACCAGTCTTAGCGAACGGCTTCTGCAGGGGAAAGCTGTAACTCTGTGAGATGATTTCACAGAACACAAAGCAGTTTCTCAGAAACTTCCTTCCAGTTTTTTTGAGGATACTTTCTTTTTCACCATAGCCCCCCATGTTCTTCGAAATATCACTTTGTAAATTCCACAAGAACAGTATTAGCGAGAAGCTTCTTGAGGGGAAAGCTCTATCTCTCTGAGATGAATTCACAGATCACAAAGAAGTTTCTCAGAAAGCTTCTTTCTCATTTTATCAGAGGATATTTCCTTTGGCCCTATAATATTCAAAGGGATCCGAAATATCAGTTCTCAGATTCCATGGAAATAAGGCTAGCAAACAGCTCCAGGAAATACAGCTGTGACTCATTGAGTGGAAGTCACACACCACAAAGCATTTTCTCAGAAAGCTTCTTTACACTTTTCATTAGAGGATATTTTCTTTTATGCCATTGGCCTCTATGGGCTTCCAAATATCCGTTTGAAAATTCCACAAGAACAGTCTTAGAGAACGGCTTCTTGATGGGAAAGCTGTAACTCTGTGACATGAATTCACCGAACGCAAAGTAGATTCTCAGAAAGCTTCTTTCCAGTTGTTATCTGATGATATTTACCTTTTCACCATAGCCCTCCATGGGCATCCAAATATCACTATTCAAATTCCACAAGAACAGTCTTAGCAAATGGCTACTTGACGGGAAAGCTGTAACTCTGTGAGATGAATTATCAGATCACAAAGAAGTTTCTCAGAAAGCTACATTCTCATTTTGATCGGAGGATATTTCCTTTGGCCTTATAGTCTTCAAAGGGATCCGAAATATCAGTTCTCAGATTCCACAGAAATAAGGCTAGCAAACAGTTCCACGAAATACAGCTCTTACTCAGTGAGTGGAAGTCACACCACACAAAGCAGTTTCTCAGAAAGCTTCTTTCCAGTTTTCATCTGAGAATATTTTCTTTTTCCCCATAGGCCTCTATGGGATTCCAAATATCCCTTTGCAAATTCCACAAAAACAGTCTTAGCGAATGGCATCTGCAGGGGAAAGCTGTAACTCTGTGAGATGAATTCACACATAACAAAGAAGTTTCTCAGAAAGCTTCTTTCTCATTTTGATCGGAGGATATATCCTTTGGCCCTATAGTCTTCAAAAGGATTCTAAATATCAGTTCTCAGGTTGCACAGAAATAAGGCTAGCAAAGAGCTCCACGAAATACAGCTGTAACTCAGTGAGTGGAAGTCACACATCACAAAGCAGTTTCTCATAAAGCTTCTTTTCAGTTTTCATCTAAGGATATTTTCTTTTTCATCATAGGCCTCTAAGGGCTTCCAAATATCACTTTGCAAAATCCACAAGAACAGTCTTAGCAAACGGCTTCTGGAGGGGAAAGCTGTAACTCTGTGAGATGAATTCACAGAACACAAAGCAGTTTCTCAGAAAGCCTCTTTCCAGTTTTCATCTGAGGATATTTTCTTTTTCACCATAGGCCTCTATGAACTTCCAAATATCCCTTTGCAATTTCAACAAGAACAGTCTTAGCGAACGGCTTCTGGAGGGGAAAGCTGTCACTCTGAGAGGTGAATTCACAGAACACAAAGCAGTTGCTCTGATAGCTTCTTTCCAGTGTTTATCTGAGGATACTTCCCTTTTCACCATAGCCCTCCATGGGCTTCCAAATATTACTTTGTAAATTCCACAAGAACAGACTTAGCGAAAGGCTTCTTGAGAGGAAAGCTATAACTCTCTGAGATGAATTCACAGAACACAAAGTAGATTCTCAGAAAGCTTCTTTCCAGTTGTTATCTGAGGATATTTCCCTTTTCACCATAGCCCTATATGGGCTTCAAAAATCACTTTGCAAATTCCAGAAGAACAGTCTTAGTGAAAGGCTTCTTGAGGGGAAAGCTGTAACTCTGTGAGATGAATTCACAGATCGCAAAGAAGTTTGTCAGAAAGCTTCTTTCTCATTTTTATCAGAGGATATTTTTCGTGGCCCTACAGTCTTCAAGGGATCCGAAATATCTGTTCTTAGATTCCACAGAAATTAGGCTAGCAAACAGCTCCATGAAACACAGCTGTGACTGAGTGAGTGGAAGTCACACCTTACAAAGCAGTTTCTCAGAAAGCTTCTTTACACTTTTCATCTGAGGATATTTACTTTTTCACCATAGGCCACTACGGGCTTCCAAATATCGCTTTGCAACTTCCAGAAGAAGAGTCCTAGCGAACGGCTTCTGGACGGGAAGGTTGAAACTCTGTGAGATGAATTCACAGAAAACAAAGCAGTTTCTCAGAAAGCTCCTTTCCAGTTTTTATCAGAGGGTATCTCCCTTTTCACCATAGCCCTCCATGGGCTTCCAAATATCACTTTGCAAATTCCAAAGGAACAATCTTAGCGAAAGGCTTCTTGAGGGGAAAGCTCTAACTGTGTGAGATGAATTCAGAGATCACAAAGAAGTTTGTCAGAAAGCTTCTTTCTCATTTTTATCAGAGGATATTTTTCGTGGCCCTACAGTCTTCAAGGGATCCGAAATATTTGTTCTCAGATTCCACAGAAATTAGGCTAACAAACAGCTCCATGAAACACAGCTGTGACTGAGTGAGTGGAAGTCACACCTTACAAAGCAGTTTCTCAGAAAGCTTCTTTCCAGTTTTTATCTGAGGATATTTACTTTTTCACCATAGGCCACTATGGGCTTCCAAATATCGCTTTGCAACTTCCAGAAGAAGAGTCCTAGTGAATGGCTTCTGGACGGGAAGGATGAAACTCTGTGAGATGAATTCACAGAAAACAAAGCAGTTTCTCAGAAATCTCCTTTCCAGTTTTTATCAGAGGGTATCTCCCTTTTCACCATAGCCCTCCATGGGCTTCCAAATATCACTTTGCAAATTCCAAAGGAACAATCTTAGCGAAAGGCTTCTTGAGGGGAAAGCTCTAACTGTGTGAGATGAATTCAGAGATCACAAAGAAGTTTGTCAGAAAGCTTCTTTCTCATTTTTATCAGAGCACATTTCCTTTGGCCCTATAGTCTTCCAAGGGATCCAAAATATCAGTTCTCAGATTCCACAGAAATAAGGCAAGCACACAGCTCCACGAAATACAGCTGTAACTCAGTGAGTGCAAGTCAAACATCACAAAGCAGTCTCTCAGAAAGCTTCTTTCCAGTTTTCATCTGAGGATATTTTCTTTTTGACCGTAGGCCTCTATGGGCTTCGAAATATCCCTTTGCAAATTCCACAAGACCAGTCTTAGCGAACGGCTTCTGTAGGGGAAAGCTGTAACTCTGTGAGATAATTTCACAGAACACAAAGCATTTTCTCAGAAACTTCTTTCCAGTTTTTTTTGAGGATACTTTCTTTTTCACCATAGTCCTCCATGGGCTTCCAAATATCACTTTGCAAATTCCGCAAAACAGTCTTAGCGAAAGGTTTCTTGAGCGGAAAGCTGTAACTCTGTGAGATGAATTCACAGATCACAAAGAAGTTTGCCAGAAAACTTCTTTTCATTTTTCTGGGAGGGTATTTCCTTTGGCCCTATAGTCTTCAAAGCAGTGCGAAATATCAGGTCTCAGATTCCAGAGAAATAAGGCTAGCAAACAGTTCCAGGAAATACAGCTGTGACTCAATTTGGGGAAGTTACACATCACAAAGCAGTTTCTCAGAAAGCTTGCTTCCAGTTTTCATCTGAGTATATTTTCTTTTTCACCATAGGCCTCTAAGGGCGTCCAAATATCCCTTGGAAAATGACACAAGAACAGTCTTAGTGAACGGCTTCTGGAGGGGAAAGTTGTAAATCTGGGAGGTGAATTCTCAGAACACAAAGTAGTTTCTCAGAAAGCTTCTTTCCAGTTTTCATCTGAGGATATTTCCCTTTTCACCATAGCCCACCATGGGCTTCCAAATATCACTTTGCAAATTCCACAAGAACAGTCTTAGTGAAAGGCTTCTGAGGGGAATGCTGTAACTCTGTGAGATGAATTCACAGATCACAAAGAAGTTTCTCAGAAAGCTTCTTTGTCATTTTTATCGAAGGATATTTCTTTTGGCCATGTAGTCTTCAAAGGGATCCGAAATATCAGTTCTCAGATTTCACATAAATAAGGCTAGCAAACAGCTCCATGAAATACAGCTGTGACTCAGTGAGTGGAAGTCACACATCAGAAAGCAGTTTCTAAGAATGTTTCTTTCCAGTTTTCATCTGAGGGTATTTTCTTTTTCACCATAAGCCTCTATGGGCATCCAAATATCCGTTTGCAAATTCCAAAAGAACAGTCTTAGCGAACGGCTTCTGGAGAGGAAAACTGTAACCCTGTGAGATGAATTCACAGAACACAAAGCACTTTCTCAGAAATTTCTTCCCAGTTTTTATTTGAGGATATTTAATTTTTCAACATAACCCTCCATGGGCTTCCAAATATCACTTTGCAAATTCCACGAGAACAGTCTTATGAAAGGCTTTTGAGGGGAAAGCTGTAACTCTGTGAGATGAATTCACAGATCACAAAGTAGTTTCTCAGAAAGCTTCTTCTACATTTTGATCAGAGGATATTTCCTTTACTCCTATAGACTTCAAATGCATCCGAAATATCCGTTCTCAGATTCCACAGAAATAGGCTAGTAAACAACTCCACAAAACACAGCTGTGACTCAGTGAGTGGAGGTCACACATCTTAAAGCCGTTACTCAGAGAGCTTCTTTCCAGTTTTCATCTGAGGATATTTCCTTTTTCACCATATGCCTCTATGGGCTTCCAAATATCCTTTGCAAATTCCACAAGAACAGTCTTAGGGAACGGCTTCTGGAGGGGAAAGCTGTAACTCTGTGAGATGAATTCACAGAACACAAAGCAGTTTCTCACCAAGTTTCTTTCAAGTATTTATCTGAGGATATTTCCCTTTTCACCATAGCCCTCCATGGCCTTCCAAATATTGCTTTGCAAATTGCACAAGAACAATCTTAGCGAAAGGCTTCTTGAAGGGAGAGCTGTAGCTCTGTGAGATGTATTCACAGATCACAAAGAAGTTTCTCAGAAAGCTTCTTTCTCATTTTGATCGGAGGATATATCCTTTGGACCTATAGTCTTCAAAGGGATACGAAACATCAGTTCTCAGATTCCACAGAAATAAGGATAGCAAACAGCTTCACGAAATACAGCAGTAACTCAGTGAGTGAAAATCACACATCACAAAGCAGTTTCTCAGAAAGCCTCTTTCCAGTTTTCATCTGAGGATATTTTCTTTTTCCCCATAGGCCTCTATGGGCTTCCAAATATGCCTTTGCAAATTCCACAAGAACAGTCTTAGCGAACGGCTTCTGCAGGGGAAAGCTGTATCTCTGTGAGATGAATTCACAGAACACAAAGCAGTTTCTCAGAGAGCTTCTTTCCAGTTGTTATCTGAGGATATTTCCCTTTTCACCATAGCCCTCCATTGGCTTCCAAATATCACTTTTGAAATTCCACAAGAACTGTCTTAGCGAATGGCTACTTGAGGGGAAAGCTGTAACTCTTTGTGATGAATTCACAGATCACAAAGAAGAGTCTCAGAAAGTTTCTTTCTCATTTTGATTGGAGCATCTTTCCATTGGCTTTATAGTCTTAAAGGGATCCGAAATATCAGTTCTCAGATTCCACAGAAATTAGACTAGCAAACAGCTCCACGAAATACATCTGTAACTCAGTGAGTGGACGTCACACATCACTAAGCAGTTTTTCAGAAAGCTTCTTTCCTGTTTTCATCTGAGGATATTTACTTTTTCACCACAGGCCTCCATGGGCTTCCAAATTCCCTTTGCAAATTCCACAAGAACAGTCTTAGCGAACGGCTTCTGGAGGGGAAAGCTGTAACTGTGTGAGATGAATTAACAGAACACACAACAGTTTCTCAGAAAGCTTTTTCCAGTGTTTATCTGAGGATATTTCCCTTTTCATCATAGCCCTCCATGGGCTTCCGAATATCACTTTGTAAATTCCACAAGAACTGTCTTAGCGAATGGCTTCTTGTGCGGAAAGATGTAAATCTGTGAGATGAATTCTCAGACCCCAAAGAAGTTTCTCAGAAAGCTTCCTTCTCATTTTGATTGGAGGATATTTCCTATGGCCCTATAGTCTTAAAAGGTATCCAAAATATCAGCTCTAAGATTCCACAGATATAAGGCTAGAAAACAGCTGCATGAAATACAGCTGTAACTCTCTGAGTGGAAGTCACACAGCACAAAGCAGTTTCTCAGAATGCTTCTTTGCCGGTTTATTCTGAGGATAGTTTTTATTCACCATAGGCATCTAGGGGCTTGCAAATATCCATTTGCAAATTCCCCAAGAACAGTCTTAGTGAACGGCTTCTGGAGGGGAAAGCTGTAACTCTTTGAGATGAATTCACAGAACACAAAGCATTTTCTCAGAAAGCTTCTTTCCAGTGTTTCGCTGAGGATATTTCCCTTTTCACCACCGCCCTCCAAGGGCTTCCAAATATCACTTTGCAAATTCCACAAAAACAGTCTTACCAAAAGGCTTCTTGAAGGGAAAGCTGTAATTCTGTGAGATGAATTCACAGAACACAAAGAAGTTTTCCAGCAAGCTTGTTACTCATTTTAATCGGAGGATATTTCCTTTTGCCCTAGAGTCTTCAAAGGGATCTGAAATATCAGTTCTCAGATTCCAGAGAAATAAGGCTAGCATATAGCTCCATGAAACACAGCTGTAACTCAGTGAGTGGAAGTCACACATCACAAATCAGTTTCTCAGAAAGCTTCTTTCCAGTTTTCATCTGAGGATATTTTCTTTTTCACCATAAGCCTCTATGGGCTTCCAAATATCCCTTTGCAAATTCCACAAGAACAGTCTTAGCGAACGGCTTCTGGATAGGAAAGCTGTAACTCTGTGGGATGAATTCACAGAACACAAAGCATTTTCTCAGAAAGCTTCTTTCCAGTTTTCACCTGAGGATATTTTGCTTTTCAACCTAGCACTACATGAGCTTCCAAATATCACTTTGCAAATTTCACAAGTACAGTCTACGCGAAAGGCTTCTTGAGGGGAAAGCTGTAACTCTGTGACATGAATTCACAGATCACAAAGAAGTTTCTCAGAAAGCTTCTTTCTCATTTGGTTGAAGTATATTTCCTTTGGCCCTATACTCTTCAAAGGGATCCAAGATATCAGTTCTCAGATTCCACAGAAATAAGGCTAGCAAACAGCTCCACGAAATACAGCTGTAACTCAGTGAATGGAAGTCACACACCATAAAGCAGTTTCTCAGAAAGCTTCTTTCGAGTTTTCATCTGAGGATATTTTCTTTTTCACCGTAGGCCACTATGGGCTTCCAAATATCCCTTTACACATTCCACAAGAAGAGTCTTAGCTAACGGCTTCTGGAGGGGAAAGCGGTAACTCTGTCAGATGAATGCACAGAACACAACGCAGTTTCTCAGAAAGCTTCTTTCCAGTGTTTATCTGAGGATATTTCTCCTTTCACCATTGCCCTCCATGGACTTCCAAATATCACTTTGCAGATTCCACAAGAACAGTCTTAACGAAAGGCTTCTTGAGGAGAATGCTGTATCTCTGTGAGATGAATTCACAGATCACAAAAAGTTTATCAGAAAGATTCTTTCTCATTTTGATCGGAGGATATTTCCTTTGGCCCTGCAGTCTTCAAAGGGATCCGAAATATCAGTTCTCAGATTCCACAGAAATAAGGCTAGCACACAGCTCCATGAAATACAGCTGTGACTCAGTGTGTGGAAATCACACATCACAAAGCATTTTCTCAGAAAATTTCTTTCCAGTTTTCAACTGAGGATATTTTCTTTTTCACCTTAGGCATCTATGGGCTTTCAAATATCCCTTTGCAAATTCCACAAGAACAGTCTTAGCGAACGGTTCTGGAGGGGAAAGCTGTAAATCTGTGAGATTAATTCACAGAACACAAAGCAGTTTCTCAGAAAGCTCCTTTCTCATTTTGATCGGAGGATATTTCCTTTGGCCCTGTAGTCTTCAAAGGGATCTGAAATATCATTTCTCAGATTCCACAGAAATAAGGCTAGCAAATAGCACCATGAAACACAACTGCAACTGAGTGAGTTTAAATCACACATCACAAAGCAGTTTCTCAGGAAGCTTCTTTCCAGTATTCATCTGAGGATATTTTCTTTTTCACCATAGTCCTCTATGGCTTCCAAATATCCCTTTGCAAATTCCACAGGAACAGTCTTAGCGAACAGTTTGTGGAGGGGAAAGCTGTAACTCTGTGAAATGAATTCACAGAACACAAAGCAGTTTCTCAGAAAGCTTCTTTCCAGTTTTTATCTGTGGATATTTACCTTTTCACCATAGCCCTCCATGGGTTTCCAAATATCACTTTGCATATTCCACAAGAACAGTCTTAACGACAGGTTTCTTGAAGGGAAAGCTGTAACTTTCTGAGATGAATTCACAAATCACAAAGAAGAGTCTCAGAGAGCTTCTTTCTCATTTTGATCGGAGAATATTTCCTTTGGCCCTATAGTCTTCAAGGGGATCCGAAATATCAGTTCTCAGATTCCACAGAAATAAGGCTAGCAAACAGCTCCCCGAAATACAGCTGTAGCTCAGTGAGTGGATGTCAGACATCACAAAGCAGTTTGTCAGAAAGCTTCTTTCCAGTTTTTCTCTGAGGAAATTTTCTTTTTCACCATAGTCCTCTATCGGCTTCCAAATATCCCTTTACAAATTCCACCAAAACAGTCTTAGAGAATGGCTTCTGGAGGCGAAAACTGTAATTCTGTGAGATGAATTCACAGAACACAAAGTAGTTTCTCAGAAAGCTTCTTTCCATTGTTTATCTGAGGATATTTCCCTTTTCACCAAAGCCCTCCATGGGCTTCCAAATATCACTTTGTAAATTCCACAAGAACAGTCTTAGCCAAAGGCTTCTTGAGGGGAAAGCTGCAACTCTGTGAGATGAATTCACAGATCACAAAGAAGTTTCTCAGAAAGCTTCTTTCTCATTTTAATCGGAAGATATTTCCTTTGTCCCTATAGTCTTCAAAGGGATCCGAAATATCAGTTCTCAGATTCCACAGAAATAAGGCTAGCAAAGAGCCTCACGACGAAATACAGCTGTAACTCAGTGAGTGAATGTCACACATCACAAAGCAGTTTCTCAGAAAGCTTCTTTCCAGTTTTCATCTGAGGATATTTTCTTTTTCACCATTGGCCTCTATGGGCTTCCAAATATCCCTTTGCAAATTCCACAAGATCAGACTTAGGAACGACTTCTGGAAGGGAAAGCTGTAACTCTGTGAGATGAATTCACAGAACACAAAGCAGTTTCTCAGAAAGCTTCTTTCCAGTGTTTATCTGAGGATATTTCCCTTTTTACCATAGCCCTCCATAGGCTTCCAAATATAACTCTGCAAATTCCACAACAACAGTCTTAGTAAAAAGCATCTGCAGGGGAATTCATTAACTCTTTGAGATGAATTCACAGATCACAAAGAAGTTTCTCCGAAAGTTTCTTTCTCATTTTGACAGAGGATATTTCCTTTGGCCCTTTGGTCTTCAAAGGGATCCGAAATATCAGTTCTCAGATTCCACAGAAATAAGGCTAGCAAACAGCTCCACAATATACAGCTGTATTTCAGTGAGTGTAAGTCACACATCACAAAGCAGTTTCTCAGAAAGCTTCTTTCCATTTTTTATCTTAGGATGTTTCCCTATTCACCATAGCCCTCCTTTTACTTCCAAATATCACTTTGCAAATTTCACAAGATCAGTCTTAGCGAAAGGCTTCTTGAGGGGAAAGCTGTCACTCTGTGAGATGAATTCACAGATCACAAGAAGTTCCTCAGAAAGCTTCTTTCTCATTTTGATCGGAGGATATTTCCTTTGCCCTATAGTCTTCAAAAGGATCCGAAATATCACTTCTCAGATTCCACAGAAATAAGGCAGCAAACAGCTCCATCAAATACAGCTGTAACTTAGTGAGTGGAAGTCACACATCACAAAGCAGTGTCTCAGAATTCTTCTTTCCAGTTTTCATCTGAGGATATTTTCTTTTTCACCATAGTCCTCTATCAGCTTCCAAATATTCCTTTGCAAATTCCACCAGAACAGTCTTAGCGAATGGTTTCTGGAGGGGAAAGTTGTAACTCTGTGAGATGAATTCACAGAACACAAAGCAGTTTCTCAGAAAGCTTATTTACAGTGTCTATCGGAGGATATTTCCCTTTTCACCATAGCCCTATATGGGCTTCCAAATATCACTTTGCAATCTCCACAAGAACAGTCTTAGTGAAAGGCTTCTTGAGGGGAAAGCTGTAACTCTGTGAGATGAATTTACAGATCACAAGGAAGTTTCTTAGAAAGCTTCTTTCTCATTTTGATCAGAGGTTATTTCCTTTGGCCCTATAATCCTCAAAGGGATCCGAAATATCAGTTCTCAGAATCCACAGAAGTAAGTCTCGGAAAGATCTTCACAAAATACAGCTGTAACTCAGTTAGTGGAAGTCACATATCACAAAGCAGTTTCTCAGAAAGCTTCTTTCCAGTTTTCATCTGAGGATATTTTCTTTTTCACCAGAGGCCTCTATGGGCTTCCAAATATCCCTTTGCAAATTCCACAAGTACAGTCTCAGTGAATGGCTTCTGGAGGGGAAAGCTGTAAGTCTGTGAGATGAATTCAGAGAACACAAAGGAGTTTATCAGAAAGCTTCTTGCCAGTGCTTATCTGAGGATATTTCCCTTTTCACCATAGCCCTCCATGGGCTTCCAAATATCACTCTGGACATTCTACAAGAACAGTCTTAGCGAAAAGCTTCTTGAGGAGAAAGCTGTGCCTCTGTGAGATGAATTCACCGATCACAAAGAAGTTTCTCAGAAAGCTTCTTACTCATTTTGATCGGAGGATATTTCCTTTAGCCCTATAACCTTCGAAGGGATCCTAAATATCAGTTCTCAGATTCCAGAGAAATAAGGCTAGCAAACAGCTCCAAGAAATAGAGCTGTAACTCAGTAAGTGGAAGTCTCACGTCAGAAAGCAGTTTCTCAGAAACCTTCTTTCCAGTTTTCATCTGAGGATATTTTCTTTTTCACCGTAGGCCTCTATGGGCTTCCAAAGATCCCATTGCAAATTCCACAAGAACAGTCTTAGCGAACGGCTTCTGTAGGGGAATGTAGTAACTCTGTGAGATGAATTCAAAGAACACAAAGAAGTTTCTCAGAAAGCTTCTTTCTCATTTATATCGGAGGATATTTCCTTTAGCCCTATAGTCTTCAAAGGGATCCGAAACATCAGTTCTCAGATTCCACAGAAATAATGCTAGCAAACAGCTGCATGAAATGCAGCTCTAACTCAGTGAGTGGAAATCACACATCACTAAGCAGTTTCTCAGAAAGCTTCTTTCCAGTTTTCATCTGCGGATATTTTCTTTTTCACCATAGGCCTCAATGGGCTTCCAAATATTCCTTCGCAAATTCCACAAGAACAGTCTTTGCGAACGGCTTCTTGAGGGGAGAGCTGTAACTCTGTGAGATGAAATCACAGAACACAAAGTAGTTTCCCAGAAAGTTCCTTTCCAGTGTTTATCTGAGGATATTTCCCTTTTCACCGTAACCCTCCATGGGCTTCCAAATATGACTTTGCAAATTCCACATGAACAGTCTTTGCGAAAGGCTTCTTGAGGGGAAAGGTGTAACTCTGTGAGATGAATTCACAGATCACAAAGAAGTTCTTCAGAAGGCTTCTTTCTCATTTTGATCAGTGGATATTTACTTTGGCCTTATAGTCTTCAAAGGTATCCGAAATATCAGTTCTCAGATTCCACAGAAATAAGGCTAGCAAACAGCTCCACGAAATACAGCTGTAACTCAGTGAGTGGAAGTCGCACATCACAAAGGAATTTCTCAGAAAGCTTCTTTCCAGTTTTCCTCTGAGGATATTTTCTTTTTCACCATAGGCCTCTATGGGCTTCCAAATATCCCTTGCAAATTCCACAAGAACAGTCTTAGCAAACGGCTTCTGGAGGGTAAAGCTGTAACTCTGTGAGATGAACGCACAGAACACAAAGCAGTTTCTCAGAAAGCTTGTTTCCAGTGTTTATATGAGGATATTTCTCTTTTCACCATAGCCCTCCATTGGCTTCCAAATATCACTTTGAAAATTTCACAAGAACAGTCTTAGCGAAAGGCTTCTTTTTCTTTTTTTTTATACTTTAGGTTCTAGGGTACATGTGAATAACGTGCAGGTTTGTTACGTGTGTATACTTGTGCTGTGTTGGTGTGCTGCACCCATCAAGTCGTCAGCACCCATCAACTCGTCATTTACATCAGGTATAACTCCCAATGCAATCCCTCCCCCTTCCCCCCTCCGCATGATAGGCCCCGGTGTGTGATGTTCCCCTTCCCAAGTCCAAGTGATCTCATTGTTCAGTTCCCACCTATGAGTGAGAACATGCGGTGTTTGGTTTTCTGTTCTTGTGATAGTTTGCTAAGAATGATGGTTTCCCGCTGTATCCATGTCCCTACAAAGGACACAAACTCATCCTTTTTTATGACTGCATAGTATTCCATGGTGTATATGTGCCACATTTTCTTAATCCAGTCTGTCACCGATGGACATGTGGGTTGATTCCAAGTCTTTGCTATTGTGAATAGTGCCGCAATAAACATACGTGTGCATGTGTCTTTATAGCAGCATGATTTATAATCCTTTGGGTATATACCCAGTAATGGGATGGCTGGGTCATATGGTACATCTAGTTCTAGATCCTTGAGGAATCGCCATACTGTTTTCCATAATGGTTGAACTAGTTTACAATCCAACCAACAGTGTAAAAGTGTTCCTATTTCTCCACATCCTCTCCAGCACCTGTTGTTTTCTGACTTTTTAATGATCGCCATTCTAACTGGTGTGACATGGTATCTCATTGTGGTTTTGATTTGCATTTCTCTGATGGCCAGTGATGATGAGCATTTTTTCATGTGTCTGTTGGCTGTATGAATGTCTTCTTTTGAGAAATGTCTGTTCATATCCTTTGCCCACTTTTGGATGGGGTTGTTTGTTTTTTTCTTGTGAATTTGTTGGAGTTCTTTGTAGGTTCTGGATATTAGTCCTTTGTCAGATGAGTAGATTGCAAAAATTTTCTCCCATTCTGTAGGTTGCCTGTTCACTCTGATGGTAGTTTCTTTTGCTGTGCAGAAGCTCTTTAGTTTAATGAGATCCCATTTGTCAATTTTGGCTTTTGCTGCCGTTGCTTTTGGTGTTTTAGACATGAAGTCTTTGCCCATGCCTATGTCCTGAATGGTACTACCTAGGTTTTCCTCTAGGATTTTTATGGTATTAGGTCTATCATTTAAGTCTCTAATCCATCTTGAATTAATTTTCGTATAAGGAGTAAGGAAAGGATCCTGTTTCAGGTTTCTACTTATGGCTAGCCAATTTTCCCAGCACCATTTATTAAATAGGGAATCTTTCCCCATTTCTTGTTTCTCTCAGGTTTGTCAAAGATCAGATGGCTGTAGATGTGTGGTATTATTTCTGAGGACTCTGTTCTGTTCCATTGGTCTATATCTCTGTTTTGGTACCAGTACCATGCTGTTTTGGTTACTGTAGCCTTGTAGTATAGTTTGAAGTCAGGTAGCGCGATCCCTCCAGCTTTGTTCTTTTGACTTAGGATTGTCTTGGAGATGCAGGCTCTTTCTTGGTTCCATATGAACTTTAAAGCAGTTTTTTCCAATTCTGTGAAGAAACTCATTGGTAGCTTGATGGGGATGGCATTGAATCTATAAATAACTGTGGGCAGTATGGCCATTTTCACTATATTGATTCGTCCTATCCATGAGCATGGTATGTTCTTCCATTTGTTTTTGCCCTCTTTTATTTCACTGAGCAGTGGTTTGTAGTTCTCCTTGAAGAGGTCCTTTACATCCCTTTTAAGTTGGATTCCTAGGTATTTTATTCTCTTTGAAGCAATTGTGAATGGAAGTTCATTCATGACTTGGCTCTCCATTTGTCTGTTACTGGTGTATAAAAATGCTTGTGATTTTTGCACATTAATTTTGTATCCTGAGACTTTGCTGAAGTTTCTTATCAGCTTAAGGAGATTTTGGGCTGAGACAATGGGGTTTTCTAAATATACAATCATGTCATCTGCAAAGAGGGACAATTTGAATTCTTCTTTTCCTAACTGAATCCCCTTGATTTCTTTCTCTTGCCTGATTGCCCTAGCCAGAACTTCCAACACTATGTTGAATAGGAGTGGTGACAGAGGGCATCCTTGTCTTGTGCCAGTTTTCAAAGGGAATTTTTCCAGTTTTTGCCCATTCAGTATGATATTGGCTGTGGGTTTGTCATAAATAGCTCTTATTATTTTGAGGTACGTTCCATCAATACCGAATTTATTCAGCGCTTGTAGCATGAAGGGCTGTTGAATTTTGTCAAAAGCCTTTTCTGCATCTATTGAGGTAAGGATGTGGTTCTTGTCTTTGGTTCTGTTTATATGCTGGATTATGTTTATTGATTTGCGAATGTTGAACCAGCCTTGCATCCCAGGGATGAAGCCCACTTGATCATTGTGCACAAGCTTTTTGATGTGTTTCTGAATCCGGTTTGCCAGTATTTTATTGAGGATTTTTGCATCGATGTTCATCAGGGATATTGGTCTAAAATTCTCTTTTTTTGTTATGTCTCTGCCAGGCTTTGGTATCAGGATGATGTTGGCCTCATAAAATGAGTTAGGGAGGATTCCCTCTTTTTCTATTGTTTGGAATAGTTTCAGAAGGAATGGTACCAGTTCCTCCTTGTACCTCTGGTAGCATTCGGCTGTGAATCCATCTGGTCCTGGACTTTTTTTGGTTGGTAGGATATTAATTATTGCCTCAATTTCAGAGCTTGCTATTGGTCTATTCAAGGATTCAACTTCTTCCTGGTTTAGTCTTGGGAGAGTGTAAGTGTCCAGGAAATTATCCATTTCTTCTACATTTTCCAGTTTATTTGCATAGAGGTGTTTATAGTATTCTCTGATGGTAGTTTGTATTTCTGTGGCGTCAGTGGTGATATCCCCTTTATTATTTTTTATTGCGTCAATTTGATTCTTCTCTCTTTTCTTCTTTATTAGTCTTACTAGCGGTCTGTCAATTTTGTCGATCTTTTCAAAAAGCCAACTCCTGGATTCATTGATTTTTTGGAGGGTTTTTTGAAGTTCTATCTCCTTCAGTTCTGCTCTGATCTTAGTTATTTCTTGCCTTCTGCTAGCTTTCGAATGTGTTTGCTCTTGCTTCTCTAGTTCTTCTAACTGCGATGTTAGAGTGTCAATTTTAGATCTTTCCTGCTTTCTCTTGTGGGCATTTAGTGCTCTAAATTTCCCTCTACACACTGCTTTAAATGTGTCCCAGAGATTCTGGTATGTTGTATCTTTGTTCTCATTGTTTTCAAAGAACATGTTTATTTCTGCCTTCATTTCGTTATGTACCCAGTAGTCATTCAGGAGCAGGTTGTTCAGTTTCCATGTAGTTGAGCGGTTTTGATTGAGTTTCTTAGTCCTGAGTTCTAGATTGATTGCACTGTGGTCTGAGAGACAGTTTGTTATAATTTCTGTTCTTGTACATTTGCTGAGGAGTGCTTTACTTCCAATTATGTGGTCAATTTTGGAGTAAGTGCGATGTGGTGCTGAGAAGAATGTATATTCTGTTGATTTGGGGTGGAGAGTTCTGTAGATGTCTATTAGGTCTGCTTGCTGCAGAGATGAGTTCAATTCCTGGATATCCTTGTTAACTTTCTGTCCTGTTGATCTGTCTAATGTTGACAGTGGAGTGTTGAAGTCTCCCATTATTATTGTATGGGAGTCTAAGTCTCTTTGTAAGTCTCTAAGGACTTGCTTTATGAATCTGGGTGCTCCTATATTGGGTGCATATATATTTAGGATAGTTAGTTCTTCCTGTTGAATTGATCCCTTTACCATTATATAATGGCTTTCTTTGTCTCTTTTGATCTTTGATGGTTTGAAGTCTGTTTTATCAGAGACTAGCATTGCAACCCCTGCTTTTTTTTGTTCTCCATTTGCTTGGTAAATCTTCCTCCATCCCTTTATTTTGAACCTATGTATGTCTCTGTGTGTGAGATGGGTCTCTTGAATACAGCAGACTGATGGGTCTTGACTCTTTATCCAGTTTGCCAGTCTGTGTCTTTTAATTGGAGCATTTAGTCCATTTACATTTAAGGTTAATATTGTTATGTGTGATCTTGATCCTGTCATTATGATATTAACTGGTTATTTTGCTCATTAGTTGATGCAGTTTCTTCCTAGCCTTGATGGTCTTTACATTTTGGCATGTTTTTGCAATGGCTGGTACCTGTTGTTCCTTTCCATGTTTAGTGCTTCCTTCAGGTTCTCTTGTAAAGCAGGCCTGGTGGTGACAAAATCTCTAAGCATTTGCTTATCTGTAAAGGATTTTATTTCTCCTTCACTTATGAAACTTAGTTTGGCTGGATATGAAATTCTGGGTTTAAAATTCTTTTCTTTAAGAATATTTAATATTGGCCCCCACTCTCTTCTGGCTTGGAGAGTTTCTGCCGAGAGATCTGCTGTTAGTCTGATGGGCTTCCCTTTGTGGGTAACCCGACCTTTCTCTCTGGCTGACCTTAAGATTTTTTCCTTTATTTCAACTTTGGTGAATCTGGCAATTATGTGTCTTGGAGTTGCTCTTCTCGAGGAGTATCTTTGTGGCGTTCTCTGTATTTCCTGGATTTGAATGTTGGCCTGCCCTACTAGGTTGGGAAAGTTCTCCTGGATGATATCCTGAAGTGTGTTTTCCAAGTTGGTTCCATTTTCCCCCTCACTTTCAGGCACCCCAATCAGACGTAGATTTGGTCTTTTTACATAATCCCATACTTCTTGCAGGCTTTGTTCATTTCTTTTTCTTCTTTTTTCTTTTGGTTTCTCTTCTCGCTTCATTTCATTCATTTGATCCTCAATCGCTGATACTCTTTCTTCCAGTTGATCGAGTCAGTTACTGAAGCTTGTGCATTTGTCACGTATTTCTCGTGTCATGGTTTTCATCTCTTTCATTTCGTTTATGACCTTCTCTGCATTAATTACTCTAGCCATCAATTCTTCCACTTTTTTTTCAAGATTTTTAGTTTCTTTGCGCTGGGTACGTATTTCCTCCTTTAGCTCTGAGAAGTTTGATGGACTGAAGCCTTCTTCTCTCATCTCGTCAAAGTCATTCTCCGTCCAGCTTTGATCCGTTGCTGGCGATGAGCTGCACTCCTTTGCCGGGGGCAATGTGCTCTTAATTTTTGAATTTCCAGCTTTTCCGCCCTGCTTTTTCCCCATCTTTGTGGTTTTATCTACCTCTGGTCTCTGATGATGGTGACGTACTGATGGGGTTTTGGTGTAGGTGTCCTTCCTGTTTGACAGTTTTCCTTCTACCAGTCAGGACCCTCAGCTGTAGGTCTGTTGGAGATTGCTTGAGGTCCACTCCAGACCCTGTTTGCCTGGGTATCAGCAGCAGAGGCTGCAGAAGATAGAATATTGCTGAACAGCGTTGTACCTGTCTGATTCTTGTTTTGGAAGCTTCCTCTCAGGGGTGTACTCCACCCTGTGAGGTGTTGGGTGTCAGACTGCCCCTAGTGGGGGATGTCTCCCAGTTAGGCTACTCAGAGGTCAGGGACCCACTTGAGCAGGCAGTCTGGCCCTTCTCAGATCTCATCCTCCGTGTTGGGAGATCCACTGCTCTCTTCAAAGCTGTCAGACAGAGTCGTTTGCATCTGCAGAGGTTTCTGCTGCGTTTGTTATTGTTTACTGTGCCCTGTCCCCAGAGGTGGAGTCTACAGAGACAGGCAGGTTTCCTTGAGCTGCTGTGAGCTCCACCCAGTTCGAGCTTCCCAGTGGCTTTGTTTACCTACTTAAGCCTCAGCAAAGGCGGGCGCCCCTCCCCTGCCTCGCTGCTGCCTTGTCGGTAGATCACAGACTGCTGTGCTAGCAATGAGGGACGCTCCGTGGGCGTGGGACCCTCAGGCCAGGTGTGGGATATAATCCCCTGGTGTGCCCGATTCCTTAAAGCGCAGTATTGGGGTGGGAGCTACCCGATTTTCCAGGTGTTGTGTGTTTCAGTTCCCCTGGCTAGAAAAGGGATTCCCTTCCCCCTTGCGCTTCCCAGGTGAGGTGATGCCTCGCACTGTTTCAGTTCTCGCTGGTTGGGCTGCACCAGCTGACCAGCACCAATTGTCCGGCACTCCCTAGTGAGATGAACCGAGTACTTCAGTTGAAAATGCAGAAATCACCAGTCTTCTGTGTCGCTCGCGCAGGGAGTTGGAGACTGGAGCTGTTCCTATTCGGCCATCTTGCTCTGCCCCCACTGAGTATATTTTCTTTTTCACCATAGCCCTCCAAGGGCTTCCAAATATCACTTTGAAAATTTCACAAGAACAGTCTTAACGAAAGGCTTCTTGAGGGGAAAGGTGTAACACTGTGAGATGAATTCACAGATCACAAAGAAGTTTCTGAGAAAGCTTCTTTCTCTTTTTTATCGGAGGATATTTCCTTTGGCTCTATAGTCTTCAAAGAGATCCGAAATATCAGTTCTACGATTCCACAGAAATAAGGCCAGCAAACAGCTGAACGAAATACAGCTGTAACTCAGTGAGTGGAAGTCACACATCACAAAGCAGTTTCTCAGGGAGCTTCTTTCCATTTTTCATCAGAGGATATTTTCTTTTTCACCATAGGCCTCTTTGGGCTTCCAAATAACACTTTGCAAATTCCACAAGAACAGTCTTAGCGAACGGCTTCTCGAGGGGAAAGCTGTAACTCTGTGAAATGAATTCACATAACACAGAGCAGTTCTCAGAAAGTTTCTTTCCAGTTTTTATCTGAGGATATTTTCTTTTTCATCGTAGCTCACCATGGGCTTCCAAATATCATTTTGCAAATTCCACAAGAGCATTCTTAGCCAAAGGATTCTGGTGGAGAAAGCTGTAACTCAGTGAGATGAATTCAAAGATCACAAAGAAGTTTTTCAGAAAAGTTCTTTCCCATTTTGATCAGAGGATATTTCCTTTGGCCCTATAGTCTTCAAAGTGATCCGAAATATCACTTCTCAGATTCCACAGAAATAAGACTGGCAAACAGCTCCACAAAATACAGCTGTAACTCAGTGAGTGGACGTCACACATCACAAAGCAGTTTCTCAGAAAGCTTCTTTCCAGATTTCAGCTGAGGATATTGTGTTTTTCACCATAGGCCTCTATGGGCTTCGAAATATCCCTTTGCATTTTCCCCAAGAACATTCTTGTCAATCGGACTTCTGGAAAGGAAAGCTGTAGCTCTGTGAGATGTATTCACAGAACACAAAGAAGTTTCTCAAAAAGCTTCTTTCCAGTTTTTATCTCAGGATGTTTCCCTTTTCACCGTAGCCCTCCATGGTCTTCCAATTATCACTGTACAAAATCCAAAGAACTGTCTTAGCGAAAGGCTTCTTCAGGATAAAATTGTAAGTCTGTGAGATGAATTCACAGCTCACAAAGAACTTTTTCAGAAAGCTTCTATCTCATTTTGATTGGAGGATATTTCCTTAGGCCCTGAAGACTTCAAAGGGATCCCAAATATCAGTTCTCAGATTCCACAGAGATAAGGTTAGCAAACTACTTCACGAAATACAGCTGTAACTCAGTTAGTGGGAGTCACACATCACAAAGCAGTTTCTCAGAAAGCTTCTTTCCAGTTTTCATCTGAGGATATTTTCTTTTCCACCGTAGGTCTCTATGTTCTTTCAAATATCCCTTTGAATATACCACAAGAACAGTCTTAGAGAACGGCTTCTTGAGTTGAAAACTAAAACTGTGTGAGATGAACTCACAGAACACAAAGCAGTTTCTCAGAAAGCTTATTTCCAGTTTTTATCTGTGGATATTTTCTTTTTCACCACAGCCCTCCATGGGCTTCCAAATATCACTTAGCAAATTCTACAAGAACAGCTTTAACGAAAGGCTTTTTGAGGGGAAAGCTGTAACTCTGTGAGATGAATTCACAGATCACAAGGGAGTTTCTCAGAAAGCTTCTTTCTCATTTTTATCGGAGGATATTTCCTTTGGCCCTATAGTCTTCAAAGAGATTTGAAATATCAGTTCTCAGATTCCACAGATATAAGGCTAGCAGACAGCTCAACGAAATACAGCTCTAACTCAGTGACTGGAAGTCACACATCACAAGGCAGTTTCTCAGAAAGCTTCTTTCCAGTTTTCATCTGAGGATATTTTATTTTTCACCATAGACTTCTATGGGACTCCAAATATCCCTTTGAAAATTCCAAAAGAACAGCCTTAGCTAACGGCTTCTGGAGGGGAAAACTGTAACTCTGTGAGATGAATTCACAGAACATAAAGCAGTTTCTCAGAAAGCTTCTTTCGAGTTTTTATCTGAGGATATTTCCCTTTTCACCATAGACCTCCATGGGCTTCCAAATATCACTTTGCAAATTCCACAAGAACAGTCTTAGCGAAAGGCTTCTTCAGGGGAAAGCAGTAACTCTGTGAGGTGAATTTACAGATCACAAAGAAGTTTCTCAGAAATTTTCTTTCTCATTTTGATAGGAGGATATTTCCTTTGTCCCTGAATACTTCAAAGGGATCCGAAGTATCAGTTCTCACATTCCACAAAAATAAGGATGGCAAACAGCTCCACGAAATAAAGCTGTAACTCAGTGAGTGGAAGTCACACATCACAAAGCTGTTTCCCAGAAAGCTTCTTTCAGGTTTTCCTCTAACGATATTTTCTTTTTCACCATAGCCCTCCATAGGCTTTCAAATATCACTTTGCAAATACCACAAGAACAGTATTAGCAAATGCCTTCTTGAGTGGAAAGCTGTAACTCTATGAGATGTATTCACAGAACACAAAGCTGTTTCTCAGAAAGATTCTTTCTCATTTTTATCGGGGGTTATTTCCTTTGGCCCTATAGTCTTCAATGGGATCCGAAATATCAGTTCTCAGATGCCAAGGAAATAAGGCTATCAAGCAGCTGCATGAAACACCTCTGTAGCTCAGTGAGTGGAAGTCACACATCACAAAGCAGTTTCTCAGAAAGCTTCCTTCCAGTTTTTATCTGAGGATATTTTCCTTTTCACCATAAGCCTCTGCGGGCTTCCAAATATCCCTTTGCAAATTCCACAAGAACGGTCTTAGCAAACGGCTTCTGAAAGGAAAAGGTGTAACTCTGTGAGATGAATTCACAGAACACAAAGCAATTTCTCAGAAGCTTCTTTCCAGTTTTTATCTGAAGATATTTCCTTTTACACCATAGCCCTCCATAGGCTTTCAAATATCACTTTGCAAATTCCACAAGGTCAGACTTAGTGAAAGGCTTCTTGAGGGGAAAGCTGTAACTCTGTGAGATGAATTCACAGATCACAAAGAAGTTTCTCAGAAAGCTTCTGTTTCATTTTTATTGGAGGATATTTTCTTTGGCCCAATAGACTTCAAAGGGATCCGAAATATCAGTTCTCAGATTTCACAGAAATAAGGCTAGCAAACAGTTCCAAGAAATACAGCTGTAACTCAGTGAGTGAAAGTCACACATCACAAAGCAGTTTCTCAGAAAGCTTCTTTCCAGTTTTCATCTGAGGATATTTTCTTTTTCACTGTAGGCCTCTATAGGCTTACAAATATCCCTTTGCAAATTCCATAAGTACACTCTTTGCTTACGGCTTCTGAAGGGTAAAACTAACTCTGTGAGAATAATTCACAGAACACAAAGCAGTTTCTCAGAAAACTTCTTTCCACTTTTTATCTGAGGATATTTCCCTTTTCACCATAGTCCTCCATGGGCTTCCAAATATCACTTTGAAAATTCCACAAGAACAGTCTTAGCGAAATGCTTCTTGAGGGGAATGCTGTAACACTGTGAGATGAATTCACAGATCACAAAGAAGTTTCTCAGAAAGGTTCTTTCTCATTTTTATAGGAGGATATTTCCTTTGGCCCTATAGTCTTAAAAAGGGATCTGAAATATCAGTTCTCAGATTCCACAGAAATAAGGCAAGCAAACAGCTCTATGAAATACAGCTGTAACTCAATGAGTGGAGGTCACACATCTGATAGCATTTTCTCAGAAAGCTTCCTTCCAGCTTTCATCTGAGTATATTTTCTTTTTCACCATAGGGCTCTATTGGCCTCCAAATATCACTTTGCAAATTCTAAAAGAACAATTTAGCGAACGGCTTCTGGAGGAGAAAGCTGTAACTCTTTGAGATGAATTCACAGAACACAAAGCAGTATCTCAGAAAGCTTCTTTCCAGTTTTTATCTGAGGATATTTCACTTTTCACCATAGCCTTCCATGGGCTTCCGAATATCACTTTGCAAATTCCAAAAGAACAGTCTTAGCAAAAGGCTTCATGAGGGGACTGCTGTAACTCGGTGAGAGGAATTCACAGATCACAAAGAAGTTTCTCAGAAAGCTTCTTTCTCATTTTTCTCAGAGGATATTTCCTTTTGCCCTATAGTCTTCAAAGGCATCCGAAATATCAGTTCTCAGATTCCACAGAAATAAGGCTAGTACACAGCTCCATGAAATACAGCTGTAACTCAGTGAGTAGAGGTCACTCATCACAAAGCAGTTTATGAAAAAGCTTCTTTCCAGTTTTCATCTGAGGATACTTTCTGTTTCACCATAGGACTCTTTGGGCTTCCAAATATCACTTTGCAAATTCCAGAAGAACTGTCTAAGGGAAAGGCTTGTGGAGGGGAAAGTTGTAACTCTGTGAAATGAATTCACAGAACACAAAGCAGTTTTTCAGAAAGCTTCTTTCTGGTTTTAACCTGAGGACATTTTCTTTTTCCCCATAGCCCTCCATGGGTTTCCAAATATCACTTTGCAAATTCCACAAGAACAGTTTTAGTGAAAGGGTTCTTGAGGGGTAAGGTCTAACACTGTGAGATGAATTCACAGATCTCAAAGAAGTTAATCAAAAAGCTTATTTCTCATTTTTATTGGAGGATATTTCCTTTGGCCCTTTAGTCTTCAAAGGGATCCGAAATATCATTTCTCAGATGCCACAAAATAAGGCTAGCAAACCGCTCCACAAAATACAGCTGTAACTCAGTGAGTGGAAGTCAGACATAGCAAAGCAGATTTTCAGAATGCTTCTTTCCAGTTTTCATCTGTGGATATTTACTTTTTCACCATAGCCCTCAATGGGCTTCCATATACCACTTTGCAAATTCCACAAGAAAACACTTAGCGAAAGACTTCTGGAGGGGAAAGCTGTAACTCTGTGAGATGAATTCGCAGAACACAAAGCAGTTTCTCAGAAAGCTTCTTTCCAGTTTTTATCTGAAGACATTTTCTTTTTCACCATAGCCCTCCGTGGGCTTCAAAATCCCTCTGCAAATTCCACAAGAATAGACTTAGCGAAAGGCTTCCTGAGGGAAAAGCTGTAACTCTCTGAGATGAATACACAGAAAACAAGAAGTTTCTCGGAAGCTTCCTTCTCATTTTTATCGGAAGATATTTCCTTTGGCCCTATAGTCTTCAAAGAGATCCGAAATATCAGTTCTCAGATTCCACAGAAAAAAGGCTGGCAAACAGCTCCATGAAATACAGCTGTAACTCATTGAGTGGAAGTCACACATGACAAAGCAGTTTCTCACAAAACTTCTTTCCAGTTATTATCTGACGATATTTTCTTTTTAACCATAGGCCTCTGTGGGCCTCCAAATATCACTTTGCAAATTTCAGAAGAGCAGTCTTAGAGAACGGCTTCTGGAGGGGAAAACTGTATCTCTGTGAGATGAATTCACAGAACACAAAGCAGTTTCTCAGAAAGCCTCTTTCCAATTTTTATCTGAGGATATTTTCTTTTTCACCATAGCCCTCCATGGGCTTCCAAATAGCACTCTGCAAATTCCACAAGAACAGTTTTAGCAAAAGGCTTCTTGAGGGGAAAGCTGTAACTCTGTGAGATGAATTCACAGATCACAAAGAGGTTTCTCAGAAAGATTCTTTCTCATTTTGATCGGAGGATATTTCCTTTGGCCGTATAGTCTGCAAAGGGATCCGAAATATCAGTTCTCAGATTCCACAGAAATAAGGCTGGCAAACTGCTCCACAAAATACAGCTGTAACTCCGTGAATGGAAGTCACACATCACAAAGCATTCTCTCAGAAAGCTTCTTTCCTGTTTTTATCTGAGTATATTTTATTTTTCACCAAAGGCCTTTATGGGCTTCCAAATTTCACGTTGAAAACTCCAAAAGAACAGTCTTAGTAACGGGTTCTGTAAGAGAAAGCTGTAAAACTGTGAGGTGAGTTCACAGAACACAAAGCAGTTTCTCAGAAAGCTTCTTTCCAGTTTTTATCTGAGGATATTTTCTTTTTCACCACAGCCCTCCATGGGCTTCCAAATATCACTCTGCAAATTCCACAAGAACAATCTTATCGAAAGGCTTCTTGATTGGAAAGCTGTAACTCTGTTAGATTAATTCACAGATCACAAAGAAGTTTCTCAGAAAGCTTCTTTCTCATTTTGATTGGAAGATATTTCCTTTGGCCCTATAGTCTTCAAAGGGATCCGATATATCAGTTCTCAGATTCCACAGAACTAAGGCTAGCAAACAGCTGCACGAAATACAGCTGTAACTCAGTGAGTGGAAGTCACACATCACAAAGCAGTTTCTCAGAAAGCTTCTTTCCAGTTTTCATCTCAGGATATTTTCTTTTTCACCAGAGGCCTCTATGGGCTTCCATATATCACTTTGCAAATTCCAGAAGAGCAGTCATAGCGAACGGCTTCTGAAGGTTAATGCTGTATCTCTGTGAGACGAATTCAAAGAACACAAAGCGGTTTCTCAAAAAGCTTCTTTCCAGTTTTCATCTGTATATTTTCTTTTTCACCATAGGCCTGTATGGGCTTTGAAATATCACTTTTCAAATTCCACAAGAGGAGTCTTAGCGAACGGCTTCTGAGAGAAAAGCTGTAAATCTGTGAGATGAATTCACAGAACCAAAGCAGTTTCTCAGAAATCTTCCTTCCAGTTTTTATCTGAGGATATTTCCTTTTTCAAAAGAGCCCTCCACGGGCTTCCAAATAGCACTTCCACAAGAACAGAATTAGCGAAAGGCTTCTTGAGGGGAAAGCTGTAACACTGTGAGATGAATTTACAGATGACAAAGAAGTTTCTCAGAAAGCTTCTTTCTCATTTTGATCGGAGGATATTTCCTTTGGTCCTATAGTCTTGAAAGGGATCCGAAATACCATTTCTCAAATTCCACAGAAAGAAGGCGAGTGAACACCTCCACAAAATACATCTGTAACTCAAAGAGTGGAAGTGACACATCACAAAGCAGTTTCTCAGAAAGCTTCTTTCCAGTTTTTATCTGAGGATATTTTCTTTTTAACCATAGGCCTCTAGGGGTTCCAAATATCAATTTGCAAATTCCAGAAGAACAGTCTTGGTGAACAGCTTCTGGAGGAGAAAGCTGTAACTTTGGGAGATGAATTCACATTACTCAAAGCAGTTTCTCAGAAAGCTTCTTTCCAGTTTTTATCTGAGGATATTTTCTTTTTTATCATAGCCCTCCATGGGCTTCCGTACATCACTTTGCCTATTCCACAAGAACATGCTTAGTGAAAGGCTTCTAGAGGGGAAAGCTGTAACTCTGTGAGATGAATTCACAGAACACAAAGCAGTTTCTCAGAAAACTTCTTTGCAGTTTTTATCTGAGGATTTTTCCCTTTTCACCATAGCCCTCCACGGGCTTCCAAATATCACTTTGCAAACTCGAAAAGAACAGTCTTAGCGAACGGCTTCTGTAGGGGTAAGCTGTGACTCTGTAAGATTAATTCACAGAACACAAAGTAGTACCTCGGAAAGCCTCTTTCCAGTTGTTATATGGGGATAATTTGTGTTTCTCCACAGCCTGCCTTGGACTTCGAAATATCACTTTGTAAATTCCACGAGGACAGTCTGAGCAAAAGGCTTCTTGAGGGTAAAGCTGTAACTCTATGAGATGAATTCACAGATCACAAAGAAGCTTCTCAGAAAGCTTCTTTCTCATTTTGATCGCAGGATATTTCCTTTGGTCCTATAGTCTTTCAAGGGATCCAAAATATCAGTTCTCAGATTCCACAGAAATAAGGCTCGCAAACAGCTCCACAAAATACAGCTGTAAGTCAGCGAGTGGAAGTCACACATCACAAAGCAGTTTCTCAGAAAGCTTCTTTTCAGTTTTCATCTCAGGATATTTTCTTTTTCACCATAGTCGGCCATGGGCTTCCAAATATCACCTTGCAAATTCCACAAAAACTGTCTTAGCGAACGGCTTCTGGAGGGGAATGCTGTAACTCTGTGAGATGAAATCACAGATCACAAAGAAGTTTCTCAGAAAACTTCTTTCTCAGTTTTATCGGAGGATATTTCCTTTGGTCCAATAGTCTTCAAAGGGATCGGAAATATCAGTTCTGAGATTCCACAGAAATAAGGCCAGCAAACAGCTCAAAGAAATACAACTGTTACTCAGTAAGTGGAAGTCACACATCACAAAGCAGTTTCTCAGAAAGCTTCTTTCCAGTTTTCATCTGAGGACATTTTCGTTTTCACCGTAGGAATCTATGGGCTTCCAAATATCATTTGCAAATTCCACAAGAACAGTATTAGCGAACGGCTTCTGGAGTGGAAAGCTGTAACTCTGTGAGATGAATTCACAGAACACAACGCAGTTTGTCACAAAGCTTCTTTCCAGTTTTCATCTGAGGATATTTTCTTTTTCACCGTAGCCCTCCAAGGGCTTCCAAATATTACTTTGCAAATTCCACAAGAACAGTCTTAGCGAAAGGCTCCTTGAGGGAAAAGCTGTAACTCTGTGAGATGAATTCACAGATCACAAAGAAGTTTCTCAGGAAGCTTTTTTCTCATTTTTACCGGAGGATATTTCCAATGACCCTATGTTCTTCAAAGGGATCCGAAATAGCAGTTCTCAGATTCCACAGAAATAAGGCAAGCAAACAGCTCCACGAAATACAGCTGTAACTCAGTGAGTGGAAGTCAGACATCACAAAGCAGTTTCTCAGAAAGTTTCTTTCCAGTTTTCATCTGAGGATATTTTCTTTTTCACCATAGGCCTCTATGGGATTCCAAATATCACTTTGCAAATTCCACAAGAACTGTCTTAACTAACGGTTCTTGGAGGGGAAAGCTGTAACTCTGTGAGATGAATTCACAGAACACAAAACAGTTTCTCAGAAAGCTTCTTTCCAGTTTTCATCTGAGGATATTTTCTTTTTCACCATAGCCATCCATGGGCTTCCAAATATCACTTTGCAAATTTCACAAGAACAGTCTTAGCAAAGGCTTCTTGAGCGGAAAGGTGTAAGTCTGTGAGATGAATTCACAGAACACAAAGCGGTTTCTCAGAAAGCTTCTTTCCAGTTTTTATCTGAGGATATTTTCTTTTTCACCACAGCCCTCCATGGGCTTCCATATATCACTCTGCAAATTCCAAAAGAACATGCTTAGTGGAAAGGCTTCTTGAGTGGAAAGCTATAACTCTCTGAGATGAATTCACAGATCCCAAGGAATTTTCTCAGAAAGCTTCTTTCTCATTTTGATTGGAAGATATTTCCTTTGGCCCTATAGTCTTCAAAGGGATCTGATATATCAGTTCTCAGATGCCACAGAAATAAGGCTGACAATCAGCTCAATGAAATACAGCTGTAACTCAGTGAGTGGAAGTCAGACATCACAAAGCAGTTTCTCATAAAGCTTCTTTCCAGTTTTCGTCTGAGGATATTTTCTTTTTCACCAGAGGCCTCTATGGGCTTCCATATATCACTTTGCAAATTCCAGAAGAGCAGTCATAGCGAACGGCTTCTGAAGGTTAATGCTGTATCTCTGTGAGACGAATTCAAAGAACACAAAGCGGTTTCTCAAAAAGCTTCTTTCCAGTTTTCATCTGTATATTTTCTTTTTCACCATAGGCCTGTTTGGGCTTCCAAATATCACTTTGCCAATTCCATAATAGGAGTATTAGCGAACGGCTTCTGGAGAGAAAAGCTGTAACTCTGTGACATGAATTCACAGAACCAAAGCAGTTTCTCAGAAAGCTTCCTTCCAGTTTTTATCTGAGGATATTTCCTTTTTCAAAAGAGCCCTCCATGGGCTTCCAAATAGCACTTCCACAAGAACAGAATCAGCGAAAGTCTTCTTCAGGGGAAAGCTGTAACTCTGTGAGATGAATTCACAGATGACAAAGAAGTTTCTCAGGTAGCTTCTTTCTCATTTTGATCGGAGGATATTTCCTTTGGCCCTGTAGTCTGCAAAGGGATGCGAAATACCATTTCGCAAATTCCACAGAAAGAAGGCTAGCAAACAGCTCCACAAAATACATCTGTAACTCAAAGAGTGGAAGTGACACATCACAAAGCAGTTTCTCAGAAAGCTTCTTTCCAGTTTTTATCTGAGGATATTTTCTTTTTAACCATAGTCCTCTAGGGTTTCCAAATATTACTTTGCAAATTCCACAAGAACAGTCTTGGCAAACGACTTCTGGAGTGGAAAGCTGTAACTCTGTGAGATGAATTCACAGAACACAAAGCAGTTTCTCAGAAAGCTTCTTTCCAGTTTTTATCTGAGGATATTTTCTTTTTTATCATAGCCCTCCATGGGCTTCCATATATCACTCTGACTATTCCACAAGAACATGCTTAGCGAAAGGCTTCTTGAGGGGAGAGCTGTAACTCTGTGAGATGAATTCACAGAACACAAAGCAGTTTCTCAGAAAGCTTGTTTCCAATTTTTGTCTGAGGATTTTTCCCTTTTCACCATAGCTCTCCATGGGCTTCCAAATATCACTTTGCAAATTCGAAAAGATCAGTCTTAACGAATGGCTTCTGGAGGGGAAAGCTGTAACTCTGTAAGATGAATTCAGAGAACACAAAGTAGTATCTCGGAAATCCTCTTTCCAGTTTTTATCTGGGGATATTTTGTTTTTCACCACAGCCCTCCATGGGCTTCGAAATATCACTTTGCAAATTCCACAGGAACAGTCTTAGCGAAATGATTATTGAGGCATAAGCTGTGACTGTGAGAGATGAATTCACAGATCACAAAGAAGTTTCCCAGAGAGGTTCTTTCTCATTTTCATCGGAGGATATTTTCTTTGGCCCTATATTTTTCAAAGGGATCAGAAACATCAGTTCTCAGATTCCACAGAAATAAAGCTAGCAAACAGCTCCACGAAATACAGCTGTAACTCAGTGAGTGGAAGTCACACATCACAAAGCACTTTCTCAGAAAGCTTCTAACCATTTTTCATCTGAGGATATTTTCTTTCTTACCATAGGCCTCTATAAGTTTCCAAATATTAATTTCCAAATTCGAAAAGGCACTCTAACCGAACAGCTTCTGGAGGGGAAACCTGTAACTCTGTAAGATGAATTCACAGAACACAAAGTAGTATCTCGGAAAGCCAAGCCTCTTTCCAATTTTTTATCTGAGGATACTTTCTTTTTCATCATAGTCCTCCACAGGCTTCCAAATATCACTTTGCAAATTCCTCAGGAACAGTCTTAGCGAAAGGCTTCTTGAGGGGAATGCTCTAACTCTGAGAGACGAATTCACAGAACACAATGAGGTTCTTCAGAAAGGTTCTTTCCAGTTTTTATCTGAGGATATTTTCTTTTTCACCATAGCCCTCCTTGGGTTTCCAAATATCACTTTGCAATTTCCACAAGAACAGTCTTAGTAAAGGCTTGGTGAGGGGAAAACTGTAACTCTGTGAGATGAATTCACAGATCACAAAGAAGTTTGTCAGAAAGCTTCTTTCTCATTTTTATTGGAGGATATTTCCTTTGGCCCTATAGTCTTCAAAGGGATTCAAAATATCAGTTCTCAGATTTCAAGAAATTTGGCTATCAAACAGCACCAAGAAATACAGCTGTAACTCTGTGAGTGGAAGTCATACATGAGAAAGCAGTTTGTCAGAAAGCTCTTTCCAGTTTTCTTCTGAGGATATTTTTTTTTCACCATAGGCCTCTAGGGGCTTCCAAATATCACTTTGCAAATTCTCAAGAACAGTCTTAGCGAACGGCTTCTGGGGGGCAAAACTGTAACTCTGTGAGATGAATTCACAGAACACAAAGCAGTTTCTCAGAAAGATTCTTTCCATTTTTTATCCGAGGATATTTTCTTTTTCACCATAGTCCTCCAAGGGCTTCCAAATATCACTTTGCAAATTCCACAAGAACAGTCTTAGAGACAGGCTTCTTGAGGGGAAAACTGTAGCTGTGTGAGTTGAATTCACAGATCACAAAGAAGTTTCTCAATAAGCTTCTTTCTCATTTTTATCACAGGATATTCCTTTGGCTTTATAGTCTTCAAAGGTATCCGAAATATCAGTTCTCAGATTCCACTGAAATAAGGCTAGCAAACAGCTCCACGAAATACAGCTGTAACTTAGTGAGTGGAAGTCACACGTCACAAAGCAGTTTCTCAGAAAGCTTCTTTCCAGTTTTTATCTGAGGACATTTTTTTTTTCACCATAGCCCTCCATGGGCTTCTAAATATCACTTTGCAAATTTCACAAGAGAAGTCTTAGCGAAAGGCATCTTAAGGGGAAAGCAGTAATTCTGTGAGATGTATTCACAGATCACAAAGAAGTTTCTCAGAAAGTTTCTTTCTTATTTTTATGAGAGGATATTTTCTTTGGCCCTATAGTCTTCAGTGGGATCCGAAATATCAGTACTCAGATTCCACAGAAATAAGACTAGGAAACAGCTGCACGAAATGCAGCTGTAATTCAGTGAATGGAAGTCACACATCTCAATGCAGTTTCTCAGAAAGCTTCTTTCCAGTTTATATCTGAAGTTATTTTCTTTTTCACCAGAGGCTTCAAAGGGCTTCAAAATGTCACATTGAAAATTCCACAAGAAAAGTCTTAGCGAACGGCTTCTGGGGGGAAATCTGTAACTCTGTGAGAGGAATTCACAGGTCACAAAGAAGTTTCTCAGAAAGCTTCTTTTTCATTGTGATCAGAGGATATTTCCTTTGGCCCTATAATCTTCCAAGGGATCCAAAATATCAGTTCTTAAATTCCACAGAAATAGGCCTACAACAGCTGCAAAAATACAGCTGTAACTCAGTTATTGGAAGTCACGCATCACAAAGCAGTTTCTCAGAAAGCTTCTTTCCAGTTTTTATAGCAGGATATCTCCTTTGGACATATATTTTTCAATGGGATCTGAAATATCAGTTCTCAGATTCTCAGAAACAGGGCTAGCAAATGGCTCCACTACATACAGCAGTAACTCAGTTAGTGGAAGTCATACATCAAAAAGCAATTTCTCAGAAAGGTCCTTTCCAATTTTTTTCTGAATCTATTTTATTTTCACCCTAGCCCTCCATGGGCTTCCAAATATCACTTTCCCAATTCCAGAAGAACAGTCATAGAGAACGGCTTCCTGAGGGGAGAGCTGTATCTCTGTGAGATGAATTCACAGATCACAAGGAAGTTTCTCAGAAAGCTTCTTTCTCATTTTTATCGGAGGATATTTCCTTTGGCCCTTTATTTTTAAAAGGGATCCAAAATATCAGTTCTAAGATTCCACAGAAACAGAGCTAGCAAACGACTCTATGAAATACAGCTGTATCTCAGTGAGTGGAAATCACACATCACAAAGCAGTTTCTCAGAAAGCTTTTTTCCAGTTTTTACCTGAGGATATTTTCATTTTCACCATAGCCCTCCATGGGCTTCATAATATCACTTTTAAAATCCCACAACAACAGTCTTTGCAAACGGCTTCCGGAGGGGAAAGATGAATCTCTCTGAGATGAATTCACAAATCTCCAAGAGGTTTCTCAGAAAGCTTCTTTCTCATTTTTATCGGAGAATATTTCCTTGGCCCTAAAGTTTTTAAAGGGATCCGGAATATCAGTTCTCAGATTCCACAGAAACAGGGCTAGGAAAAGGCTCTATGAAATACAGCTGAATGTCACTGAGTGGAAGTCACACATCACAAAGCAGTTTCTCAGAAAGCTTTTTTCCAGTATTTTTCTGAGGATATTTTCATTTTCACCATAGCCCTCCATGGGATTGCAAATATCACTTTTGAAATTCCACAAGAACACTCGTGGGAAATGGCTTCCGGAGGGGAAAGCTGAGTCTCTGTGAGATGAATTCACAAATCACAAAGAGGTTTCTCAGAAAGCTTCTTTCTCATTTTTATCGGAGGATATTTCCTTTGGCCCTATAGTCTTCAAAGGGATCCGAAATATCGGTTCTAAGATTCCACAGAAACAAGAATAGCTAACGGATGCAAGAAAAACAGTTGTAACTCAGTGAGTTGAAGTCACACATACCAAAGCAGTTTCTCAGAAAGCTTCTTTCCAGTATTCATCTGAGAATATTTTCTTTTCACAATATGAATCCAAGGGCTTCCAAATATCACTTCATAAATTTCACAAGAACAGCCTTAACGAACTGCTTCTTGAGGGGAAACCTGTATCTCTGTGTGATGAATTCACAGATCACAAAGAATTTTCTGAAAAATCTTCTTACTTAGTTTTATCTGACAATATTTCCTTTGACCCTATAGTCTTCAAATTGATCCGAAATATCAATTCACAGATTCCACAGAAACAGCAATAGGGAATGCTTCCAAAAATACAGCTGTAACTCAGTGACTGGAAGTCACACATCGCAAAGTAGCTTCTCACAAAACTTCTTTCAAGTTTGTATCTGAGGATATATTCTTTTTCACCATAGCACTCCTTGGGTTACCAAATATCACTTTGCAAATTCCACAAGAACAGTCTTAGCGAACATATTCTTGGGGGGAGAGCTGTATCTCTGTGAGATGAATGCACAGATCACAAAGAAGTTTATAAGAAAGCTTCATTCTCATTTTTATGGGAGGATATTTTTTTGGCTTTATAGTCTTCAAAGGTATCTGAAATATCAGTTCTCAGATTCCACAGAAACAGGGCTAGTAAACGGCTCCACAAAACACAGCTGTAACTCTTTGAGTGGAAGTCACACAACATAAAGCATTTTCTCAGAAAGCTTTTTTCAAGTTTTTATCTGAAGATATTTTCTTTTTCACGATACCCCTCCAATGGGCTCATAAATATCACTTTGTAAATTACACAGGATCTGTCTTAGCGAACGCCTTCTTGATTGATAAGCTGTTAGTGTCTGTGATGCATTCACAGATCAAAAGGAAGTTTCTCAGAAAGCTTCTTTCTCATTTTTCTCGGAAGATATTTCCTTTGGTCCCATAGTCTTCAGAGGGATCCGAAATAAAAGTTCTCAGATTCCACAAAAACAGGAGTTCCAAAGGGATCCACGAAATAGAGCTGTAATTCAGTGAGTGGAAGTCACACATCCCAAAGCAGTTTCTCAGAAAGCTTCTTTCCAGTTTTCATCTGAGGATATTTTCTTTTTCACCACACGCCTCCATGGGCTTCCAAATATCACTTTGCAAATTCAACAAGTACAGTCTTAGCGAACTGCTTTTTGGGGGAAAGCCGTAACTCTGTGTGGTGAATTTACATATCACAAATAAGGTTCTCAGAAAGCTTCTTTCTCATTTTTATTGGAGGATATTTCCTTTGGCCCTATAGTCTTCAAAATGATCCCAAAGGTCAGTTCTCAGATTTCACAGAATTAGGGCTATCAAACGGCTTCATGAAATACAGGTGTAACTCAGTGAGTGGAATTCACAGATCACAAAGTAGATTCTCAGAAAGCTTCCTTCCAGTTTTTACTTGAGGATATTTTGCTTTTCACAATAGCCCTCCATGAGCTTCCAAATATCACTTTGCAAACTCCACAAGAACCGTCTTAGCGAACGGCTTCTGGAGGGGAAAGCTGTAACTCTGTGAAAAGAATTCACAGATGACAAAACATTTTCTCAGATAGCTTCTTTCTCATTTTTATCAGAGGATATTTCCTATGGCTCTATTGTGTTCAAGGGCATCCGAAATATCAGTTCTGAGATTCCTCAGAAACAGGGATTTCAAACGGCTCAATGAAATACAGCTGTAACTCAATAAGAGGAAGTCTCACATCTCAAAGCAGTTTCTCAGAAAGCTTCTTTCCAGATTTTATCTGAGGATATTTTCTTTTTCACAATAGTCCTCCATGGGCTTCCAATTATCAGTTTGCAAAATCCACAAGAGGAGTTTTAGCGAACGAATTCTTGAAGGACAATCTATAACTCTGTGTTGAATTCACAGATCACAAAGAAGATTCTCAGAAAGCTTCTTTCCCTTTTTTATCAGAGGATATTTCCATTGGCCCTACAGTCTTCAAAGGGCTCTGAATTATCAGTTCGTAGATTACACAGAAACAGGACTAGAAAACGGTTCCACGAAATACAGCTGTAATTCAGTGAGTGGAAATCACACTTTCCAATGTAGTTCCTCATAGAGCTACTTTCCCATTTTTTATGTGAGGATATTTTCTTTTTCACCTTAACTATCCATGGGCTTCCAAATAACACTTTGCAAATTCCACAAGAACAGACTTAGCGAATGGCTTCTTGAGGTGAAAGCTGTAACTCTGTGAGATGAATTCACAGATCACAAAGAAGTTTCTCAGAAAGCTTCTTTCTCAATCTAAGGAGGATATTTCCTTTGGCCCCATTGTCTTCCAAGGGATGAGAAATATCAGTTCTCAGATTCCACAGAAACAGGGCTAGCAAACGGCTCCTTGAAATACAGCTGTAACTCAGTGAGTGAAGGTCACACGTTACACCACAGTTTCTCAGAAAGCTTCTTTCCAGTTTTTAATCTGAGGATATTTTCTTTTTCATCATAGCCCTCCATGGGCTTCAAAATATCACTTTGCAAATTCCTCAAGAACAGTCTTAGAGAATGGCTTCTTGAAGGGAAACCTGTTAATCTGTGTGATGAATTCACAGAACACAAAGCAATTTCTCAGAAAGCTTCTTTCCAGTTTTCATCTGCGGATATTTTCTTTTTCACCTTAGCCCTCCATGGGCTTCCAAATATCACCTTGAAAGTCCACCGGAACAGTCTTAGAAAACGGCTTCTATGGGAGAAAGTTGTGTCACTGTGAGACGAATTCACAGATCACAAAGAAGTTTATCTGAAAGCTTCTTTCTCATTTTTATCAGAGGATAAATCCTTTTGCCCTATAGTCTTCATAGGGATCTGACATATCAGTTCTCAGATTCCACAGAAAAAGGGCTAGCAAACGGCTCCACGAAATACAGCTGTAACTCAATAAGTGGAATCACACATCACAAAGCAGCTTATCAGAAACGTTCTTTCCAGTTTTCATCTTGTGATATTTTCTTTTTCCCTATTGCCCTCCAAGGGCTTCCAGATACCACCTTGCAAATTCCACAGGAACAGTCTTAGCAAACGGCTTCTAGAGGAGGAAGCTGTATCTCTGTGAGATGAATTCATGGAACCCAAAGAAGTTCTCCAGAAAGTTCCCTTGTTTTCTTTATCAGAGGATATTTACTTTGGTCCTATAGTCTTCAAAGGGATCCAAAATATCAGTTTTCAGATTCCACAGAAACATTGCTAGCAAATGGCACCATGATCTACAGATGTATCTCAGTCACACATCACATAGCAGTTTCTCATAAACGTTCTTTCCTGGTTTTTTCTGAGGATATTTTCTTTTTCACCAAAGCCCTCCAAGGGCTTCCAAATATCACTTTGCAAATTCCACAGGAACAGTCTTAGCAAACAGCTTCTAGAGTGGTAAGCTATATCTCTGTGAGATGAATTCACAAATCATGAAGAAGTTTCTCAGAAAGCTTCTTTCTCTTTTTTATTGGAGGATATTTCCATTGGCCCTATAGTCCTCAAAGGGATTCGAAATATCAATTCTCAAATTCCACAAACACAGGGCTAGCAAACGAACTCCACGAAATACAGCTTTAACTCAGTGAGTGGAAGTCACACATCACAAAGCAGTTTCTCAGAAAGCTTCCTTACCGTTTTTATCTGAGGATATTTTCTTTTTCACGTTAGCCCTCCATGGGCTACCAAATATCACTTTGCAAATTCCACGGGAACAGTCTTAGAAAATGGCTATTGGGGGGAAAGTTGTATGCCTGTAGGACAAATTCACAGATCACATAGAAGTTTCTCAGAAAGCTGCTTTCTCATTTTTATTGGAGGATGTTTTCTTTTTCCCTATAGTCTTCATAGGGATCAGAAATATCAGTTCTCAGGTTCCACAGAAACAGGGTTAGCAAACGCCTCCTTGAAATACAGCTGTAACTCAGTGAGTGAAAGTCACACATCCCAAAGCAATTTCTTAGAAAGCTTCTTTCCAGTGTTTGTGTGAGGAAATTTTCTTTTTCACCATAACCCTCTGGGGTTCCCAATATCACTTTGAAAATTTCAGAAGAACAGTAGTAGCAAACAGCTTCTTCAGGGGAAAGCTGTATCTCTGTGAGATGAATTCACAGATCACAAGGATGTTTCTCAGAAAGCTTCGTTCCAGTTTTTATCAGAGGATATTTTCTTTTTCACCATAGTCCTCGATGGGCATCCAAATATCACTTTGCATATTCCACAAGAAGAGGTTAAGCGAACAGCTTCTTGAGGGGAAAGCTGTAACTCTGTGTGATGAATTCACAGACCACAGAAAAGTTTCTCAGAAAACTTCTTCCTCATTTTTTTTGGAGGATATTTCCTTTGGCCCAATACTCTTCCAATGTATCCGTAATATTAGTTCTCAGATTCCACACAAACAGGGCTAGCAAACGACTCCATGAAATACAGCTGTAACTCACTGAGTGTAAGTCACGCATCACAAAGCAGTGTCTCAGAAAGGTTCTTTCCAGTTTTTATCTGATGATATTTTCTATTTCACCATAGTCTCCATGGGCTTCCAAATATCCCTTTGCAAATTCCACAAGAACAGTCTTAGAGAACCACTTCCTGAGGGGAAAGCTGTAAATCCGTGTGATGAATTCACAGTTCAGAAAGAAGTTTCTGAGAAAGCTTCTTTCTCATTTTTGTCAGAGGATATTTCCTTTGGACCTACAGTCTTCCCTGGGATCTGAAATATCACTTCTCAGATTCCACAGAAACAGTGCTAGCAAACGGCTCCATGAAATACAGCTGTAACTCAGTGAGTGGAAATCACACATCACAAAGCAGTTTCTCAGAAAGCGTCTTTCCAGTTTTCATCTGAGGATATTTACTTTTTCACCATAGCCCTGCATGAGCTTAAAAATATCATTTTACAAATTCCTCAGGAACAGTCTTTGCAAATGGCTTCTTGAGGGGAAAGCTGTATGTCTGTGAGATGAATTCACAAACCACACAGAAGTTTCTCAGAAAGAGTCTTTCTCATTTTAATCAGAGAATAATTCTTTGTCCCTATAGTCTTGAAAGGGACCCGAAATATCAGTTCTCAGATTCCACAGAAACACGGCTAGCAAATGAGTAAATGAAATACAGCTATAACTCAGTGAGTGTAAGTCACACATCACAAAGCGGTTTCTCATAATGCTTGTTTCCATTTTTTATCTGAAGATATTTCCTTTTTCACCACAGCTCTCCATGGGCTTCCAAATATCACTTTGCAAATTCCACAAGAACAGTCTTAGCGAAAGGCTTCTTGAGGGGAATGCTGTAACTCTGTGAGATGAATTCGCAGATGACAAAGAAGTTTCTCAGAAAGCTTCTTTCTGATTTTGATCGGAGGATATTTCCTTTGGCCCTATAGTCTTGAAAGGGATCCGAAATATCAGTTCTCAGATTCCACAGAAATAAGGCTTGCAAGCAGCTCCATGAAATACAGCTGTAACTCTGTGAGTGGAAGTAACACATCACAAAGCAGTTTCTCATAAAGCTTCTTTCCAGGTTTTATCTGAGGATATTTTCTTTTTCACCATAGCCATTCATGGGCTTCTAATGTCAGTTTGCAAATTCCACAAGAACAGTCTCAGCAAACGGCTTCTTGTGGGGAAAGCTGTAACTCTTTGCGATGAATTCACACATCACAAAGAAGTTTCTCAGAAAGCTTCCTTCTCATTTTTATCTTAGGATATTTCCTTTGGCCCTATAATCTCAAAGGGATCCAAAATATCAGTTCTCAGATTTCACAGAAACCGGGCTAGCAAATGGCTCCATGAAATGCAGCTGTAACTCAGTGAGTGGAAGTCACACATCCCAAAACAGTTTCTCAGAAAGCTTTTTTCCGGTTTCTATCTGAGGATATTTTCTTTTTCTCCATAGCCCTCCATGGGCTTCCAAATATCACTTTGCAAATTCCAGAAGAAGAGTCTTAGCCAACTTCTTCTTGAGGGGAAAGCTGTAACTCTGTGTGATGAATTCACAGATCAGAAAGAAGTTTACCTGCAAGCGACTTTCTACTTTTTATTTGAGAATATTTTCATTGTCACCTTAAGCTTCGTTGTGTTAAGAAACATCCCAATGCAGATTTCTGAAAAAGAGTGTTAGCAAACGGATCAACGAAAAGGAAAGAGTTACTGTGAGAGTTGCATTCGCCTGTCACAATGCAGTTTCTCAAAACGTTTCTTTCCAGTTTTTCACTGAGGTTATATTCTTTTTCACCATAGCCCTCCATGGGCTTCCAAATATCGCTTGCAAATTCCACAATAACTGTCTTAGCGAATGGTTTCTTGTGTGAAAATGTGTGTCTCTGTGAGATGAACTCACTGATCACAAATAGGTTTCTCTGAAAGCTCTTTTCTAGTTTTTATTTGAAGATATTTCCTTTTTCACCATAAGCTTCATTGCACTAAGAAATATCCCAGTGCAGATTTTTAGAAAAGAGTGTTATCAAACGGATCAATGAAAAGGAAAGTGTAACTCTGTGAGTTACATTCACAGGTCACAATGCAGTTTCTCAGTACGCTTCTTTACAGTATTTATATGAGGATATATTCTTTTTCACCATAGCCCTCCATGGGCTTCCAGATATCACTTTGCATTTTCCAGAGGAACAATCTTAGCGAACTGCTTCTTGAGGGGAAAGTTGTAACTCTGTGAGAGACGAATTCACAAATCACAGAGAAGTTTCTCAGAAAACCACTTTCTAATTTTTATTTGAGTATATTTCCTTTGTCACCATAAGCTTCATTGCACTAAGAAATATCCCATTGCAGATTGCACCAAAACTTCATTAGCAAACTGCTCTCTGAACAGAAAAGTGTAAGTCCTTGAGTTGCATTCACACGTCAGAATGCGGGTTCTCAGAACGCTTCTTTTCAGTTTTTATATGAGGATATTTCCTATTTCAACATAGCCATCAATGAGCTCCCTAATATCACTTTGCAGAATCCATGAAAACAGTCTTAGCAAACTTTTTCGTGAAGACAAAGATGTAACTCGGCAAGATGAATTCACATATCAGAAAGAAGTTTCTCAGAAAGATACTTTATTGTTTTTATTTGAGGATATTTCCTTTCTCAGCGTAGGCTTCATTGTGCTAAGAAGTATCCCATTGCAGATTTCAAGAAAACTGTGTTAGCAAACTGATCGCGGAAGAGAAAAGTGTAAATCCGTGAGTTGCATTCACACATCCCAATGCGGGTTCTCAGAACGCTTCTTTCCACTTTTCATCTGAGGATATTTCTTTATTCACCATGGCCCTCATTGAGCTCTCAAATATCACTTTGCAGAAACCATGGAAACAGTGTTAGCAAACTGCTTCATGAAGACAAAGATGGAACTCGGTGAGATAAATTCACATATCACAAAGAAGCTTCTCAGAAAGCTATTTTCTACTTTTTATTTGAGGATATTTCCTTTGTCACTGTAAGTTTCATTGCACTAAGAAATATGCCAATGCAGCTTTCTAGAAAAGGGTGTTAGCAATTGGATCAATTGAAAGGCAAGTGTAACTCTGGGAGTTGCATTCACAGGTCACAATGCAGTTTCTCAGAGGCTTCTTTCCAGTTTTTATCTGAGGATATTTTCTTTTTCACCATAGCCCTCCAACGGCTTCCAAATATCACTTTGCAAATTCCACAAGAACAGTCTTAGCAAATGGCTTCCTGAGGATAAAGATGTTACTCTGTGAGATGAATTCACAGATCACAAAAAAGTTTCTCAGAATGCTACTTTCTAGTTTTTATTTGAGGATATTTAATTTGTCAACGTAACTTTCATTGTGCTAAGAAGTTTCCCATTGTAGATTTCAAGAAAACTGTGCTAGCAAACGGATCGCTCAAGAGAAAAGTGTAAGTCCATGAGTTGCATTCACTGGTCACAATGCAGTTTCTCAGAAATCTTCTTTCCAGTTTTTATCTGAGGATATTTCCTTTTTCACCATAGCCCTCAATGAACACCCAAATATCACTTTGCAGAATCCAGGAAAACAGTGTTAACAAACTACTTCGTGAAGAAAAAAAAGTAACTCAGTGAGATGAATTCACAGATCACAAAGAAGTTTCTCAGAAAGCTACTTTCTAGCTTTTATTTGAGGATATTTCCTTTGTCACCGTAAGCTTCATTGCGCTAAGAAATATCCCAATGAAGATGTCTATAAAAGAGTGTTAGCAAACTGATCGCTGAAGAAAAAAGCTTAAGTCCATAAGTTGCATTCACACATCCCTATGTGGATTCTCATAACTCTTCTTTTCAATTTTTATCTGAGGATATTTCCTTTTTCACCATAACCCTCAATGAGCTAACAATTATCACTTTGCAAAATCTATGAAAACAGAGTCAACAAACTGCTTCATGAAGACAAAGCAGTAACTCACTGAGATGAATTCACATATCACAAAGAAGTTTCACAGAAAGCTACTTTCTAGGTTTTATTTGAGGATATTTTGTTTGTCACCGTAAGCTTCATTGCGCTAAGAAACATCCTAGTGCAGATTTCTAGAAAAGAGTGTTATCAAACGGCTCAATGAAAACGAAAGTGTAACTCTGTGAGTTGCATTCACCGGTCACAATGCAGTTTCTCAGAATGCTTCTTTCCACTTTTTATCTCAGGATATTATCTTTCACACCGTAGCTCTCCAAGGGCTTTCAAATATCACCTTGCAAATTCCACAAGAACAATCTTATCAAACGGCTTCTTGAGGGGAAAGATGTAACTCTGTGAGTTGAATTCACACACCACCGAGAAGATTCTCAGAAATCTTCTTTCTCAGTTTTACCGGAGGATATTTCCTTTGTCCCTGTAATCTTCAAAGGGTTCCGAAATGTTGGTTCTCAGATTCCACAAAAACAGGGCTAGCAAAGGGCTCCATGAAATACAAGTGTAACTCAGTGAATTGAATTCACACACCACAAAGCTGTTTCTCAGAAAGCTGCATTCTTTTTGATCTCAGGATATTTGTGGTCTCAGAGTGCCACCGTGTGTCATATTGCAGATTCTGCAAAAACACTCTGAGCAAACTTCTCAATGAAAACAATGATGAAACTCTGAGAGTTGAAGTCACCGACAACAAAGAAGTTTCTGAGAAGCATTCTCTGAAGGTTTGTCTGAAGATATTTCATTATTCAACCTGGGATTCAGCAACATCCAAGATATCACTTCTGAGATTTCACAAAATCAGTGCTAGCAAACTGCTCCATGAAAGAGTGGTGTAACACTGTTAAATGAATTCACATATCGAAAGCAGTTTCTCAGAAAGCTTCATTCCGGTTTTTCTCGGAGGATATTTCCTTTTTCACTATAGCCCTCAATGAGCTTCCAAATATCACTTTGCAGAATCCACGAAAACAGTGTTATTCAACTGCTTTGTGAAAAGAAAGATGTAACTCGGTGAGATGAATTCACATATCACAAAGAAGTTTCTCAGAAAGCTACTTTCATTTTCTTATTTGAGGATATTTCCTTTGTCATCGTCAGGGTCATTGCACTAAGAAGTATCCCAATGCAGATTTCTAGAAAAGACTGCTAGCAAACGTATCAAAAAAAGGAAAGTGTAACTCTGGGGGTTGCATTCACAAGTCACAATGCAGTTTCTCAGAACGCTTCTTTCCAGTTTTTACCTGAGGATATATTCTTTTTCACCGTAGCCCTCCATGGGCTTCCAAATATCCCTTTGCAAATTCCACAAGAAAAGTCTTAGTGAACAGCATCTTGAGGGGAATGGTGTAACTCTGTGAGATGAATTTACAGATCAGAAAGAAGTTTCTCAGAAAGCTACTTTCCAGTTTTTATTGAGGATATTTCTTTTGTCACCATAACTTCATTGCACTAAGAAGTATCCCATTGCAGATTTCAAGAAAATTGTTAGCAAAGTGATCTCTGAAGAGAAAAGTATAAGTTCGTGAGTTGCATTCACACATCCCAATGCGGGTTCTCACAACTCTTCTTTCTAGTTTTTATGTGAGGATATTTCCTTTTTCACCATAGGCCTCAATGACCTCAAAAATATTACTTTGCAGAATACAGAAAACAGTGTTAGCAAACGGCTTCACGAACACAAAGATGTAACTCGGTGAGATGAATTCACATATCACAAAGAAGCTTCTCAGAAAGCTACTTTCTAGTTTTTACTTGAGGATATTTCCTTTGTCACCATAAGCTTCACTGTGCTAAAAAAATCCCAATGCAGATTTCCAGAAAAGAGTGTTAGCAAATGGATCTATGAGGAGAAAAGTGCAAGCCTGTGAGTTGCATTTACACATCCCAATGAGGGTTCTCAGAATGCTTCTTTTCAGTGTTTATTTGAGGATATTTTCTTTTTCACCATAGCCCTTAATGAACTTCCAAATATCACTTTGCAGAAACCATGAAAACAGTGTTAGCAAACTGCTTCGTGAAGGCAACAATGTAACTCGGTGAGAGGAATTCACATATCACAAAGAAGTTTCTCAGAAAGCTACTTTCTAGTTTTTATTTCAGGATATTTCCTTTGTCACCCTAAGCTTCATAGTGCTAAGAAATATCCCAATGCAGATTTCTAGAAAAGAATGTTAGCAAACGGATCAATGAAAAGGAAAGTGTAACTCTGTGAGTTGCATTCACAAGTCACAATGCAGTTTCTCAGAACACTTCTTTCCAGTTTCCATCTGAGGATATTTTCTTTTTCACCAGAGCAGTCCACTGGCTTCCAAATATCACTTTGCAAATTCCACAAGAACATTCTTAGCAAACGGTTTCTTGAGGGGAAATATGTAACTCTGTTAGAAAAATTCACAGACCACAGAAAAGTTTCTCAGAAAGCTTCTTTCTCATTTTTATTGGAGGATATTTCCTTTGGCCCTATAGTCTTCAAAGGGATCCGAAATATCATTTCTCAGATTCCACAAAAACAGGGCTGGCAAACGGCTCCACAAAATACAGGTTTAATTCATTTTGTTGAATTCACACATCACAAAGCAGTTTTTCAGAAAGCGACTTTCTTGTTTGAGCTAAGGTTATTTGTGCTCTCGAACTGCCACCATTTGTCTCATTGCAGATTCTCTGAAAACACTGTTAGCCAGCCTGTCAAGGAAAACAATGATGACACTCTGTGAGCTGAATTCACCCACAACAAAGAAGTTTCTGAGAAGGCTTCCCTGCAGATTTGTCTGAGGATATTTCATTATTCACCTTGGGATTCAATGATATCCAAGATATCACATCTGAGATTCCACAAAATCAGTGCTAGCAAACTGCTCCGTGAAGGAGTGGTGTAACAGTGTGAAATGAATTCACACATCACAAAGCAGTTTCTCAGAAAGCCTCATTCCAGTTGTTCTCGGAGGATATTTACTTTGTCCTTATACTCTTCAAACACATCTGAAATATCAGTTTTCAGAATCCAAAAAACAATCCTAGCAAACGGTTGAACAAAATAGTGCTGTAACTCTTTGAGATGAAGTCACATATCAGAAAGCAATTTTCTCAGAAAGCTTCTCTCACGTTTTCATCTGAGATAATTTCCTGTGTCACTGTAAGCTGCATAGCGCTAAGAAGTATCCCTTTGCAGATTTCAAGAAAACTGTGTTAGCAATGCAGTTTTTCAGAATGCTCCTTTCCAGTTTTTATCTGAGGATATTTCCTTTTTCATCATAACCCTCAATGAGCTCCTAAATATCACTTTCTAGAATCCATGAAAACAGTGTTAGAAAACTGCAACAAGAAGGGAAAAGGGAAACTCTGTGTGATGAATTCACACATCAGAAAGCAATTTCTGAGAAAGTTTCCTTCTAGTTAGTATCTGAGGATATTTCCTTTTCAACCATAGGCCTCAATGCGCTCCCAAATAACACTTTGCAGATCTCACGAAAACAGTGTTAGCAAACTGTTTCATGAAAACTAAGTTGTAACTCTGTGAGAAGAAGTCACATATCACAAAGAAGTTTCTCACAAAGTTTCTTTCACTTTTTTGATGGAAGATATTTCCTTTATTAGTGTAGGACTCAATGCGATCGAAGTAGCCCTTCTCAGGTTCCTCAAACACAGTGATTATCGACAGCTCCATGAAATGCAAGTGTAACTCTGTTAGATGAATTCACAGATCACAAAGAAGTTTCTCAGAAAGCTACTTTCTAGTTTATATTTGAGAATATTTCCTTTGTCACCGTAAGCTTCATTATGCTAAGAAGTATTCCATTGCAGATTTCAAGAAAACTGTGTTAGCAAACTGATATCTGAAGAGAAAAGTGAAAGTCTATGCGTTGCATTCACACATCCCAATGTGGGTTCTAAGAACTCTTCTTTCCAGTTTTTATCTGAGGATATTTCCGTTTTCAACATAGTCCTCAATTAGCTCTCAAATATCACTTTGCAGAATCCACGAAAACAATGTTATCAAACTGTTTCGTGAAGACCAAGATGTCACAAGGTGAGATGAATTAACATATCCCAAAGAGGTTTCTCAGAAAGCTACTTTCTAGCTTTTATTTGTGGATATTTCGTTTGTCACCATAAGCTTCATTGCACTAAGAAATTTCCAAATGCAGTTTTCTAGAAAAGAGTGTGAGCAAATGGATCAATGAAAAGGAAAGTGTAACTATGTGAGTTGCATTCAGAGGTCACAATGCAGTTTCTCAGAACGCTTCTTTCTAGTTATTATCTCAGGATATATTCTTTTTCACCATAGCCCTCCATGGGCTTCCAAATATGGCTTTGCAAATTCCACAAGAACAGTCTTATCAAATGGCCTCTTGAGCGGAAAGGTGTAACTCTCTGAGATGAATTCACAGATCACAAAGAAGTTTGTCAGAAAGCTACTTTCTAGTTTTTATTTGAGGATATGTCCTTTGTCACTGTAAGCTTCATTGTGATAACAATTATCCCATTGCAGATTTCAAGAAAACTGAGTTAGAATTCTGATCTCTGAAGAGAAAAGTGTAAGTCCATGCATTGAATTCACACACCCCAATGCGGGTTCTCAGAACAATTCTTTCCAGTTTTTATCTGAGGATATTTCTTTTTCACCATAGCCCTCAACGAGTTCCCAAATATCACTTTGCAGAATCCACAAAAACACGGTTAGCAAACTGCTTCATGAAGACAAAGATGAAACTCGGTGAGATGAATTCACATATCACAAAGAAGTTTCTCAGAAATCTGCTTTCTAGCTTTTATTTTAGGATATTTCCTTTGTCACCATAAACTTCATTGCATTAAGAAATATCCAAATGTAGATATCGCAAAAAGAGTGTGAGCAAACGGATCATTGAAAAGGAAAGTGTTACTCTGTGAGTTGCATTTACAGGTCACAATGCAGTTCCTCAGAACACTTCTTTCCAGATTTTATCTGAGGATATTTTCTTTTCCACCATAGCCCTCCATGGGCTTCAAAATATCACTTTGCAAATTCCACAAGAACAGTCTTAGCGAACGGCTTATTGAGGGGAAAGCTGTAACTCTGTGAGATGAATTCACAGATCACAAAGAAGTTTCTCAGAAAACTACTTTCTTGTTATCCTTTGAAGATATTTCCTTTGTCACTGTAAGCTTCATTACGCTAAGAAGTATCCCATTGTAGATTTCACGAAAACTGTATTAGCAAACTGATCTCTGAAGAAAAAAGTGTAAGTCCATGAGTTGCATTTGCACATCCCAAAGCGGGTTCTCAGAACGCTTTTTTCCAGTTTTAATCTGAGGATATTTTCTTTTTAACCGTAGCCCGCAATTAACTCTCAATTATCACTTGGCAGAATTCACAAAGACAGTGTTAGCAAACTGCTTCACGAGAAAAAGATGTAACTGGGTGAGATGAAGTCCCATATGACAAAGAAGTTTCTCAGAAAGCTACTTTCTAGTTTTTATTTGAGAATATTTCCTTTAAAACCATAAGCTACATTGCACTAAGAAACATCCGAATACAGATTTCCAGAAAAGAGTGATGCAAATGGATCAATGAAAAGGAAAGTGTTACTCTGTGAGTTGCATTACACAGATCACAATGCAGTTTCTCAGAATGCTTCTTTCCACTTTTTCTCTGAGGATATTTTCTTTTTTACCGTAGCTCTCCATTGGCTTTGAAATATCCCTTTGCAAATTCCACAAGAAAAGTCTTAGCGAACGGCTTCTTGAACGGAAAGGTGTAATTTTGTGATGAATTCACAGATCACAGAGAAGTTTCTCAAAGCTACTTTCTAGTTTTTATTTGAGGATATTTCCTTTTTCACTGTAAGCTTCATTGCACTAAGAAAATCCCAAAGTAGATTTCCAGTAAAGAGTGTTAGCAAACGGATCATTGAAAAGGAAAGTGTAACTCTGTGAGTTGCATTCACAGGTCACAATGCAGTTTCTCTGAACGCTTCTTTCCAGTTTTTATCTGAGGATATTTTCTTTTTCACCATAACCCTCCACAGGCTTTTAAATATCACTTTGCAAATTCCACAAGAACAGTCTTAGCAAAAGGCTTCTTGAGGGGAAAGGTGTAACTCTGTCAGATGAATTCATAGATCACAAACAAGTTTCACAGAAAGCTACTTTCTTGTTTTTATTTGACAACATTTCCTTTGTCACCGTAACTTCATTGCGCTAAGAAGAATCCCATTGCAGATTTAGAGAAAACTGTGCTAGCAAACTGATCTCTGAAGAGAAAAGTTTAAGTCCTAGAGTTGCAATCACGAATCCCAATGCAGGGTCTCAAAAAGCTTCTTTCCAGGTTTTATCTGAGGATATATCCTTTTTCACCATAGTCCTCAATGAGCTCCCAAATATCACTTTGGAGAATACATGAAAACAGTGTTAGCAAAGTGCTTCATGAAGGCAAAGATGCAACTCGGTGAGATGAATTCACATATCACAAACAACTTTCTCAGAAAGCTACTTTCTAGTTTTTATTGGAGGATATTTCCTTTCTCACCGTAAGCTTCATTGCACAAAGAAATATCCCAAAGCAGATTTCTAGTAAAAAGTGTTAGCAAACGGATCAATGAAAAGGAAAGTGTAACTCTGTGAGTTGCATTCACAGGTCACAATGCAGTTTCTCAGAATGCTTGTTTCCACTTTTTATCTGAGGATATTCCCTTTTTCACCATAGACCTCCATTGGCTTCCAAATATCACTTTGAAAATTCCACTTGGACAGTCTTAGCAAAAGTCTTCTTGAGGGGAAAGGTGTAACTCTGTGAGATGAATTCACAGATCACAAAAAAGTTTCTCAAAAACCTACGTCCTAGGTTTTATTTGAGGATATTTCCCTTGTCACTGTAAGCTTCATAGCACTAAGAAGTAACCTATTGCAGATTTCAAGAAAACTGTGTTAAAAAACTGATATCTGAAGAGAAAAGTGTAAGTCTGTCAGTTGCATTCACACATCCCAATGTGGGTTCTCAGAACTCTTCTTTCCAGTTTTTATATGAGGATATCTCCTTTTTCACCACAGTCCTCAATGAGCCTCCAAATATCACTTTGAAGAATCCACGAAAACAGTGTTTGCAAACTGCTTCATGAAGGCAAAGATGTAACTTGGTGAGATGAATTCACAGATCACAAAGAAGTTTCTCAGAAAACTACTTTCTAGTGTTTATTTGAGGTTATTTCCTTTGTCACCGTAGCTTCATTGTGCTAAGAAGTATCCCATGGTAGATTTCAAGAAAACTGTGTTAGCAAACCGACCTCTGAAGAGGAAAGTGTAAGTCCGTAAGTTTCATTCACGCATCCCAATGCGGGTTCTCAGAACGCTTCTTTCCAGTTTTTATCTGAGTATATTTTATTTTTCACCATAGTCCTCCATGGCCTTCCAAATATCACTTTGCAAATTCCACAAAAACAGTCTTAGCGAACGGCTTCCTGAGGTGAATGGTGTAACTCTGTGAGATGAATTCACAGATCACAAAGAAGTTTCCCAGAAAGCTACTTTCTAGTTTTTCTTTGAGGATATTTCCTTTGTCACTGTAAGCTTTATTGTGCTAAGAAATATCCCATTGTAAATTTCTAGAAAACTGTGTTAGCAAACTGATCTCTGAAGAAAAAGGTGTAAGTCCGTGAGTTGCATTCACACACCCCAATGCGGGTTCTCAGAACGTTTCTTTCCAGTTTTTATCTGAGGATATTTCCTTTTTCAACGTAGTCATCAATGAGCTCCTAAATATCACTTTGTAGAATCCACAAAAACAGTGTTAGCAAACTGTTTCATGAAGGCAAAGATGTATCTCGGTGAGACGAATTCACATATCACAAAGAAGTTTCACAGAAAGCTACTTTCTAGTTTTTCTTTGAGGATATTTCCTTTGTTACCATAAGCTTCACTGCACTACAAAACATCCCAATACGGATTTCTAGAAAAGAGTATTAGCAAACGGATCAATGAAAAGGAAAGTGTAACTCTGTGAGTTGCATTCACAGGTCACATTGCAGTTTCACAGAATGCTTCTTTCCAGTTTTTATCTGAGGATGTTTCCTTTTTCACTGCAGCCTTGCATGCGCTTCCTAATATCTCTTTGCAAATTCCATGAGAACTGTCTTAGCGAATGGCTTCCTGAGGGAAAAGGTGTAACTCTGCGAGATGAATTCACAGATCACAAAGGAGATCCTCGGAAATCTACTTTCTAGTTATTATTTGAGGATATTTCCTTTGTCACCATGAGCTTCATTGCACTAACAAGTATCCAATTGCAGTTTTCAAGAAAACAGTGTTAGCAAACTCATCTCTGAAGAGAAAAGTGTAAGTCCGTGAGTTGCATTCACGTATCCCAATGTGTGTTCAAAGAACACTTTTTTCCAGTTTTTATCTGACAAACTTTCCTTTTTCACCATAGCCCTCCATGGGCTTTCACATATCACTTCACAAATTCCACAAGAACAGTCTTATCGAAGGACTTCCTAAGGGGAAAGGTGTAACTCTGTGAGACGAATTCACTGATCACAAAGAAGTTTCTCAGAAAGCTACTTTCTAGATTTTATTTGAGGATATATCCTTTGTCACCGTAAGCTTCATTGCGCTAAGAAATATCCCAATGCAGATTTCAAGAAAACTGTGTTAGCAAACTGATCTCTGAAGAAAAAAGTGTAAGTCCGTGAATTGCATTCACACATCCCAATATGGGTTCTCGGAACGCTTCTTTTCAGTTTTTGTCTGAGGATATTTCTTTTTTCACCATAGCCCTCAATGAGCTCCCAAATATCACTCTGCAGAATCCACGAAAACAGAGTTATCAAACTGCTTCGTGAGACAAAAATGTAACTCGGTGAGGTGAATTCACATATCATAAAGAAGTTTCTCAGAAAGCTGCTTTCCAGTTTTTATTTGTGGATACTTTCTTTGTCACCATAACCTTCATTGCACAAAGAAATATTCCAATGCAGATTTCTAGAAATAGTGTTAGCAAACGGATCAACATAAAAGAAAGAGTAACTCTGTGAGTTGCATTCATAGGTCACAATGCAGTATCTCAGAACGCTTCTTTCCAGTTTTTATCTGAGGATATTTTCCTTTTCACCTTAGCCCACTCTTGGCTTCCAAATATCACTTAGCAAATTCCACAAAAGAATAGTCTTAGCGAACGGCTTCTTAAGGGGAAAAGTTTAACTCTGTGAGATTTACTCACAGATCACAAAGAAGTTTCTCAGAAAGCTATTTTCAAGTTTTTGTTTGAGGATGTTTCCTTAGACACTGTAAGCTTCATTGCACTAAGAAGTATTCCTTTGCAGATTTCAAGAAAACTGTGTTAGTAAACTGATCTCTAAAGAGAAATGTATAACACTGTGAGTTGCATTCAAACATCCCAATGCAGGTTGTCAGAACGCGTGTTTTCAGTTTTTATTTTAGGATATTTCCTTTTTCAACATAGCCCTCAATGTACTCCCAAATATCACTTTGCAGAATCCACGAAAACACAGTTAGCAAACTTCTTCATGAAGACAAATATGTAACTCGCTGAGATGAATTCACATATCACAAAGAAGTTTTCCAGAAAGTTGTTTTCTAGTTTTTATTTGAGGATATTTCTTTTTTCACCATAAGCTGAATTGCGCTAAGAAATATCCCAATGCAGATTTCTAGAAAAGCGTATTAGCAAACGGATCAATGAGAAGGAAAGTGTAACACTGAGTTGCATTCGCAGATCATAATGCAGTTTCTCAGAATGCCTCTTTCCAGTATTTATCTGAGGATATTCCCTTTTTCACCATAGCCCTCCATGGGTTTACAAATATCACTTCGCAAATTCCACAAGAACAGCCTTAACGAATGGATTCTTGAGGGGAAAGGGGTAACTCTGTGAGATGAACTCACAGATCACAAAGTAGTTTCTCAGAAAGCTATTTTCCAGTTTTTATTTGAGGATATTTCCTTAGACACTGTAAGCTTCATTACGCTAAGAAGTATCCCATTGCAGATTTCAAGGAAACTGTGTTAAAAAAAATGATCTCTGAAGAGAAAGTGTAACTCTGTGAGTTGCATTCACACATCCCAATGCAGATTCTCAGAACGCTTCTTTCCAGTTTCTATCTGAGGATATTTCCTTTTTCACCATAGCCCTCAATGAGCTCCCAAATATCACTTTCCAGAATCCAAAAAACAGTGTTAGCAAACTGCTTCATGAACAAAAAGATGTAATTCGGTGAGATGAATAGACATATCACTAAGAAGTTTCTAGGAAAGCTACTTTCTAGTATTTATTTGAGGTTATTTCCTTTGTCAGCATAATCTTCATTGCGCTAAGAAGTACTCCATTGCAGATTTCTAGAAAAGACTGTTAACAAATAGATCAATGAAAACGAAAGTGTAACTCTGTGAGTTGCATTCACAGGTCACAATGTAGTTTCTCAGAACACTTCTTTCCAGTTTTTACCTGAGGATATTTTCTTTTTCACCATAGCCCTCCATTGGCTTCCAAATATCAGTTTGCAATTTCCACAAGAAAAGTCTTAGCGAACGGCTTCTTGAGGATAAAGGTGTAACTCTGTGAGATGAAATCACAGATCACAAAGAAGTTTCTTAGAAAGCTACTTTCTAGTTTTTATTTGAGGATATTTCCTTTGTCACCGTAAGTTTCATTGCACTAAGAAGTATACATTGCAGATTTCAAGAATACTGTGTTAGCAAACTGATCTCTGAAGAGAAAAATGTAACTCTGTGAGCTGCATTCACACAGTGCAATGCGGGTTCTCAAAACGCTTCTTTCCAGTTTTTTTCTGAGGATATGTCCTTTTTCACCCTAACCCTCAATGAGCTCCCAAATATTACTTTGCAGAATCCACAAAAACAGTGTTAGCAAAATGCTACAAGAAGAGAAATGTGAAACTCTGAGTGATGAATTGACACATCAAAAAGCAATTTCTGAGAAAGCTTCTTTCTAGTTAGGATCCAGGGACATTTCCTTTTTTCACCATAGGCCTCAATGTGCTCCCAAATAACACTTTGCAGATTCCACGAAAACAGTGTTAGCAAACTGCTTCATGACGATGAAGTTGTAACACTGTGAGATGAATTCACATATCACAAAGAAGTTTCTCACAAAGTTTCCTTTCACTTTTTTGTTGGAAGATATTTCCTTTATCAGCGTTGTCCTCAATGCGATTGAAGTAGCCCTTCTCAGGTTCCTAAAAGACACTATTAATCGAAAGTTCCATGAAACGCAAGTGTAACTCTGTGAGATGAATTCACACATCAAAAAGAAGTTTCTAAGAAAGGTTTTCTCTAGTTTTTCTCAGAGGATATATCCTTTGTCACCGTTCTCTAGTTTTTCTCAGAGGATATATCCTTTGTCACCGTAAGCTACATTGCGCTAAGAAGTATTGCATTGCATATTTCAAGAAAACTGTGTTAGCAAACTGATCTCTGAACATAAAACTGTAAGTCTGTGAGTTGCATTCACGAATCCCAATGTGGGTTCTCAGAACTCTTCTTTCTAGTTTTTATCTGAGAATATTTCCTTTTTCACCATAGCCCACAAAGAGCTCCCAAACATCACATTGCAGAATCCATGAAAACAGCGTTAGCAAACTGTTTCTTGAAGACAAAGATGTAACTCTGTGAGATGAATTCACATATCACAAAGAAGAATCTCAGAAAGCTACTTTCTAGTTTTTATGTGAGGATATTTCCTTTGTCAACGTAAGATTCATTGCACTAAGAAACATCCCAATGCAGACTTCTAGAAAAGAGTGTTAGCCTAGGATCAATGAAAAGCAAACGGTAACTCTGTGAGTTGCATTCACAGGTCACAATGCCGTTTCTCAGAACAGTTCTTTCCAGATTTTATCTGAGGATATTTTCTTTTTCACCATAGCCCTCCAAGGGCTTCCAAATATCACTTTGCAAATTCCACAAGAACAGTCTTAGTAAACGGCTTCCTGAGAGGAAAGGTGTAACTCTATGAGATGATTTCACAGATCACAAAGAAGTTCCTCAGAAAGCTACTTTCTAGATTTTATTTGAGGATATTTCCTTTGTCACCATAAGCTTCATTGCACTCAGATGTTCTCCATTGCAGATTTCAAGAAAACTGTGTTAGTAAACTGATCTCTTAAGAAAAAAGTGTAAGTCCGTGAGTTGCATTCACGCATCCCAATGCACGTCCTCAGAACACTTCTTTCCACTTTTTATCTGAGGATATTTCCTTTTTCACCATAGCCCTCCATGGTCCAAATATCACTGTGAGTATTCCACAAGAACAGTCTTAGTGAACGTCTTCCTGAGGGGTAACTGTGAGATGAATTCACAGATCACAAAGAAGTTTCTCAGAAAGCTACTCTCTAGTTTTTATATAAGGATATTTCCTTTGTCACCGTAAGCTTCATTGCACTAAGAAGTATACCATTGCACATTTCAAGAAAACTGTGTTAGCAAACCAATATGGGTTCTCAGAATGCTTCTTTCGAGTTTTTATCTGAGGATATTTCCTTTTTCACCATAGCCCTCAATGAGCTCCCAAATATCACTTTGTAGAATCCACAAAAACAGTGTTAGCAAAGTACTTCGTGAAGACAAAGATGTAACTCGGTGAGATGAATTCACATATTGCAAAGAAGTTTCTCAGAAAGCTACTTTCTAGTTTTCATTTGAGGATATTTCCTTTGTCACAGTAAGCTTCATGGCTCTAAGAGGTATCCTGTTACAGAATTTCAAGCAAACTGTGTTAGCAAACTGATCTCTGCAGAGAAAACTGTGACAAAGAAGTTTCTCAGAAAGCTAATTTCTGGTGTTTATTTGAGGATATTTCCTTTGTCATTATAAGCTTCATTGCACTAAGAAATATCCCAATGCAGATTTCTAGAAAAGAGTGTTAGGAAACGGTTCAATGAAAAGGAAAATGTAACTCTATGAGTTGCATTCACAGATCACAATGCAGTTTCTCAGACCACTTCTTTGCAGTTTTTATCTGACTATATTTTCTTTTTCACCATAGCCCTCCGTGGTCTTCCAAATATCACTTTGCAAATTCCAACAGACCAGTCTTAGTGAACAGCTTCCTGAGGTGAAAGGTGTAACTCTGTGAGATGAATTCAGAAATCACAAAGAAGATTCTCAGAAAGCTACTTTCTAGTTTTTATTTGAAGATATTTCCTTTGTCACCATAAGCTTCATTGTGGTAAGAAGTATCCCATTGCAGATTTCAAAAATACTGTGTTAGGAAACTGATCTCAGAGGAAAAAAGTGTTAACCTGTGAGTTGTATTCACACATCCCAATGCAGGTTCTCAGAACGCTTCTTTTCAGTGTTTATCTGAGGCTATTTCCTTTTTCACAATAACCCTCAATGAGATCCAAGTATCACTGTGCCGAATCCACAAAACGAGTGTTAGCAAACTGTTTCATGAAGACAAATAAGTAACTTGGTGAGATGAATTCACATATCATAAACAAGTTTCTCAGAAAGCTACTTTCTAGTTTTTTTTTTCAGGATATTTCCTTTGTCACCTTAAGCTTCATTGCACTAAGAATTATCCCATGGCAGATTTCAAGAAAACTGTTTTACCAAACAATCTCTGAAGAAAAAAGTGTAAGTCTGTGAATTACATTCGCACATCCCAATGTGGGTTCTCAGAACGCTTTTTTCAGTTTTTATCTGAGGATATTTCCTTTTTCACCATAGCCCTCCTTCAGCTCCCAAATATCACATTTCAGAACCCACAAAAACAGTGTTAGCAAACTGTTTCGTGAAGACAGAGATGTGATTCTCTGAGATGAATTCACATATCACAAATAAGTTTCTCAGAAAGATACTTTCTACTTTTTATTTGAGGATATTTCCTTTGTCACCGTAAGCTTCATTGCACTACGAAATATCCCAAAGCAGATACCTAGAAAAGAGTGTTAGAAAACGGATCAATGAAAAGGAAAGTGTAACTCTGTGAGTTGCATTCACAGGTCACAACGCAGTTTCTCAGAACTCTTTTTTCCAGTTCTTTTCTGAAGATATTTTCTTTTTCACTGTAGCCCATAATTGGCTTCCAAATATCCTTTTGCAAATTCCACAAGAACAGTCTTAGTGAACAGCTTCTTGAGCGGAAAGATACAACTCTGTGAGATGAATTCACAGACAACAGAAAAGTTTCTCAGAAAACTTCTTTCCACTTTTTTTTGGAGGATATATCGTTTGGTCCTATACTCTTCAAAGGGATCCGAAATATCGGTTCTGAGATTCCACAAAAACAGGGCTTGCAAACGACTCCATGAAATACAGGTTTAACTCACTGAGTTGAATTCACACATCACAAAGCAGTTTCTTAGAAAGATGCTTTCTGATTTGAGCTAAGGTTATTTGTGGCCTCAGAGCACACCATGTGTCTTATTGCAGATTCTGCAAAAACACATTTAGCAAGCTTCTCAATGAAAACAATGATGAAACTCTGTGAGCTGAATTCCCCCACAACAAAGAAGTTTCTGAGATGGCTTCTCTGCAGATTTGTCTGAGGATATTTCATTGTTCACCATGGGATTCAACGATATCCAAGATATCACTTCTGAGAATCCACAAAATCAGAGCTAGCAAACTGCTCCATGAAAGAGTGGTGTAACAATGTGAAATGAATTCACACATCACAGAGCAGTTTCTCAGAAAGCTTCATTTTGTTTTTTCTCGGAGGATATTTCCGATCTCCTTATACTCTTCAAATCCATACGAAATATCAGTTCTCAGAATCCACAAAAACAATACTAGCAAACGTCTGCACAAAATAGAGGTGTAACTCTGTTAGATGAAGTCACATATCAGAAAGCCATTTATCAGAAAGCTTCTCTCAAATCTTTATATGAGGTTATTTCCTTTGTCACTGTAAGCTGCATAGCGCTAAGAAGTATCCCATTACAGATGTCAAGAAAACTGTGTTAGCAATCTGATCGCTGAAGACAAATGTGTACGTCTGTGAGTTGCATTCACAGGTCCCAGTGTGGTTTCTCAGAACGATTCTTTGCAGTTTTTATCGGAGGATATTTCCTTTTTCACCATAGCCCTCAATGAGCTCCCAAATATCACTTTGCAGAATCCACGAAAACAGTGTTAGCAAACTCCTTCATGAAGACAAAGCTACAACTTGGTGAGATGAATCCACATATCACAAAGAAGTTTCTCTGAAAGGTACTTTCTAGATTTTATTTGAGGATATATCCTTTGTGACGGTAAGCTTCATTGCGCTAAGAAACATCCCAAAGCACATTTCCAGAAAAGAGTGTTAGCAAACGGATCAATGAAAAGGAAAGTGTAACTCTGTGAGCTGCATTCACAGTTCACAAGGCAGTTTCTCAGAACGCGTCTTTGCAGTTTTTATCTGAGGATATATTCTTTTTCACCATAGCCCTCCATGGGCTTCCAAATATCACTTTGCAAATTCCACAAGAACAGTCTTAGCGAACGGCTTCTTGAGGGGAAATGTGTAACTCTGTGAGATGAATTCACAGATGACAGAGAAGTTCCCCAGAAAGTTTCTTTCTCATTTTATCGGAGGATATTTTCTTTGGCCCTATAGTCTTCAAAGGGATCCAAAATATCGGTTCTCAAATTCCACAATACACGGCTAGGAAAGGTTCCACCAAATACAGGTTTAACTCAGTGAGTTGAATTCACACATCACGAAGCAGTTTCTCAGAAAGCTACTTTCTAGTTTTTATTTGAAGATTTTTCCTTTGTCATCGTAAGGTTCATTGTGCTAAGAAGGATCCCATTGGAAATTTCAAGAAAACAGTGTTAGTAAACTAATCTCTGAAGAGAAAAGTTTAGGTCCGTGAGTTACATTCACAAATCCAAATTTGGGTTCTCAGAATGATTCTTTCCATATTTTTATCTGAGGATATTTCTTTTCTCACCATAACCATCAATGAGCTCCCAAATATCACGTTGCAGAATCTACGAAAACAGTGTTAGCAAACTGCTTCCTGAAGACAAAGATGTAGCTTGATGAGATGAATTCACATATCACAAAGAAATTTGTCAGAAAGCTACTTTCTGATTTTTATTTGAGGACATTTCCTTTGTCACCATAAGCTTCATTGTGCTAAGAATTATACATTGCAGATTTCAAGAAAACTGTGTTAGCAAAGTGTTTCGTGAAGACAAAGATGTAACTCGGTGAGATGAATTCACTTATCACAAAGAAGTTTCTCAGAAAGCTACTTACTAGATTGTATTTGAGGATATTTCCTTTGTCACCGTTAACTTCATTGTGCTAAGAAATATCCCAATGCCGATTTCTAGTAAAGAGTGTTAGCAAACCGATCAATGAAAAGGAAATCGTAACTCTGTGAGTTGCACTCACAGATCACAATGCACTTTCTGAGAACGCTTCTTTCCAGTTTTTATCTGAGGATATTTTCTTTTTGACCATAGCCCTCCATGGGCTTCCAAATATCACTTTGCAAATTCCACAAGAATAGCCTTAGTGAATGGCTTCTTGAGGGTGAAGGTGTAACTCTCGGAGATGAAAACACAGATCACAAAGAAGTTCCTCAGAAAGCTACTTTCTAGTTTTCATTTGAGAATATTTCCTATGTCACCGTAAGCTTCATTGCACTAACAATTATCCCATTGCCGATTTCAAGAAAACTGTGTTAGCAAACTGATCTCTGAAGACAAAGGTGTAAGTGTCTGAGTTGCATTCACACATCCCAATTCAGGTTCTCAGAACGCTTCCTTCCAGTTTTAATATGAAGATATTTCCTTTTTAACCATAGCCATTAATGAGCTCCCGAATATCACTTTGCAGGACCCATGAAAACAGTGTTAGCAAACTGCTTCCTGAAGACAAAGATGTAACTTGGTGAGATGAATTCACATATCACAAAGAAGTTTCTCAGAAAGCTACTTTCTAGTTTTTATTTAAGGATAACTCCTTTGTCACCATAAGCTTCATTGCACTAAGAAGTATCCCATTGCAGATTTCAATAAAACTGTGTTAGCAAACTGATCTCTGAAGAAACAAGTGTAAGTCCGTGAGTTGCATTCACACATCCCAATGTAATTTCTTAGCACACTTTTTTCCAGTTTTTATCTGAGGATATTTCCTTTTTCACCATAGTCCTCCATCGGCTTCCAAATATCACTTTGCAAATTCCACAAGAACAGTCTTAGTGAACGGCTTCCTGAGAAGAAAAGTGAAACTCTGTGTGATGAATTCACAGATCATAAAGAAGTTTCTCAGAAAGCCACTTTCTAGTTTTACTTTGAGGATATTTCCTTTGCCACTGTAAGCTTCATTGCACTAAGAAATATCCCATTGTAAATTTCCAGAAAACTGTGGTAGCAAACTGATCTCTGAAGAAAAAAGTGTAAGTCCGTGAGTTGCATTCACACATCCCAATGCAGGTTCCCAAACTCTTCTTTCTAGTTTTTATCTTAGGATATTTCCTTTTTCACCATAGCCCTCAATGAGTTCCCAAATATCACTTTGCATAAACCACGAAAAGTGTGTTAACAAACTACTTCATGAAGACTAAGATGTAACTCGGTGAGATGTATTCACATATCACAAAGAAGTTTCCCAGAAAGCTTCTTTCACGTTTTTTTTTTTGAGGTTATTTCCTTTGTCACCGTAAGCTTCATTGTGCTAAGAAACATCCCAATGCAGATTTCTACAAAAGAGTGTTAGCAAACGGATGAATGAAAAGGAAAGTGTAACTCTGTGAGTTGCATTCACAGGCCACAATGCAATTTCCAGAAAGTACTTCCAGGTTTTATCTAGGGATATTTTCTTTTTCACTGTAGCCCTCCATTGGCTTCCAAATATCACTTTGAAAATTCCACAAGAAAGTCTTAATGAACAGCTTCTATAGGAGACAGGTGTAACTCTGTGAGATGAATTCCCAGATCACAAAGACGTTTCTCAGATAGCTACTTTCTAGTTTTCATTTGAGGATATTTTCATTGTCACTGTAAGCCACATTGTGTTATGAAATATCCCACAGCAGATTTCAAGAAAACTGAGTTAGCAAACTCATCTCTGAAGAAAAAAGTGTGAGTCCGTGACTTGCATTCACACATTCCAAGGCGGGTTCTCAGAACGCTTCTTTCCAGTTTTTATCTAAGGATATATTCTTTTTCACCATAGCCTTCCATGGACTTCCAAATATCACTTTGCAAATTCCACATGAACAGTCTTAGTGAACGAATTCTTGATGGGAAAGCTGTAACTCTGTGAGATGAATTCACATATTATAAAGAAGTTTCTCAGAAAGCTACTTTCTGGTTTTTACTTGGGGATATTTTCTTTGTCACCATAAGCTTCATTGTGCAAAGAAATATCCCAATGCAGATATCTAGAGAGCAGTGTTAGCAAACGGATCAATGAAAAAGAAAGAGTAACTCTGTGAGTTGCAGTCACAGGTCACAATGCAGTATCTCAGAACGCTTCTTTCCAATTTATATCTGAGGATATTTTCTTTTTCACCTTAGCCCTCCATTGGCTTCCAAATATCACTTAGCAAATTCCAAAAGAACAGTGTTAGCGAATGGTTTCTTAAAGGGAAAGGTGTAACTCTGTGAGATGTACTCACAGATCAAAAAGAAGTTTCTCAGAAAGCTATTTTCAAGTTTTTATTTGAGGATATTTCCTTAGACACCATAAACTTCATAGTGCTAAGAAGTATCCCATTTCAGATTTCAAGAAAACTGTGCTAGCAAACTGATCTCAGAAGAGAAAAGTGTAACACTGTGAGTTGTATTCAAACATCCCAACGTGCGATGTCAGAATGCGTCTTTTCAGATTTTATCTTAGGATATTTCCTTTTTCAACATAGCCCTCAGTGTGCTCCCAAATATCACTTTGCAGAATCCACGAAAACAGAGTTAGCAAACTGCTTCGTGAAGACAAAGATGTAACTCGTTGAGATGAATTCACATATCACAACGAATTTTTTTCAGCAAGTTGTTTTCTAGTTTTTATTTGAGGATGTTTCATTTGTCACCGTAAGCTTCATTGCACTAAGAAATATCCCAATGCAGATTTCTATTAAAGAGTGTTAGCATACGGATCAATGAGAAGGAAAGTGTAACACTGTGAGTTGCATTCACAGGTCACATTGTAGTTTCTCAAAATGCTTCTTTCCAGTTTTTATCTGAGGATTTTTTTTTTCACCATAGCCCTCCATGGGCTTCCTAATATCACATTGCAAATTCCACAAGAACAGTCTTAGCGATTGGCTTCCTGAGTGCAAGGGTGTAACTCTGTGAGACGATTTCACAGATCACAAAGAAGTTTCTCAGAAAGCTACTTTCTAGTTTTTACTTGAGGTTATTTCCTTAGTCACCACAAACTTCATTGCGCTAAGAAGTATCCCATTGCAGGTTTCAAGAAAACTGTGTTAGCAAACTGAACTCTGAAGAAAAATGTGTAAGTCCCTGAGTTGCATTCACACATCCCAATGCGTGTTCTCAGAACTCTTCTTTCCAGTTTTTATCTTAGGATATTTCCTTTTTCACCATAGCCCTCAATGGGCTCCCAAATATCACATTGCAGAATCCACGAAAACAATGTTAGCAAACTGCCTCATGAAGACAAAGATGTAACTCGGTGAGATGAATTCACATATCACAACGAAGTTTCTCAGAAAGCAACTTTCTAGTTTTTATTTGAAGATATTTCCTTTGTCACCATAAGCTTCATTGCGCTAAGAAATATCCCAGTGCAGGTTTCTAGCAAAGAATGTTAGCAAACGGATAAATGAAAAGGAAAGTGTAACTTTGTGAGTTGCATTCACAGGTCACAATGCAGTTTCTCAGAACACATCTTTCCAGTTTTTATCTGAGGATATTTTCTTTTGACCAGAGCAGTCCATGGGCTTCGAAATATCACTTTGCAAATTCCACAAGAACAGTCTTAGCAAACGGCTTCTTGAGGGGAAAGATGCAACTCTGTGAGATGAATTCACAGTTCACAGAGAAGTTTCTCAGAAAGCTTCTTTCTCATTTTCATTGGAGGATATTTCCTTTGGCCCTATAGTCTTTAAAGGGATCCGAAATATCGGTTCTCAGATTCCACAAAAGCAGAGCTAGCAAATGGCTCCATGAAATACAGGTTTAACTTACTGAGTTGAATTCACACCTCACCAAGCAGTATCTCAGAAAGCTGCTTTCTGGTTTGATTAAGGTTATTTGTGGTCTCGGAGCACCACCGTGTGTCTTATTGCAGATTCTGCTTAAACACTGTTAGCAAGCTTCTCAATGAAAACAAATGATGAAACTCTGTGAGCTGAATTCACCTACAACAAAGAAGTTTCTGAGAAGGCTTCTCTGCACATTTGTCTGAGGACATTTCATTATTCACCATGGAATTCAATGATATCCAAGATATCACTTCTGAGATTCCACAAAATCAGTGCTAGCAAACTGCTAGATGAAAGAGAGATGTAACAGTGTGAAATGAATTCACACATCACAAAGCAGTTTCTCAGAAAGCCTCATTCTGGTTTTTCTCGGAAGATATTTTCTTTGTCATTTTTCTCTTCAAACCCATCCAAAATATCAGTTCTCATAATCCACAAAAACAATGCTAGTAAATGGTTGCATGAAATAGTGGTGTAACTCTGTGAGATGAAGTCACATATCAGAAAGCAATTTCTCAGAAAGATTCTCTCACATTTTTATCTGAGGTTATTTTGTCACTGTTAACTACATAGCGCTAAAAAGTATCCCATTGCAGATTTCACGAAAACTGTGTTATCAAACTGATCTCTGAAGAGAAAAGTGTAAGTCTGTGAGTTGAATTCACACATCCCAATGCGGGTTCTCAGAACGTTTCTTTCCAGTGTTTATCGGAGGATATTTCCTTTTTCACCATAGCCTTCAATGAGCTCCCAAATATCACTTTGTAGAATCCACAAAAACTGTGTTAGCAAACTGCTACAAGAAGGGATAAGTGAACCTCTGTGTGATGAATTCACACATCAGAAACCAATTTCTGAGAATTATTCTTTCTAGTTAGTATCTGAAGATATTTCATTTTTCACCATAGGCCTCAATGTGCTCTCAAATAACACATTTCAGATTCCACGAAAACAGTGTTAGCAAACTGCTTCATTAAGACTAAGTTGTAACACTGTGAGATGCATTCACGTATCACAAAGAAGTTTCTCACAAAGTTCCTTTCACTTTTTGGATGGATGATATTTCATTTATAAGCATAGACCTCAATGCGATCGAAGTAGCCCTTCTCAGTTTCCTCAAAGACACTGTTAATCGACACCTCCATTATACGCAAGTGAAACTCTGTGAGATGAATTCATACATCACAAAGAAGTTTCTCAGAAAGCTTCTTTCTAGTTTTTATTTGAGCATATTTCCTTTGTCACCGAAAGCTTCTTTGCGCTAAGAAACATCCCAATGCAGATTTTTTGAAAACAGTGTTAGCAAACGGATCAATAAAAAGGAAAGTGTAACTCTGAGTTACATTCACAAGTGACAATGCAGTTTCTCAGAACGTTTCTTTCCAGTTTTTCTCTGAGGATATTATCTTTTTCACCATAGCCCTCCAAGGGCTTCCAAATATCACATTGCAAATTTCACAAGAACAGTGTTAGCAAACTGTTTCATGAAGACAAAGATGTCACATGGTGAGATGAATTCACATACCATAAATAAGTTTCTCAGAAAACTACTTTCTAGTTTTTATTTGAGGATATTTTCATTGTCACTGTAAGCCTCATTGTGCTAAGATGTATCCCAATGCAGATTTTTTGAAAAGAGTATTAGCAAACGGATAAATTAAAAGGAAAGTGTATCTCTGTGAGTTGCATTCACAGGTCACAATGCAGTTTCTCAGAAAGCTTCTTTCCAGTTTTTATCTGAGGATATATTCTTTTTCACCATAGCCCTCCATGGGTTCCAAATATCACTTTGCAAATTCCACAAGAACAGTCTTAGTGAACGATTTCTTGAGGGGAAAGGTGCAGCTCTGTGAGATGAACTCAGAGATCACAGAGAAGTTTCCCAGAAACTTTCTTTCTCATTTTATCGGAGTATATTTCCTTTGACCCTATAGTCTTCAAAGGGATCTGATATATCGGTTCTCATATTCCACAATATAGGGCTAGGAAACGGCTCCACCAAATACAGATTTAACTCAGTGAATTGAATTCACACATCACCAAGGAGTTTCTCAGAAAGCTGTTTTCCTGTTTGAGCTAAGGTTTTTTGTAGTCTCGGAGAGCCACCGTGTGTCTTATTGCAGATTCTGCGAAAACAGTTTTAGCAAGCTTCTCAATGAAAACCATGATGAAATTCTGGGAGCTGAATTCACCCACAACAAAGAAGTTTCTGAGAAGGCTTCTTTGCCGGTTTGTCTGAGGATATTTCATTATTCACCATGGGATTAAATGATATCCTAGACACCACTTCTGAGATTCCACAAAATCAGTGCCAGCAAACTCCTCCATAAAAGAGTGGTGTAACAGTGTGAAATGAATTCACACATCACAAAGCAGTTTCTCAGTAAGCTTCATTCTGTTTTTTTTCGGAAGATGTTTCCTTTGTCCTTATACTCTTCAAATCCATCCGAAATATCAGTTCTCAGAATCCATGAAAACAATGCTAGCAAACGGTTACAAGAAATAGTGGTGTAACTCTGTGAGATGAAGTCACATATCAGAAAGCAATTTCTCAGAAAGCTTCTCTCACGTTATTATCTGAGGTTATTTTCTTTGTCACTGTAAGCTGCATAGCACTAAGAAGTATCCGATGTCAGATTTCAAGAAAACTGTGTTAGCAAACTGATCTCTGAAGAGAAAAGTGTAACTCTGTGCGTTTCATTCACACTGTACAATGCGGGTTCTGAGAACGCTTCTTTCCAGTGTTTATCGGAGGATATTTCCTTTTTCACCATAGACCTCAATGAGCTCCCAAATATCACTTTGTAGAATCCACGAAAACAGTGTTAACAAACTGATACAAGAAGGGAAGAGTGAAACTCTGTGTGATGAATTCACACATCAGAAACCAATTTCTGAGAAAGATTCTTTCTAGTTAGTATCTGAAGATATTTCCTTTTTCACCATAGGCCTCAATGCGCTCCCAAATAACACATTTCAGATTCCACGAGAAAAGTATTAGCAAACTGCTTCATGAAAACTAAGTTGTAACTCTGTGAGATGCATTCTCATATCACAAAGAAGTTTCTCACAAAGTTTCTTTCACTTTTTTGATGGAGGATATTTCCTTTATCAGCATAGGCCTCAATGCGATCGAAGTAGCCCTTCTCAGTTTCCTCAAAGTCAGAGTTAATCGACAGCTCCATGAAATGCAAGTGTAACTCTGAGAGATGAATTCACACATCACAAAGAAGTTTCTAAGAAATCTTCTTTCTACTTTTTATCTGAGGATATATCCTTTGTCACCATAACATTCATTGCACTAAGAAGTATCCCATTGCAGATTTCAAGAAAACCGTATTAGCAAACTGATATCTGAAGAGAAAAGTTTAAGTTCGTGAGTTGCATTCACACATCCCAATGCGGATTCTCAGAACTCTTCCTTCCAGTTTTTAGCTGAGGATATTTTTTTTTTTTCACCATAGCCCTCAATGAATTCCCAAATATCACTTTGCAGAATCCAACAAAACAGTGTTAGCGAACTGCTTCGTGAAGACAAAGATGTAACTCGGTGAGATGAATTCACATATCACAAAGAAGTATCTCTCAAAGCTACTTTCTAGTTTTTATTTTAGGATATTTCCTTTGTTACCGTGAGCTTCATTGCACTAAGAAACTTCGCAATGCAGATTTCTAGAAAAGAGTGTTAGCAAACGGATCAATGAAAGGAAATTGTAACTCTGTGAGTTGCATTCACAGGTTATAATGCAGTTTCCCAGAACCCTTCTTTCCAGATTTTATCTGAAGATAATTTCTTTTTCATCATAGCCCTCCTTGGGGTTCCAAATATCTCCTTGCCAATTCCATAAGAACAGCTGTAGTGAATGGCTTCTTAAGGGGAAAGGTGAATCTCTGTGAGATGAATTCACAGATCACAAAGTTGTCTCTCAGAAAGCTACTTTCTCGTTTTTATTTGAGGATATTTCCCTTGTCACCATAAGCTTCATTGTGCTAAGAAACATCCCAATGCAGATTTCTAGAAAGAGTGTTAGCAAACAGATCAATGAAAAGGAAAGTGTAATTCTGTGAGTTACTTTCACAGGCCACAATGCAGTTTTTCAGAACGGATTTTTCCAGTTTTTATCCGAGGATATTTCCTTTTTCACCATAGTCCTCCAATGGCTTCCATACATCACTTTGCAAATTCCCTAAGAACAGTCTCAGCAAACGACTGTTTAGGGGAAAAGTGTACTCTGTGAGATGAATTCACAGATCACAAAGAATTTTCTCAGAAAGCTACTTTCTAGTTTTTATTTGAGGATATTTCCTTTGTCACCATAAGCTTCATTGCATTAAGAAGTATCCCATTGCAGATTTCAAGAAAACTGTGTTAGCAAACTGATCTCTGAAGAGAAAAGTATAAGTCCATGAGTTGCATTCACACATCCCAATGCGGGTTCTCAGAATGCTTCCTTCCAGTTTTTATCTGAGGATGTTTCCTTTTTCACCGTAGCCTTCAATGAGCTCCGAAATATCACTTTGCAGAATCCACGAAAATAGTGTTAGCAAACTGCTTCATGGAGACAAAGATGTTGCTCAGTGAGATGAATTCACATATCACAAAGAAGTTTCTCAGAAAACTACTTTCTAGTTTTTATTTGAGGACAATTCCTTTGTCAACGTAAGCTTCATTGCACTAAGAAATATCCCAATGTTGTTTTCTAGAAAACAGTGTTAGCAGACGGATCAAGAAAAGGGAAGTGTAATCCTGTGAGATGCATTCACAGGTCACAATGCTGTTTCTCAGAACGCTTCTTTCCAGTTTTTATCTGAGGATATTTTCTTTTTCACCATAGCGCTCCATGGGCTTCCAAATATCGCTTTCTAAATTCCACAAGAACAGTCTTAGTGAATGGCTTCCTGATGGGAAAGGTGTAACTCTGTGACATGAATTCACAGATCACAAAGAAGATTCTCAGAAAGGTACTTTCTAGTTTTTATCTGTGGATATTTCCTTTGTCACAGTAAGCTTCATTGCACTAAGAAGTATACATTGCAGATTTGAAGAAAAGTGTGTTAGCAAACAGATCTCTCAAGAGAAAAGTGTAACTCTGTGAGTTGCATTCACAAATCCCCAAGCAGATTCTCAGAATGCTTTTTTCCAGTTTTTATCTGAGGATATTTCCTTTTTCACCATAGCCCTCAATGAGCTCCTAAATATCACTTTGCAGAATCCACGAAAACAGTGTTAGCAAACTGTTTCATGAAGGCAAATATGTACTTCGGTGAGATGAATTGACATATCAAAAAGAAGTTTTTCAGAAAGCTACTTTCGAGTTTTTATTTGAGGATATATGCTTTGTCACCGTAAGCTTCATTGTGCTAAGATATATCCCAATGCAGATTTCAAGAAAAGAGTGTTAGCAAACGGATCAATGAAAAGGCAAGTGTAACTTTGTGAGTTGCATTCACAGGTCACAATACAGTTTCTCAAAACGCTTCTTTCCAGTTTTTATCTGAGGATATTTTCTTTTTCACCATAGCTCTGCAACGGCTTCCAAATATCACTTTGCAAATTCCACAAGAACAGTCTAAGCAAACGGCTGTCTTAGGGGAAAGTTGTTACTCTGTGAGATGAATTCACAGATCATAAAGATTTTTCTCAGAAAGCTACTTTGTATTTTTTATTTGAGGATATTTCCTTTGTCACCATATGCTTCATTGGGCTAAAAAGTATGCAATTGCAGATTTCAAGAAAACTGTGTTACCAAACGGCTCTCCAAAGAGAAAATTGAAAGTCCATGCATTGCTTTCACACATCCCAATGTGGGTTTTCAGAACTCTTCTTTCCAGTTTTTAGCTGAGGATATTTCCGTTTTCACAATAGCCCTCAATTAGCTCTCAAATATGACTTTGCAGAATCCACAAAAACAGTGTTAGCAAACTGTTTCATGAAGACAAAGATGCCACACGGTGAGATGAATTCACATACCATAAAGAAGTTTCTCAGAAAACTACTTTCCAGTTTTTATTTGAGGATTTTCCATTGTCACTGTAAGCCTCATTGCGCTAAGATATATCCCAATGCAGATTTTTTGAAAAGAGTGTTAGCAAATGGATAAATGAAAAGGAAAGTGCATCTCTGTGAGTTGCATTCACAGGTCACGATGCAGTTTCTCAGAAAGCTTCTTTCCAGTTTTTATCTGAGGATAATTTGTTTTTCACCTTAGCCCTCCATTGGCTTCCAAATATCACTTTGCAAATTCCACAAGAACAGTGCTAGCAAATGACTTCTTAAGGGGAAACGGGTAACTCTGTGAGATGAATTCACATATGACAAAGAAGTTTCTCAGAAGGCTACTTTCTAGTTTTTATTTGAGGATATTTCCTTTGTCACCATAAGCTTCATTGCGCTAAGAAATATCCCAATGCAAATTTCTAGAAAAGAGTGTTAGCAAACGGATCAATGAAAAGAAAAGAGTAACTCGGTGAGTTGCATTCACAGGTCACAATACAGTTTTTCAGAATGCTTCTTTCCAGTTTTTTTTCAGAGGATATTTTCTTTTTCACCAGAGCAGTCCATGGGCTTCCAAATATCAGTTGCAAATTCCACAAGAACAGTCTTAGTGAACAACTTCTTAAGGGGAATGATGCAACTCTATGAGATGAATTCACAGATCACAAAGAAGTTTCTCAGAAAGCTATTTTCATGTTTTTATTTGAGGATATTTCCTCAAACACTGTAAGCTTCATTGTGCTAAGAAGTATCCCATTACAGTTTTCAAGAAAACTGTGTTAGCAAACTGATCTCTGAAGAGAAAAATGTAACACTGAATATTGAAGTCCCACATCCCAATGCAGCGTCTCAGAACACTTCTTTTCAGTTTTTATCTGAGGATATTTCATTTTTCACCATAGCCATCAATGAGTTCCCAAATATCACTTTGCAGAATTATCCAAAACAGTGTTATCAAACTACTTCGTTAAGTCAAAGATGTAAGTCCATGAGAGAATTCACATATCACAAAGAAGTTTCTCAGAAAGCTGCTTTCTAGTTTTTATTTGAGGATATTTCCTTTGTCACCTTAAGCTTCATTGCGCTAAGAAGTATCTCATTGCGGATTTCAAGAAAACTGTGTTAGCAAACTGATCTCTGAAGAAAATAGTGTAAATCCGTGAGTTGCATTTACACATCCCAATGCAGGTTCTCAGAACCCTTCTTTCCAGTTTTCATCTGAGGATATTTTCTTTTTCTCCATATCTCTCCATGAGCTCCCAAATGTCACTTTGCAGAATCCACGAAAACAGTGTTAGCAAACTGCTTCGTGAAGACAATGATGTAACTTGCTGAGATGAATTCACACATCATAAAGAAGTTTCTCAGAAAGCTACTTTCTAGTTTTTATTTGAGGATATTTCCTTTGTCATCGTAAGCTTCATTGCATTAAGAATTATCCCAATGCAGATTTCTAGAAAAGCGTGTTAAGAAACCGACCAATGAAAAGGAAAGAATAACTCTGTGAGTTGCATTCACAAGTCACAATCCAGTTTCTCAGAATTCTTCTTTCCAGTTTTTATCTGAGGATATATTCTTTTTTCCATAGCCCTCAATGAGCTCCCAAATATCACTTTGCAGAATCCACAAAAACAGATTTAGAAAACTACTTCGTGAAGACAAAGATGTAACTCGGTGAGATGAATTCACATATCATAAAGAAGTTTCTCAGAAATCTACTTTTTAGTTTTCCTTTGAGGATATTTCCTTCATCACCGTAAGCCTCATAGCACTAAGTCATATCCCAATTCAGATTTCTAGAAAAGAGTGTTAGCAAACGGATCAATGAAAAGGAAAGTGTAACTATGTGAGTTGCATTCACAGGTCAGAATGCAGTTTCTCAGAACTTTTCTTTCCAGTTTCCATCTGAGGATATTTTCTTTTTCACCAGAGCAGTCCATGGGCTTCAAATATCACCTTTCAAATTCCACAAGAACAGTCTTAGCGAATGGCTTCTTGAGGGGAAAGATGTAACTGTGAGATGAATTCACAGACCACAAAGAAGTTTCTCAGAAAGCTTCTTTCTCAATTTTATTTCAGGATATTTTCTTTGGCCCTATAGTCTTCAACGGGATGTGAAATATCGGTTCTCAGATTCCACATTAACAGGGCTAGCAACGACTGCACAAAATACAGGTTTAACTCAGTGAGTTGAATTCACACATCACAAAGCAGTTTCTCAGAAAGCTGCTATCTTATTTGAGCTAAGGTTATTTGTGGTCTCGGAGTGCCAACTTGTGTCTTTTTGCAGATTCTGCGAAAACTCTCTTAGCAAGCTTCTCAGAGAAAATAATGATAAAACTTTGCGAGCTGAATTCACCCACAACAAGGAAGTTTCTGAGAAGGATTCTCTGCAGATTTGTCTGAGGATATTTCATTAATCACCATGGGATTCAATGATATCCAAGATATCACTTCTGAGATTCCACAAAATCAGTGATAGCAAACTGCTCCATGAAACAGTGGTGTAATAGTGTGAAATGAATTCACACATCAAAAAGCAGTTTCCCAGAAAGCTTTGTTCTGGTTTTTCTCAGAAGATATTTCCTTTGTCGTTATACTCTTGAAACCCATCCAAAATATCAGTTCTCAGAATCCACAAAAACAATGCTAGCAAACGGTTGCATGAAACAGTGGTGTAACTCTGGGAGATGAAGTCACATATCAGAAAGCAATTTCTCAGAAAACTTCTCTCACGTTTTTATCTGAGATTATTTCCTTTGTCAGTGTAAGCTGCATAGCACAAAGAAGTATCCCATTGTAGATTTTAAGAAAACTGTGTAAGTGAACTGATCTCTGAGGAGAAAAGTGTAAGTCTGTGATGCATTCACAAATCCCAATGCAGGTTCTCAGAAAGCCTCCTTAAAGTTTTTCGGAGGATATTTACTTTTTCACAATAGCCCTGAATAGGCTCCCAAATATCACTTTGTACAATCCACGAAAACATTGTTAGCACATTGCTTCGTGAAGACAAAAATGTAACTCGCTGAGATGAATTCACATATCAAAAAGAAATTGCTCAGATAGTTACTTACTAGTTTTTATTTGAGGATATTTCCTTTGTCACCATAAGCTTCATTGTGCTAAGAAACATCCCAATGCAGATTTTTAGAAAAGAGTGTTAGTGAACGAATAAATGAAAAGGAAAGTGTAACTCAGTGAGTTGCATTCACAGGTCACAGTGCAGTTTCTCAGAAAGCTTCTTTCAACTTTTTATCTGAGGATATATTCTTTTTCACCATAGCCCTCCATGGGCTTCCAAATATCACTATGCAAATTCCACAAGAACAGTGTTAGCAAACGGCTTCTTCAGGGGACATGTTTAACTCTGTGAGATGAATTCCGAGATCACAAAGAAGTTTCTCAGAAAGCTACCTTCTAGTATTTATTTGAGGATATTTCCTTTGTCACAATAAGCTTCATTGCGCTAAGAAGTATCCTATTTTATATTTCAAGAAAACTGTGTTAGCAAACTGATTTCTGAGGAGAAAAGTGTAAGTATGTGATTTGCGTTCACACATCCCAATGTTGGTTCTCAGAACGCTTCTTTTCAGTGTTTATCTGAGGATATTTCCTTTTTCACCATAGCCCTAAATGAGCTCCCAAATATCACTTTGGAGAAACCATGAAAACAGTGTTAGCAAACTGCGTCGTGAACACAAAGATGTAATTCGGTGAGATGAATTCACATATCACAAAGAAATTTCTCAGAAAGGTACTTTCTAGTATTTATTTGAGAATATTTCCTTTGTCACTGTAAGATTCATTGTGCTGATAAATATTCCAGGGCAGATTTTTTGAAAAGAGTGTTAGCAAACGGATAAATGAAAAGGAAAGTGTAACTTTGTGAGATGCATTCACAGGTCACAATGTAGTTTCTCCAAACGCTTCTTTCCAGTTTTTATTTGATGATATTATCTTTTTCACCTTAGACCTCCATTCACTTCCAAATGTCACTTTGCAAATTCCACAAGACAATCTAATGAACGGCTTCTTGAGGGGAAGGTGTAACTCTGTAAGATGAATTCACAGCTCACAAATAAGTTTCTTAGAAAGCTACTTTCTAGCCGGGCGCGGTGGCTCACGCCTGTAATCCCAGCACTTTGGGAGGCCGAGGCAGGCGGATCACAAGGTCAGGAGATCGAGACCATGGTGAAACCCCGTCTCTAATAAATACAAAAAAAATTAGCCGGGCGCAGTGGCGGGCGCCTGTAGTCCCAGCTACTCGGGAGGCTGAGACAGGAGAATGGCGTGAACCCGGGAGGTGGAGCTTGCAGTGAGCTGAGATTGCGCCACTGCACTCCAGCCTGGGCGACAGAGCAAGACTCTGTCTCAAAAAAAAAAAAAAAAAAAAAAAAGAAAGCTACTTTCTAGTTTTTATTTGAGGATATTTCCTTTGTCACCATAAGCTTCAGCGTGTTAAAAAGTATCCCATTGCAGATTTCAAGAATATTGTGTTAGCAAACGGATCTCTGAAGAGAAAAGTGTAACACAGTGAGTTGCATTCACACATCTCAATGCGGGTTCTCAGAATGCTTCTTTCCAGTTTTTATCTGAAGACAATGGTTTTTTTCACCATAGCCCTCAATGAGCTCCAAAATATCACTTTGCAGAATCCACGAAAACAGTGTTAGCACACTGCTTCATGAAGGTACAGATGCAACTCGGTGAGATGAATTCACACACCACAAAGAAGTTTCTCAGAAAGCTGTGTTCTAGTTTTTATTTGAGGATATTTGCTTTGTCACCATAAGCTACATTGTGCCAAGAAATATCCCAATGCAGATTTCTAAAAGAGAGTGTTATCAAACGGATCAATGAAAAGGAAAGTGTAACTCTGTGAGTTGCATTCACAGGTCACAATGCAGGTCCTCAGAACGCTTCTTTCCAGTTTTTATCTGAGGGTATCTTCTTTTTCACCATACCCCTCTAAGGGCTTCCAAATATCACTTTGCAAATTCCACAAGTACAGTCTTAGCAAACGGCTTCTCGAGGGGAAATGTGTAACTCTGTGAGTTGAATTCACAGATCACAAAGAAGTTTCTCAGAAAGCTACTTTCTAGGTTTTATTTGAGGATATTTCCTTTGTCACCATAAGCTTCATTGCACTAAGAAGTATCCCATTGCAGATTTCAAGAAAACTGTATTAGCAAACTGATCTATGAAGAAAAAAGTTTAAGTCCGTGAGTTGCATTCACACATCCCAATGCGGGTTCTCAGAACATTTCTTTCCAGTTTATATCTGAGGATATTTCCTTTTTCACCATAGCCCTCAATGAGCTCCCAAATATCACTTTGCAGAATCCACGAAAACAGTGTTAGCAAACTGCTTTGTGAAGACAAAGTTGTAACTTGGTGAGATGAATTCACATATGACAAAGAAGTTTCTCAGAAAGCTTCTTTTATGTTTTTTTTTTTTTTGAAGATATTTCCTTTGTCACCGTAAACTTCATTGGGCTAAGAAATATCCCAATGCAGATTTGTAGAAAAGAGTGGTAGCAAGCAGATAAATGAAAACGAAAGTGTAACTCTGTGAGTTGCATTCACAGGTCACAATGCAGTTTCTCAGAATGCTTCTTTCCAGTTTTTATTAGATGATATTTTCTTTTTCATCATAGTCCTCCATGGGCTTCCAACTATCACTTTGCAAATTCCACAGGAACAGACTAGGCGTGCGGCATCTTGAGGTTAAAGGTGTAACTCTGTGAGATAAATACACAGATCACAAAGAAGTTTCTCAGAAAGCTATTTTCTAGTTTTTATTTGGGGATATTTCCTTAGACATCAGAATCTTCATTGTGCTAAGAAGTATCACTTTGCAGATTTCACAAAAACTGTTAAGCAAACTGATCTCTGAAGAGGAAACTGTAACTCTGTGAAATGCATTCACACATCCCAATGCGTGTTCTCAGAACGCTTCTTTCCAGTTTTTATCTGAGGTTATTTCCTTTTTCACCGTAGCCCTCAATGAGTTCCCACATATCACTTTGTAGAATCCACGAAAACAGTGTTAGTAAACTGCTTCATGAAGACAAAGATGTTATTCGGTGAGATGACTTGATGTATCTCAAAGAAGTTTCTCAGAAAGACACTTTCTAGTTTTTATTTGAGGATATTTCTTTTGTCACCATAAGCTTCATTTTGCTAAGAAATATCAGAATGTATATTTCTAGAAAAGAGTGTGAGCAAACGAATCAATGAAAAGGAAAGCGTAACTCTGTGACTTGCATTCTCAGGTCACAATGCAGTTTGTCAGAACGCTTCTTTCCAGTTTTTATCCGAGTATATATTCTTTTTCACCTTAGCCCTCCATTAGATTCCAAATATCACTTCACAAATTCCACAAGAACAGTATTAGCGAATGGCTTCTAAAGGGGAAAGGTGTATCTCTGTGAGATGAATTCACTGTTCACAAAAAAGTTTCTCAGAAAGCTATTTTCAAGTTTTTATTTGAGGATATTTCCTTAGACACTGTAAGCGTCATTGCGCTAAGAAGAATACCATTACAGTTTTCAAGAAAACTGTGTTTGCAAACTGATATCTGAAGAGAAAAGTGTAACACTGAGAATTGAATTCACACATCCCCATGCGGGTTCTCAGAAGGTTTCTTTTCAGTTTTTATTTGAGGATATTTCATTTTTCACCATAGCCATCAATGAGCTCCCAAATATCACATTGCAGAATCCATGAAAACAGTGTTAGCAAACTGCATCGTGAAGACAAAGATGTAACTTGGTGAGATGAATTCAGAATTCACAGATCACAGAGAAATTTCCCAGAAAGTTTCTTTCTCATTTTATCGGAGGATATTTCCTTTGGCCCTATAGTCTTCAAAGGGATTCGAAATATCAGTTCTCAGATTCCACAATACAGGTCTAGGAAATGGCTCCACCAAATACAGGTTTAACTCAGTGAGTTGAATTCACACATCACAAAGCAGTTTCTCAGAAAGCTGTTCTCTTTTTTTAAGCTAAGGTTATTTGCGGTCTCGGAGCGCCACCGTGTATCTTATTGCAGATTCTGCGAAAACAGTGTTAGCAAGCTTCTCAAGGAAAACAATGATGAAACTCTGGGAGCTGAATTCACCCACAAGAAAGAAGTTTCTGAGAAGGCCTCTTTGTGGGTTTGTCTGAGGATATTTCGTTATTCACCATGGGATTCAATGATATCCAAGACATCACTTCTGACATTTCACAAAATCAGTGCCAGCAAACTCCTCTATGAAAGAGTGGTGTAACAGTTTGAAATGAATTCACACATTGCAAAGCAGTTTTTCAGTAAGCTTCATTCCGGTTTTTCTCAGAGGATGTTTCCTTTGTCCTTACACCCTTCAAACCCATCCGAAATATCAGTTCTCAGAAACCACAAAAACAATGCTAGCAAACGGTTGCATGAAACAGTGGTGTAACTCTTGGAGATGAAGTCACATATCAGAAAGCAATTTCTCAGAAAGCTTCTCTCACGTTTTTATCTGAGGTTATTTCCTTTGTCACTGTAAGCTCCCTAGCGCTAAGAAATATCCCATTGCAGATTTCAAGAAAACTGTATTAGCAAACGGATCTCTGAAGAAAAAAGTGTAACTGTGAGTTGCATTCACACAGTGCAATGCAGGTTCTCAGATTGCTTCTTTCCAGTGTTTATTGGAGGATATTTTCTTTTTCATCATAGCCCTCAATGAGCTTCCAAATATCACTTTGTAGAATCCACAAAAACAGTGTTAGCAAACTGCTACAATAAGGGAAAAGTGAAACTCTTTGTGATGAATTCACACATCAGATAGCAATTTCTGGGAAAGATTCTTTCTAGATAGTATCTGAAGATATTTCATTTTTCACCATAGGCCTCAATGTGCTCCCAAATAACAGTTTCCAGATTCCACGAAAATAGTGTTAGCAAACTGCTTCATGAAGATGAAGTTGTAACTCTCTAAGACGCATTCTCAAATCACAAGGAAGTTTCTCACAAAGTTTCTTTCACTTTTTTGATGGAGCATATTTCCTTTATCATCGTAGGCCTCAATGCAATCGAAGTAGCCCTTCTCAGATTCCTCAAAGACAGTGTTAATCAACAGCTCCATCAAAAACAAGTGCAACTCTGTGAGATGAATTCACACATCACAAAGAAGTTTCTCAGAAAGCTACTTTCTAGTTTTTATCTGAGGATATATCCTTTGTCCCCATAAGCTTCATTGTGCTAAGAAGTATCCCATTGCAGATTTCAAGAAAACTGTGTTATCAAACTGATCTCTGAAGAGAAAAGTGTAAGTCTGTGAGTTGCATTCACACATCCCAGTGCGGGTTCTCAGAACTCTTCTTTCCAGTTTATATCTGAGGATATTTCCTTTTTCACCATAGCCCTCATGGAGCTCCCAAATATCACTTTGCAGAATCCATGAAAACAGTGTTAGCAAATTGCTTCATGAGAAAAAGATGTAACTCAGTGAGATGAATTCACATATCACAAAGAAGTTTCTCAGAAAGCTACTTTCTAGTTTTTATTTGAGGATATTTTCTTTGTCACAGTAAGCTTCATTGCGCTAAGAAATATCCCAATGCAGATTTCTACAAAAGAGTGTTAGCAAACGGATCAATGAAAAGAAACATGTAACTTTGTGAGTTGCATTCACAGGTCACACTGCAGTTTCTCAGAACACTTCTTCCCAGTTTTTATCTGAAGATATTTTCTTTTTCACCATTGCTCTCCATGGGCTTCCAAATATCACTTTGCAAATTCCACAAGAACCATCTTAGCAAATGGCTTCTTGAGGGCAAAGGTGTAACTCTGTGAGATGAATTCACAGATCACAAAGAAGTTTCTCAGAAAGCTACTTTCTAGATTTTATTTGAGGATATATCCTTTGTCACCGTAAGCTTCATTGCGCTAAGAAATATCCCAATGCAGCTTTCTAGAAAAGAGTGTAAGCAAAGGGTTCAATTAAAATGAAAGTGTAACTCTGTGAGTTGCATTCACAGGTCAAAATGCAGTTTCTGAGAATGCTTCTTTCCAGTTTTTATCTGAGGATATTTTCTTTTTCACTATAGCTCTGCATTGGCTTCCAAATATCACTGTACAAATTCCACAAGAGCAGTCTTAGTGAATGGCTCCTTGAGGGGAAACGTGTAACTCTGTGAGATGAATTCACAGATCACAAAGAAGTTTCTCACAAATCTATTTTCTAGTTTTCATTTAAGGGTATTTCCTTTGTCACCGTAAGCTTCATTGTGCTAAGAAGTATCCCATTGGAGATTTCAGGAAAACTGTGTTAGCAAACTGATCTCTGATGAAAAAAGTGTAAGTCCATGAGTTGCATTCATCCATCCCAATGAGGGTTCTCAGAACGCTTCTTTCCAGTTTTCATCTGAGGATATTTCGTTTTTCAGCATAGGCCTCAATGAGCTCCCGAATATCACTTTGGAGAATCCACAGAAACACTGTAGGCAAAATATTTCATGCAAACAAAGATGTAACTCAGTGAGATGAAATCACAGATCACAAAGAAGTTTCTCAGAATACTACTTTCTAGTTTTTATTTGAGGATATTTCCTTTGTCACTGAAAGCTTCATTGCACTAAGAAATATCCCAATGCAGATTTCTAAAAAAGAGTGTTAGCAAATGGATCAATGAAAAGGAAAGTGTAACTCTGTGAGTTGCATTCGCAAGTCACAATGCTGTTTCTCAAAACGCTTCTTTCTAGTTTTTATTTGAGGATATATTCTTTTTCACCATAATGCTCCATGGGCTTCCAAATATCACTTTGCATTTTCCACAAGAACAGTCTTAGCGAACGGCTCCTTGAGGGGAAAGGTGTAACTCTCTGAGACGAATTCACAGATCACAAAGAAGTTTCTCAGAAAGCTACTTTCTAGTAAATATTTGAGGATATTTCCTTTGTCACCATAAACTTCATGGCACTAAGAAGTATCCCATTGCACATTTCAAGAAAGCTGTGTTAGCAAACTGATCTCTGAAGAGAAAAGTGTAAGTTCATGAGTTGCATTCACACATCCCTATGTGGTTTCCGAGAACACCTCTTTCCAGTTTTTATCTGAGGATATTTCCTTTTTCACAATAACCCTCAATGAGACCCCAGTATCACTTTGCCGAATCCACAAAAAGAGTGTTAGCAAACTGCTACATGATGACAAATATATAACTCTGTGAAATGAATTCGCAGATCACAAAGAAGTTTCTCAGAAAGCTCCTTTGTAGTTTTTATTTGAGGATATTTCCTTTGTCACCGTAAGCTTCATTGCACTAGGATGTATGCCATTGCAGATTTCAGGAAAACTGTGTTAGTAAACTGATCTCTGAAGAGAAAAGTGTAAGTCCATGAGTTGCATTCACACAATCCAATGCGGGTTCTCTTAACGCTTCTTTCCAGTTTTCATCTGAGAATATTTCCTTTTTCACCATAGCACTCCTTGGGCTTCCAAATATCACTTTGCAAATTCCACAAGAACAATCTCAGTGAACGACTTCCTGAGGGGAATGGTGTAACTTTGTGAGATGAATTCACAGATCACAAATAAGTTTCTCAGAAAGCTATTTTGTAGTTTTTATTTAAAGGTATTTCTTTTGTCACTGTAAGCTTCAGTGTACTAAGAAGTATCCCATTGCAGATTTCAAGAAACTATATTAGCAAACTGATTTCTGATGAAAAAAGTGTAAATCCGTGAGTTCCATTCACACATCCCAATGCGAGTTCTCAGAACGCTTCTTTCCAGTTCTTATCTGAGGATATTTCCTTTTTCACCATAGGCCTCAATGAGCTCCCAAATATCACTTTACAGAATCCATGAAAACAGTGTTAGCAAACTTCTTGGTGAATACAAAGATGTAACTCAGTGAGATGAATTCACATATCACAAAGAAGTTTTTCAGAAAGCTACATTCTAGTTTTTATTTGAGGATATTTCCTTTGTCACCGTAAGCTTCATTGTACTAAGAAATATCCCAATGCAGATATCTAGAAAAGAGAGTTAGCAAACGGATCAATGAAAAGGAAAGTGTGACAGTCACTTGTCACAATGTACTTTCATTCACTTGTCACAATGTACTTTCTTAGAATGCTTCTTTCCAATTTTCATCTGAGGATTTTTTTTTAACCATATCCCTCGAAGGGCTTCCAAATATCACTGTGTAAATTCCACAAGAACAGTCTTAGCAAACGACTTCATAAGGGAAAAAGTGTAAATCCGTGAGATGAATTCACAGATCACAAAGAAGTTTCTCAGAAAGTAACTTTCTAGTTTTTATTAAGGATATTTCCTTTGTCACTGTAAGCTTCATTGCACTATGAAATATCCCAATGCAGATTTCAAGAAAACTGTGTTAGCAAACTGATCTCTGAAGAAAAAGTTTAAGTCCATGAGTTGCATACAGATATCCCAATGCGGGTTCTCACTACTCTTCTTTCCTGTTTTTATCTGAGGATATTTCCTATTTCACCATAACCCTCAAAGAGCTCCCAAATAACACTTTGCAGAATCCACGAAACAGTGTTAGCAAACTGCTTCATGAAGACAAAGGTATAACTCGGTGAGATGAATTCACATATCACAAAGAAGTTTCTCAGAAAGCTACTTTCTAGTTTTTATTTGAGGATAACTCCTTTGTCACCATAAGCTTCATTGCACTAAGAAGTATCCCATTGCAGATTTCAAGAAAACTGTGTTAGCAAACTGATCTCTGAAGAAACAAGTGTAAGTCCGTGAGTTGCATTCACACATCCCAATGTAATTTCTTAGCACACTTTTTTCCAGTTTTTATCTGAGGATATTTCCTTTTTCACCATAGCCCTCCATCAGCTTCCAAATATCACTTTGCAAATTCCACAAGAATAGTCTTAGCGAACGGCTTCTGGAGGGGAAAGCTGTAACTCTGTGAGATGAATTCACAGAACACAAAGCAGTTTCTCAGAAAGCTTCTTTCCAGTGTTTATCTGAGGATATTTCCCTCTTCTCTATAGCCCTCCATGGGCTTGCAAATATCTCTTTGCAAATTCCACAAGAACAGACTTAGCGAACGGCTTCTGGAGGGGAAAGATGTAACTCGGTGAGATGAATTCACATATCACAAATAAGTATCTCTGAAAGCTACTTTCTAGTTTTTATTTTAGGATATTTCCTTTGTCACCGTGAGCTTCATTGCACTAAGAAATTTCGCAATGCAGATTTCTAGAAAAGAGTGCTAGCAAACGGATCAATGAAAGGAAATTGTAACTCTGTGAGCTGCATTCACAGGTCACAATGCAGTTTCTCAGAACCCTTCTTTCCAGATTTTATCTGAAGATAATTTCTTTTTCATCATAGCCCTCCTTGGGCTTCCAAATATCTCTTTGTCAATTCCATAAGAACAGCCTTAGTGAATGGCTTCTTGAGGGGAAAGGTGAATCTCTGTGAGATGAATTCACAGATCACAAAGATGTCTCTCAGAAAGCTACTTTTTAGTTTTTTTTGAGGATATTTCCTTTGTCACTGTAAGCTTCATTGCACTAAGAAATATCCCAATGCAGATTTCTAGAAAAGAGTGTTAGAAAGCAGATCAATGAAAACGAAAGTGTAACTCTGTGAGTTGCATTCACAGCTCACAATGCAGTTTTTCAGAAAGCTTCTTTCCAGTTTTTATTTGATTATATTTTCTTTTCACCATAGCCCTCCAAGGGACTCCAAATATCACTTTGCAAATTCCACAAGAACAGTTTTAGGCAACGGATTTTTGAGGGGAAAGGTGTAACTCTGTGAGATGAATTCAAAGGTCACAAAGGAGATTCTCAGAAAGCTACTTTCTAGTTTTTATTTGAGGATATTTCCTTTGTCACCGTAAGCTTCATTGCACTTCGTAGTATCCCATTGCAGATTTCAAGGAAACTGTGTTAGCACACTGATCTCTGAAGAGAAAAGTGTCAGTCCATGAATTGCATTCTTGCATCCCAAAGCAGGTTCCCAAAACACTTCTTTCCAGTTTTTATCTGAGGATATTTGCTTTTTCACTATAGCCCTCCATGGGCTTCCAGATATCACTTTGTAAATTCCACAAGAACAGTCTTAGCGAACGGTTTCCTGAAGGAAAAGGTGTAACTCTCTGAGATGAATTCACAGATCACAAAGAAGATTTTCAGAAAGCTACTTTCTAGTTTTTATTTGAGGATATTTCCTTTGTTACCGTAAGCTTCATTGCACTAAGAAATATCCCATTGCAGATTTCAAGAAAACTGTGTTAGCAAACTAATCTCTAAAGAGATAAGTGTAAGTCTGTGAGTTGCATTCACACATCCCAATGCGGGTTCTCAGAAATCTTCTTTTCAGTTTTCATCTGAGGATATTTCCTTTTTCATCATAGCCCTCAATGAGCTCCCAAATATCACTTTGCAGAATCCCCAAAAACAGTGTTAGCAAACTGCCTCGTGAAGACAAAGATGTAACTCGGTGTGGTGAATTCACATATTATGAAAAAAGTTTCTCAAAAAATTACTTTCTGCTTTTTATTTGAGAATATTTGCTTTGTCAGTGCAAGCTTCACTGCGCTAAGAAATATCCCAATGCAGAGTTCTGGAAAAGAGTGTTAGCAAATGGATCAATGAAAAGGAAATTGTAACTCTGTGAGTTGCATTCACAGGTTACAATGCGGTTTCTCAGAACGCTTCTTTGCAGTTTTTATCCGAGGATATATTCTTTTCCTCCATATGCCTCCATGGACTTCCAAATATCACTTTGAAAATTCCAGAAGAACAGTCTTAGAGAACAGCTTCTTGAGGGGAAAGGTGTAACTCTGTGAGATGAATTCACAGATCACAAAGAAGTTTCTCAGAAAGCTATTTTCTAGTTTTTATTTGAGGATATTTCCTTTGTCACCATTAGCTTCATTGCACTAAGAAACATCCCAATGCAGATTTCTAGAAAAGAGTGTTAGCACACGGCTCAATTAAAAGGAAAGTGTAACTATGTGAATTGCATTCACAGGTCACAATCCAGCTTCTCAGAAAGCTTCTTTGCAGTTTTTATCTGAGGATATATTCTTTTTCACCATAGCCCTCCATGGGCTTCCAAATATCACTTTGCATTTTCCACAAGAAGAGTCTTAGCGAACGGTTTCTTGAGGGAAAGGTGTAACTCTGTGAGATGAATTCACAGATCACAAAGAAGTTTCTCAGTAAGCTACTTTCTAGTTTTTATTTGGGGATATTTCCTTTGTCACGTAAGCTTCATTGCACTTCGTAGTATCCCATTGCAGATTTCAAGGAAACTGTGTTAGCAAACAGATCTCTGAAGAAAATAGTGTAAGATTGTGAGTTACATTCACACATCCCAATGTGGGTTCCCAGAACGCTTCTTTCCAGTTTTTATCTGAGGATATTTCCTTTTTCACCATAGCCCTCAATGAGCTTCCAAACATCACTTTGCAGAATTCACGAACACAGTGTAAGCAAACTGCTTCGTGAAGACAAAGTTGTAACTCAGTGAAATGAATTCAAATATCACAAAGAAGTTTCTCAGAAAGCAACTTTCTAGTTTTTATTTGAGGATATTTCCTTTGTCACTGTAAGCTTCATTGCGCTAAGAAATATCTCAATGTAGATTTCTAGAAAAAAGTGTTAGCAAACGGATCAATGAAAAGGTAAGTCTAACCATTCACAGGTCACAATGCAGTTTCTCAGAACGCATCTTTCCAGTTTTGATCTGAGGATACATTCTTTTTCACCATAGCCCTCAATGGGCTTCCAAATATCACTTTGCAAATTCCCCAAGAACCGTCTTAGCAAACGGCTTCTTGAGGGGAAAGGTGTAACTCTGTGAGATGAATTCACAGATCACAAAGAAGTTTCTCAGAAAGCTACTTTCTTGTTTTTATTTGAGGATATTTCCTTTGTCACTGTAAGCTTCATTGCGCTAAGAAATATCCCAATGCACATTTCTACAAAACAGAGGTAGCAAATGGATCAATGATAAAGAAAGTGTTACTCTGTGAGTTGCATTCACAGGTCACAATGCAGTTTCTCAGAATGCTTCTTTCCAGTTTTTATCTGAGTATATATTCTTTTTCACCATAGCCCTCCATGGACTTCCAAATATCACTTTGCCAATCCTATGAGAACAGTCTTAGTGAACGGCTTCTTAGGGGAAATGTGTAACTCTGTGAGATGAATTCACAGATCACGAAGAAGTTTCTCAGAAAACATCTTTCTCATTTTTATCGATTGATATTTCCTTTCACACTATAGTCCTCAAAGGGTTCCGAAATTTCAGTTCTCAGACTTCACAAAAACCGGGCTAGCCAATGGCTCCATGAAATACAGCTGTAACTCATTTAGTTGAATTCACAGGTCACAAAGCAGTTTCTCAGAAAGCGTCTTTCTTTATTGAGTTGAGGTTATTTGTGGTCTCAGAGTGCCACCATGTGTCTTCTTGCAGATTCTGCAAAAACACTCTTAGCAAGATTCTCAGTGAAAATAATGATGTAACCCTGTGAGCTGAATTCACCCACACCAAAGAAGTTTCTGAGAAGGCTTCTCTGCAGATTTGTCTGATGTTCTTTCATTATTCACCATGGGATTCAACAATATCCAGGATATCACTTCTGAGATTCCACAAAATCAGTGTTAGCAAACTCCTCCATGAAAGAGTGGTGTAACACTGTGAAGTGAATTCACACATCACAAAGTGGTTTCTTAGAAAGCTTCATTCTGGTTTTTCCGGAGGATATTTCCTTTGTCCTTCTACTCCTCAAACCCATCCGAAATATCAGTTCTCAGAATCCACAAAAACAGGGATAGCAAACGGCTGCACAAAATAGTGGTGTAACTCTGGGAGATGAAGTCACATATCAGAAAGCGATTTCTCAGAAAGCTTCTTTCCCTTTTTTTTCTGAGGATATCTCCTATGTCACTGTAAGCTGCATAGCGCTAAGAAGCATCCCATTGCAGAGTCCAAGAAAACTGTGTTGGCAAACTGATGCCTGAAGAGAAATATGTAACTCTGTGAGTTGCATTCACACATCGCAGTGCAGTGTCTCAGAAAGCTATTTTCCAGTTTTCATCTGAGGATATTTCCTTTTTCACCAAAGCCCTCAATGAGCTCCCTAATATCACTTTGCAGAATCCACGAACACAGTGTTAGTAAACTTCTTCGTGAAGACAATGTTGTAACTCAGTGAGATGAATTCAAATATCGCAAAGAAGTTTCTCAGAAAGCTATTTTCTAGTTTTTATCTGAGGATATTTCCTTTGTCACTGTAAGCTTCATTGCACTCAGAAATATCCCAATGCAGATTTCAAGAAAAGAGTTTTAGTAAACGGAGCAATGAAAAGGAAAGTGTAACTCTGTGAGTTGCATTGACATGTCACAATGCAGTTTCTCAGAACGTTTCTTTCCAGTTTTTATCTGTGGATATTTCCTTTTTCACCATAGCCCTCCATGGGCTACTAAATTTCAGTTTGCCAATTCCACGAGAACAGTCTTAGCGAACCACTTCAAGAGTAGAGAGGTGTAACACTGTGAGATAAATTCTCAGATCACAAAGAAGTTTCTCAGAAAACTTCTTTCTCATTTTTATCGATTGATATTTCCTTTCACCCTATAGTCCTCAAAGGGATCCGAAATATCAGTTCTCAGATTTCACAAAAACTGTGCTAACAACCAGCTCCACGAAAAACCGCTGTAATTCAGTGAGTGGAATTCACACGTCACAAAGCAGTTTCTCTGAAAGCTTCTTTCTTTTTGGAGCTGAGGTTATTTTTGGTCTCAGAGCGCCACCGTGTGTCTTCTAGCAGATTCTGCGAAAACACTCTTAGGAACCTTCTCAATGACAACAATGACGTAACCCTGTGAGCTGAATTCACCCACACCAAAGAAGTTTCTGAGAAGGCTTCTCTACAGATTTGTCTGAGGTTGTTTCATTATTCACCATGGGATTCAACAATATCCAGGATATCACTTCTGAGATTTCACAAAATTAGAGTTAGGAAACTCCTCCCTGAAAGAGTGGTGTAACACTGTGAAATGAATTCACACATCCCAAAGTGGTTTCTCAGAAAGCTTCATTCCGGTTTTTCTCAGAAGATGTTTCCTTTGTCCTTCTACTCTTCAAACCCATCCGAAATATCAGTTCTCAGAATCCACAAAAACAGGACTAAAAGACGGCTGCATGAAATAGTGGTGTAACTCTGGGAGATGAAGTCACATATCAGACAGCAATTTCTCAGAAAGCTTCTTTCACGTTTTTATCTGAGGCTATCTCCTTTGTCACTGTAAGCTGCATAGTGCTATGAAGTATCCCATTGCAGATTTCAAGAAATCTGTGTTAGGAAACTGATCCCTGAAAAGAAAAGTGTAACTCTGTGAGTTGCATTCACACATCGCAATGCAGTTTCTCAGAACGCTTCTTTCCAGTTTTTGTCTGAGCATATTTCTTTTTTCCCCATAGCCATCAATGAGCTCCCAAATATCACTTTGCAGAATCCACGAAAACAGTGTTAGCAAACTGCTACAAGAAGGGAAAGGTGAAACTCTGTGTGATGAAGCCACACATCAGAAAGCAGTTTCTAAGAAAGCTTCTTTCTCTTTATTATCTGAGGATATTTGCTTTTTCACCATAAGCCTCCAGGCGCTCCCAAATATCACTTGCAAATTCCACGAAAACAGTGTTAGCACACTGCTTCATGAAGACTAAGTTGTAACTCTGTGAGATGAATTCACATATCACAAAGCTGTTTCTCACAAAGCTTTTTCACGTTTTTAATGGAGGATATTTCCTTTATCAGTGTAGGCCTCAATGCGGTCAAAAGTAGCCTTTCTCAGGTTCCTCACAGACAGTGTTAATCATCTGTCCCACGAAACGTAAGTGTAACTCTGTGAGATAAATTCACACATCACAAAGAAGTTTCTCAGAAAGCTTCTTTCTAGTTTTTATCTGAGGATATCTCTTTTGTCACCATCAGCTTCATTGCACTAAGAAGTATCCCATTGCAGATTTCAAGAAAACTGTGTTAACAAACTGATGCCTGAGGAGAAATGTGTAACTCTGTGATTTGCATTCACACATGGCAGTGCAGTTTCTCAGAACGCTTCTTTCCAGTTTTAATCTGAGGATATTTCCTTTTTCACCATAGCCCTCAATGAGCTCCCAAATATCACTTTGCAGAATCCACAAAAACAGTGTTAGCGAACTGCTTCGTGAAGATAAAGATGTAACTCTGTGAGATGAATTCACATATCACTAAGAAGTTTCTCAGAAAGCTACTTTCTAGTTTTTATTTGAGGATATTTCCTTTGTCACAGTAAGCTTCATTGCGCTAAGAAATATCTTAATGCAGATTTCAAGAAAACAGTGTTAGCAAACAGATGAATGAGAAGGAAAGTGTAACTCTGTGAGTTGCATTCACATGTCACTATGCAGTCTCTCAGAACGCTTGTTTCCAGTTTTTATCTGAGGATATATTTTTTTTTCACCATAGCCTTCCATGGGCTCCCAAATATCACTTTGCCAATTCCACGAGATCAGTCTCAGCGAACCGCTTCATGGGGAAGGAGGTGTAACTCTGTGAGATGAATTCACAGATCACAAAGAAGTTTCTCAGAAAGCTTCTTTCTCATTTTTATTGGAGGATATTTCCTTTGGCCCTATAGTCCTCAAAGGGATCGGAAATATCCGTTCTCAGATTCCACAAAAACCGGGCTAGCCAACGGCTCCATGAAATACATTGGTAACTCAGTGAGTTGAATTCACACATCACAAAGCAGTTTCTCAGAAAGCGTCTTTCTTTATTGAGCTGAGGTTATTTGTGGTCTTGGAGCACCACCGCGTGTCTTATTGCAGATTCTGCGAAAACACTCTTAGCAAGCTTCTCAATGAAAACAATGATGTAACCCTGTGAGCTGAATTCACCCACACCAAAGAGTTTCTGAGAAGGCTTCTCTGCAGATTTGTCTGATGTTCTTTCATTATTCACCAAGGAATTCAAGGATATCCAGAATATCACTTCTGAGATTGCACAAAATCAGTGCTAGGAAGCTCCCCCCGAAAGAGTGGTGGAACACTGTGAAATGAATTCACACATCTCAAAGTGGTTCCTCAGAAAGCTTGATCCCGGTTTTTCTCGGAGGATATTTCCTTTGTCCTTCTACTCTTCAAACCCATCCAAAATATCAGTTCTCAGAATCGACAAAAACAGGGCTAGAAAGTGGCTGCACGAAATAGTGGTGTAACTGTGGGAGATGAAGTCACATATCAGAAAGCAATTTCTCAGAAAGCTTCTTTCACGTTTTTTTTCTGAGGCTATCTCCTTTGTCACTGTAAGCTGCAAAGCGCTAAGAAGTATCCCATTGCAGATTTCAAGAACACTGTGTTAGCAAACTGATCCCTGAAGAGAAAGGTGTAACTCTGTGAGTTGCATTCACACATCACAATGCAGCTTCTCAGAACGCTTCTTTCCAGTTTTTATCTGAGGATATTTCCTTTTTCACTATAGGCCTCAATGAGCGCCGAAATATCACTTTGCAGAATGCACAAAATAGTGTTAGCAATCTGCTACAAGAAGGAAAAGGTGAAACTTTGTGTAATGAAGTCACACATCAGAAAGCAGTTTCTGAGAAAGCTTCTTTCACGTTATTATCTAAGGATATTTCCTTTTTCACCATAGGCCTCAAGGTGCTCCCTCATATCACTTTGTAGATTCCACGAAAACAGTGCAAGCAAATTGCTTCATGAAGTCAAAGTTGTAACTCTGTGAGATGAATTCACATATCAAAAAGCACTTTCTCACAAAGCTTCTTTCACATTTTTAATTGAGGATATTTCCTTTATCAGCGTAGGCCTCAATGCTGTCCAAAGTAGCCCTTCTTAGGTTCCTCAAAGACAGTGTTAATCGACTGCCCCATGAAACATAAGTGTAACTCTGTGGGATGAATTCACACATCACAAAGAAGTTTCTCAGAAAGCTTCTTTCTAGTTTTTATCTGAGGATATCTCCTTTGTCACCATCAGCTTCATAGCACTAAGATGTATCCCATTGCAGATTTCAAGAAAACTGTGTTAGCAAACTGATGCCTGAAGAGAAATGTGTAACTCTGTCAGTTGCATTCATACATCGCAGTACAGTTTTTCAGAACGCTTCTTTCCAGTTTTAATCTGAGGATATTTCCTTTTTTTGCTACTGCCCTCAATGAGCTCCCAAATATCACTTTGCAGAATCCACAAACACAGTGTTAGCAAACTGCTTCATGAAGACAAAGGTATAACTCAGTGAGACGAATTCACATATTACTAAGCAGTTTCTCAGAAAGCTACTTTCTAGCTTTTATTTGAGGATATTTCCTTTGTCACCGTAAGCTTCATTGTGCTAAGAAATATCCCAATGCAGATTTCAAGAAAACAGTGTTAGCAAACGGATCAATGAAAAGGAAAGTGTGACTCTGTGAGTTGCATTCACATGTCACAATGCAGTCTCTCAGAACGCTTCTTTCCAGTTTTTATCTGAGGATATTTCCTTTTTCACCATAGCCCTATGTGGGCTCCAAAATATCACATTGCAAATTCCAGGAAAACAATCTTAGCGAACTGTTTGTGATGTGGCATTCCACTCAGGGAATTATACCTCTTTTCTCATAAGGCATGTTTCAACACTGCTCCTGTATAAGTGAAAAAGTGATATTTTTCAGTGTTTTGAAGACTATGGCGACAAGTGAAATATCCTGAGATAAAACCCAAAAGAAGCATTCCAAGAAACTGCTCTCTGACGTTTGCATTCGTTTCAGAGTGCTAAAGCTTACACTATGTTGCCCTTTTTGTAAATTCTGTCTTTGAGGAATCTTTGAAGGGATATTAAGTGACACCCAGAGGCTTGTGGTGAGAAAGGAAACATCTTCCGGTGAAAACTGGAGAGAAGCTTTAGGAGTAACTGCTTTATGATATGTGTCTTCATCTCATACAGTTAAATCATTATTTGAATTGAGGAGTTTGAAATCACTGTTTCTGTGGAACCTGAGAAAGGACATTTCGGAATGCTCTTAAGAATACACTGAAAAAGAAATACCCTCAGATAAAAACCAGAAGGAAACTTTCTGTGAAACTGCTCTAGGTCACGTGAATTCCATGCACGTGAATTCCATGCACACAGTTAAGCTTCGTTTTCATTGAACAGTATTCTAGCTCTGTTTTAGGTAAGTCAACTAAGGGATACTCGGGAGCACATTGAGGCTTACTGTGAAAATGGAAATACTGTCAGATAGATACTGGAGAAAATATTTCCGAGAAGTTACTTTGTGACGGGTACATTCCACTCACAGAGTTATACTTTTCTTCTCATAGAGGATTGGGCAATTCCATCTGGAGAAAAAGCTACCAGGGGACATTTGGGAGTTTATGGACGGCTATGGTGAAAAAGGGAATATCCTCAGATATAAACTGGAGAGAAGTTTTCTGTGAAACTGCTTTGTGATAGATATGTCTCTTCATCTCACATAGATAAAACTTTCTTTCTATTATGCAGTTTTGAATCTGCATCATGGACGGATTCACGAAAGGACATTCGGGAGCCCATTCAGGCCGGTCGGGAAATAGGAGATAACTTCAGATAAAAACTGGAGAGAAGCCTTCTGTGAAAGTGCTTTGTGATATGTGAATTCCACTCAGGAAGTTACATATCTTTTCTCAAAAGGCAATGTGTGAACACTGTTCCTGTAAAATTCAAAAAGTGTTATTTTGCAGTGCACAGAAGATTATGGTGAAAAGTGAAATATCCAGAAATAAAACCCGGAAAGAAGCATTCCAAGAAACTGCTGTCTGACGTGTGCACTCATTTTAGAGAGTTAAAGCTTACACTACGTTGCCCGGTATGGAAACTCTGTCTTTGAGGAATCTGTGAAGGGATATTAAGTGGCACCTGGAGTTTTGTGGTAAGAAAGGAAACGTCTTCAGATGAAAACTGGAGAGAAGCTTTTGGGGCAACTGCTTTGTGATGTGTGTAATCGTCTCATAGAGTGAAATCATTCTTTGGATTGAGCAGTTTGAAATCACTGTTTCAGTGGAACCTGAGAATGGACATTTGGTAAGGCTCCTAAGAATATGTTGAAAAAGCAATACACTCTGGAAAAAAACAGAAGGAACTTTCTGTGAAACTGCTCTAGGTCACGGAAATTTCACTCACACAGTTAAACTTCCATTTTCATACAGCAGTATTCTAACATTGTTTTAGGTTAGACAGCTAAGGGATACTTGGGAACACTTTCAGGCTTACGGTGAAAACGGAAATGTCTTCAGATAGATACTGGAGAGAAGATTTCCGAGGAGTTACTTTGTGATGTGTCCAATCCATACACAGAGTTATACCTTTCTTCTCATAGAGGATTGGGGAATCCCATTTGCAGAAAATGCTACCAGGGTACATTAGAGGGTATATGGACGGTTATGGTGAAAAATGTATTACTTTCAGACAAAAACTGGAAAGAAGCTTTCTGAGAAACTGCTTTGGGATAGATATATCTATTTATCTCACATAGATAAAACTTTCTTTCTATTAAACAATTTTGAAACTGCTTCATGGATGGATTTGCGAAGAGACATTAAGGAGCACATTCAGGCCTGTGGGGAAATAGGAGATATCTTCAGATAAAAATTGGAGAGAAGCTTTCTGAGAAACTGCTTGGTGATGTGTGCATTCCATTCAGGGAGTTATACCTTTTTTCTCACAAGACAGTGTTTGAACACTTTTACCGTAAACCTGAAAAAGTGATATTTTGCAGCGCATTGAAGACTATGGTGAAAAGTGAAATATCCTGAAATAAAAGTCAGAAAGAAGCGTTCCAAGAAACTGTTCTCTGATGTGTGCATTAATTTCAGAGAGTTAAAGCTTACAATATCTTGCCCAGTTTGGAAACTCTGTCTTTGAGGAATCTGTGAAGAGATACTAAGTGGCTCCTGGGGGCTTGTGGTGAGAAAGAAAACGTCTTCTGATGAAAGCAGGAGAAAAGCTTTCTGAGCAACTGCTTTGTGATGTGTGTATTCATCTCATAGAGTTAAATCATTCATTGGATTGAGTAGTTTGAAATCACTGTTTCTGTGGAACCTAAGAACATTTGGAAACGCTCTTAAGAATATGCTGAAAATGAAATCTTCTCTGATAAAAAGCAGAAGGAATCTTTCTGACAAACTGCTGTAGGCCACATGAAATACACTCGCACAGTTAAGTTTCTGTTTTCATTGAGCGGTATTTTAACACTGTTTTAGGTTAGTCAGCTAAGGGATACTCGGGAGCACTTTGATGCTTATAGTGAAAATGGAAATATCTTCAGGTAGATACTGGAAAGAAGCTTTCCGAGGAGCTGCTTTGTTATGTGTGCATTACACTCACAGAATTATACTTTCCTTCTCATAGAGGATTGGGGAATCCATTTGGAGAAAAAACTACCAGGGGTCATTTGTGAGTACATGGATGGCTATGTTGAATAAGGAAATATCCTCAGATAAAACCTGGGAAGATTTCTGTGAAACTGTTTTTGATAGATATGTTTATTCATCTCAGATAGATAAAACTTTCCTTATATTAGGGAGTTTGGCCACTCCGTCATGGACGGATCAACGAAGGGATAATCAGGAGCACATTCAGATGTAAGTGAAAGAGGAGATATTTTCAGATAAAAACTGGATAGAAGGTTTATGAGAAACTGCTTTCTGATGTGTGTATTCATTTCATGGAGTTAAATCATTCTTTGGATTGAGCAGTTTGAAATCACTGTTTCTGTGGAAGATGAGAAAGGACATTTGGGAATGCTTTTAAGAATATGCTGAAAAAGAAATACCCTCCGATAAAAACCAGAAGGCAACTTTCTGTGAAACTACTCTATATCACGTGAATTCCACTCACACAGTTAAGCTTCTGTTTTCATTGAGCAGTATTCTAACACTGTTATAGGTAAGTCAACTAATGGCTACTCGAGTGCTTTAAGGCTTGTGGTGAAAACAGAAATATCTTCAGATAGATACTGGAGAGAAGATTCTGACGTGTGCACTCCACTCACATAGTTATACTTTTCTTCTCATAGAGAACTGTGAAATCCCGTATGATATAAAAAGCTACCAACAGACATTCAAAAGTATATCGGCGGCCATGGTGAAAAAGGAAATATTCTCAGACAAAAACTGGAAAGAAGCTTTCTGTGAAACTGCTTTGTGATAGATATATCTGTTCACCTCACATAGGTAAAACTATCTATCTATTACACAATTTGAAACTGCGTCATGGATGGATTCGTGAAGGGACATTAGGGAGCACATTCATGCCTGTGGAGATAGGAAATATCTTCAGATAAAAACTGGATAGAAGCTGTCTGATAACCTGCTTTGTGATGTATGCATTCCATTCAGGGAGTTATACCTCTTTTCTCATAACACAGTGTTTGAACATTGTTCTTGTAAAACTGAAAAAGTGATATTTTGCAGTGCACAGAAGAGTATGGTGAAAAGTGAAATATCCGGAAATAAAACCCAGAAAGAAGTGTTGCCAGAAACTGCTCTCTGACGTGTGCATTCATTTCAGAGAGTTAAAGCTTACCTGACGTTGCCCAGTTTGGAAACTATGTCTTTTAGCAATTTGTGAAGGGGTATTAAGTGGGGCCTAGAGATTTGTGGTGGGAAAGGAAACATCTTCCGATGAAAACTGGAGAGAAGCTTTTGGAGCAACTGCTTTGTGGTGTGTGTATTCATCTCATAGAGTTAAATCATTCTTTGGATTGAGCAGTTTGAAATCACTGTTTCTGTGGAACCTGAGAAAGGATATGTGGGAACGCTCTTAAGAATATCGTGAAAAAGAAATACCCTCCTATAAAAACCAAATGGAAACTTTCTGAGAAACTGCTTTAGGTCATGTGAGGTCCACTCGCACAGTTAAGCTTCTGTTTTCATTGAGCAGTATTCTAACACTGTTTTAGGTTAGTCACCTAAGAGATACTTGGAGGCGTTTTCAGGCTTATGGTAAAAACGGAAATATCTTCAGATAGATACTGGAGAGAAGATTTCTGAGGAACTGTATTGTGATGTGTGCATTCCACTCACAGAGTTTTACTTTTCTTCTCATAGAGGATTGGGTAATCCCGTTTGGAGTAAACACTACCAGGGGACATTCGGGTGTATATGGACGGCTATGGTGAAAAAGGAAATATTTTGAGACAAAAACTGGAAAGAAGTTTTCTGTGAAACTGCTTTGTGATAAAGATGTCTCTTCATCTCACATAGATTAAACTTTATTTCTATTATGCAGTTTTGAAATGACGTCATCGACTGATTCACGAAGGGACATTCGGGGGCACATTCAGGCCTGTGGGGAAATAGGAAATACCTCCAGATGGAAACCAGAGAGAAGCTTTCTGAGAAACTGCTTTGTGAAGTGTGAATTCCACTCATGGAGTTATACTTCTTTTTTCATAGGGAGTGTTTGAACACTGTTCCTGTAAAACTGAAAAAGTGATAATTTGTGACTCATTGAAGACTATGGCGAAAAGTGAAATATCCTGAAATAAAACCCAGAAGGAAGCATTCCAGGAAACTACTTTCTGACATGTGCATTCATTTCAGAGAGTTAAAGCTGACACTATATGGCCAATTTTGGAAACTCCGTCTTTGAGGAATCTGTGAAGGGATATTAAGTGGCACCCGGAGGCTTGTGGTGAGAATGGAAACCTCTTCCGATGAAAACTGGAGAGAAGCTTTCAGAGCAACTGCTTTGTGATGTGTGTATTCATCTCATAGAGTTACATCATTCTTTGGATTGGGCAGTTTGAAATCACTGTTTCTATGGAACTTGAGAAAGGACATTTGGGAACACTCTTAAGAATATGCTGAAAAAGAAACGCCCTCTGTTAAAAACCGGAAGAAAACTTTCTGTGAAATTACTCTCAATCACGTGAAGTTCACTGGCACAGTTAAGCTTCTGTTTTCATTGAGCACCATTCTAACAATGTTTTAGGTTAGTCAGCTAAGGGATATTTGGGAGTCCTTTGAGGCTTACGATTAACACGGAACTATCTTCAGATAGTTACTGGTGAGAAGATTTCTGAGGATCTGTTTTGTGACATGTGCATTCCACTCTCAGAGTTATACTTTTCTTCTCATAGAGGATTGGGAAATGCCGTTTGGAGAAAATGCTACCAGGGGACATACAGTAGTATATGAACTGCTATGGTGAAAAAGGAACTATCCTCAGACAAAAACTGGAAAGAAGCTTTCTGTAAAACTTTTTTTGTGATTGATATGACTATTCATCTCACTTAGATTAAACTTTCTTTCTATTACACAGTTTTGAAACTGTGCATGGACCATTTCGTGAAGGGATATTCGGAGCACATACAGGCCTGTGGGGAAATAAGAAATATCTTCAGATGAAAACTGGAGAGAATCTTTCTGAGAAACTGCTTTTTGTTGTGTGCATTCCCCTCAGGGAGTTATATCTCTTTTCTCATAAGGTAGTGTTTGAACACTGTTCCTGAAAAACAAAATTGATATTTTGCAATGCATTGAAGACTATGGCTAAAAGTGAAATATGCTGAAATAAAACCCAGAAAGAAGCATTCCAAGAGACACTCTCTGACCTTTGCTTTCATTTCATAGAGTTAAAGCTTACACTACGTTGCCCAGTTTGGAAACTCTTTGAGGAATCTGGGAAGGGATATTAATTGGAGCCCGGAGGCTTCTGGTGAGAAAGGAAACATCTTCCAATGAAAACATCAGAGAAACTTTCAGAGAAACTGCTTCGTGATGTGTGTATTCATCTCATAGACTTAAATCATTCTTTGGATTGAGCAGTTTGAAATCGCTGTTTCTGTGTAACCTGATAAAGGACATTTAGGAACGCTCTTAAGAATATGCTGAAAAAGAAACCCTCTGATAAAAACCAGAAGAGAACTTTCTGTGAAACTGCTCTAGGTCACATTCATTTCAGAGAGTTAAAGCTTACACTACGTTGCCCAGTTTGGAAACTCTGTCTTTGAAGAATCTGTGAAAGAAATTAAGTGGCGCTCTGAGGCTTGTGGTGAGAAAGGAAACGTCTTCCGATGAAAACTACAGAGAAGCTTTTGGTGCAACTACTTTGTGATGTGTGTATTCATCTCACCAAGTTAAATCATTCTTTGGATTGAGCCATTTGAAATTATTGTTTCTGTGGAACCTGAAAAAGGACATTTGGGAACGCTCTTAAGAATAGGCTGAAAAAGCAATACCCTCCGATAAAACCAGAAGGAAACTTTCTGTGAAACTGCTCTAGTTCATGTGAAGTCCACACTCACATTTAAGCTTCTGTTTTCATTGAGCGGTATTTTAACACTGTTTTAGGTGAGTCAGCTAAGGGATTCTTGGTAGTGCTTTGAGGCTTATGGTAAAACCAAAATTATCTCCAGATAGATACTGGAGAGATGATTTCCGAGGAGCTGTTTTGTGACGTGTGCATTCCACTCACAGAGTTATACTTTTCTTCTCATTGAGGACTGGGGAATCCCATTTGGAGGAAGAGTTACCAGGGGACCTTCGGGAGTATATGGACCACTATGGTGATAAAGGAAATATCCTCAGACAGACACTGGGAAGAAGCTTTCTGTGAAAATGCTTTGTGATAGATATGTCTATTCATCTCAGATAAATAAAACTTTCTTTCTATTGTGCAGTATTGAAACTGCGTCACAGACGGATTCACAAAGGGACATTCGGGAGCACATTCAGGCCTGTGGGGAATTAAGATATATCTTCATATTAAAACAGGAGAGAAGGTTTCTGAGAAACTGCTTTGCCATGTGTGCATTCCACTCAGTTAGTTATATGCTGAAAAAGAAATACCCTCTGATAAAAACCGGAAGGAAACTTTCTGTGAAACTGCTCTAGGTCATGTGAGGTCTACTGACACAGTGAAGCTCCTGTTTTCATTGAGCAGTATTCTAACACTGTTTTAGGTTAGTAAGTTAAGGGATACTCGGGAGTGCTTTGAGGCTTATGGTGAAAACGAAAATATCTTCAGAGAGATACTGGAGAGAAGATTTCGGAGGAGCTGCTTTATGATGTGTGCATTGTACTCACAGACTCATATTTTTCTACTCATAGAGGACTGGGGAATCCCATTTGGAGAAAAAGCTACCAGGGGACATTCGAGAGTATATGGAAGACTATGATGAAAAAGGAAATATCCTCAGACAAAAACTGGTAAGAAACTTGATGTGAAACTGTTTTTTAATAGATATGCCTATTCATGTCACATAGACATAACTTTCTTTCTATTACGCAGTTTTGAACCTGTGTAATGGACGGATTCATGAAGGGATATTTGGGAGCACCTTCAGGACTGTGGGGAAATAGGAAATATCTTCATATAAAAACTAGAGAGAAGCTTTATGAGAAACTCCTTTGTGATGTGTGCATTCCACTCAGAGAGTTTTACCTCTTTTCTCATAAGGCAGTGTGTGAACACAGTTCCTGTAAAACTGAAGAAGTGATATTTTGCAACCCTTTGAAGACTATGGTGAAAAGTAAATATCCTGTAATAAAACCAAGAAAGAAGCATTCCAAGAAACAGTTCTCTGACGTGTGCATTCATTTCAGAAAGTAAAGCTTACACTACGTTGCCTAGTTTGGAAACTCTGTCTTTGAGGAATCTGCGAAGGGATATTAAATGGCACCCAGAGGCTTGCGATGAGAAAGGAAATGTCTTTCAATGAAAACTGGAGAGATGTTCTCACAGCAACTGCTTTGTGATTTGTGTATTCACCTCATAGAGTTAAATCATTATTTGGATTGAGCAGTTTGAAATCACTGTTTCTGTGGAACCTGAGAAAGTACATTTGGGAATGCTCGTAAGAATATGTTGAAAAAAAAATACCCTCTGATAAAAGCCAGAAGGAAACTTTCTGTGAAACAGCTCTAGGTCACGTCAAGTGTACTTGCACAGTTAATCTCCCGTTTTCATTGAGCAGTATTCTAACACTGTTTTAGGCTAGTCAGCTAAGGAATACTCAGGAGAGCTTTGGGGCTTATGGTGAAAACGGAAATATCACCAGAAAGACACTGGAGAGAAGATTTCCGAGGAGCTGCTTTGTGACGTGTGCATTCCACTCAGGGCGTTATACCTCTTTTCCCATAATGAGTGTTTGAACACTGTTCCTGTAAAACTGAAAAAGTGATATTTTGCAGCGCATGAAAACTATGGTGACAAATGATATATCTGGAAAGAAAACCCAGAAAGAAGCATTCCAAGAAAATGCTCTCTGGTGTGTGCACTCATTTCAGAGAGTTAAAGTTTACACTATGTTGCCCAGTTTGGAAACTCAGTCTTTAAGAAATCTGTGAAAGGATATTAAGCAGCGCCCGGAGGCTTGTGGTGTGAAAGGAAACGACTTCCGATGAAAACTGGAGAGAAACTTTCGGAGCAACTGCTTTGTGATGTGTGTATTCATCTCATAGAAATAAATCGTTCTTTTGATTGAGGTGTTTGAAATCACTGTTTCTGTGGAACTTGAAAAAGGACATTTTGGAAGGCTCTTAAGAATATGCTGAGAAAGAAATACCCCCCGACAAAAACAGAAGGAAACTTTCTGTGGAACTGCTCTAGGTCATGTGAAGTCCACTCGCACAGTTAAGCTTCTGTCTTCATTTAGCAGTATTCTAAAACTGTTTTAGGAGAGTCAGCTAAGGGATACTCGGGAGCGCTTTGAGGCTCACGGTGAAAATGGAAATATCTTCAGATAAATACTGAAGGGATGATTTCTGAGGAACTGCTTTGTGACGTGTGCATTCCACTCACAGAGTTATGCTTTTCCTCTCATAGAGGATTGGGGAATCCCGTTTGGAGAAAAAGTTACCAGAGGACATTCTGGAGTATAGGATGGCTATGGTGAAATAGGAAATACCCTCAGACAAAAACTGGAAAAAAACTTTCTGTGAAACTACTTTGTGACAGATATGTCTATTCATCTCACATAGATAAAACATTCTTTCTATTACACAGTTTTGAAACTGCCTCATGGATGTATCCACCAAGGGACATTCGGGACCACATTCAGGAATGTAGGGAAATAACAGATATCTTCATATAAAAGCTGGAGAGAAGCTATCCAAGAAACTACTTTGCGATGTGTGCATTCCCCTCAGGGAGTTATACGTCTTTTCTCATAAGGCAGTGTTTTAACACTGTTCCTGTAAAATGGAAAAAGAGATATTTTGCAGTGCATTGAAGACAATGGCAAAAAGTGAAATATCCTGAAATAAAACCCAGAAAGAAGTGTTCCAAGAAACTGCTCTCTGATGTGTACATTCATTTCAGAGAGTTAAAGCTTACACAACGTTGCCCAGTTTGGAAACTCTGTCTGTGAGGAATCTGTGAAGGGATATTAATTGGCGCTCGGAGGCTTGTGGTGTGAAAGGAAACGTCTTCCGATGAAAACTGGAGAGAAGCTTTTGGAGCAACTACTTTGTGATGTGTGTATTCATCTCATAGATTTAAATTATTCTTTGGATTGAGCAGTTTGAAATCCCTGTTTCTGTGAAACCAGAGAAAGGACATTTGGGAATGCTGTTAAGAATATGCTGAAAAAGAAATACACTCTGATAAAAAACAGAAGGAAACTTTCTCTGAAACTGCTCTAGGTCACGTGAAGTCCACTTGCACAGTTAAGCTTCTGTCTTCAGTCAGCAGTATTCTAATACTGTTTTAGGTTAGTCAGCTAAGGGATACTAGGGAGCGCATTGAGTCTTACAGTGAAAACGGAAATATCTTCAGATAGATACTGGAGAGAAGAATTCCGAGGAGCTGCTTTTTGACATGTGCATTCCACTCACAGAGTTATACTTTTCTTCTCCTTGAGGATTGGGGAATCCCGTTTAGAGAAAACCTAGCAGGGAACATTCTAAAGTATATGGACGGCTATGTTGAAAAAGGAAATATCCTGAGACAAATATTTGAAAGAAGCTTTCTGTGAAACTGCTTTGTGATAGACATGTCTATTCATTTCACATAGATAAAACGTTCTTTCTATTATGCAGTTTTGAAACTGCGTCATGGACCAATTCGCGAAGAGACATTTGAGAGCACTTTCAGGCCTGTGGGGAAATAGGAAACATCTTCAGATTAAAACTGGAGACAAGCTTTCTGAGGAACTGCTTTGTGATGTGTGCATTCCACTCAGGGAGTTATACCTCTTTTCTCATAAGGCAGTGTTTGAACACTGTTCCTGTAAAACTGAAATAGTGATATTTTGCAGCACTTTGAAGACTATGGCAAAAAGTGAAACATCCTGAAATAAAACCCAGAAAGAAGCATTTCAAGCAAATGCTCTCTGACGTGTGCATTCATTTCAGAGAGTTAAAGCTTACACTACGTTGCCCTGTTTGGAAACTCTGTCTTTGAGGAATCTATGAAGGGATATTAAGTGTCACCTTGGGGCTGTGGTGTGAAAGGAAATGTCTTCTGATGAAAACTGGAATAAAGATTTTGGAACAACTGCTTTGTGATGTGTGTATTCATCTCATAGATTTAAATCTTTCTTTGGATTGAGCAGTGAAATCACTGTTTCTGTGAAACTTGAAAAAGGACATTTGGGAACGTTCTTAAAAATATGCTGAAAAAGAAATACCCTCTGATAAAAACCAGAAGGAGGGTGGCGGAGAAAGATGGCCAAATGGGAGTAGCTCAATTCTCCAGCTCTCAGCAGGAGTGACACAGAAGACAGGTGATTTCTGCATTTTCAACTGAGGTACTGTGTTCATCTCACTAAGGATTGCTGGACAATCGGTGTTGGTCAGCTGCTGCAGCCCGACCAGCGAGAGCTGAAGCAGGGCGAGGCATCACCTCAACTGGGAAGTGCAAGGGGGAAGGAAATTCCTTTTCTTAGCAAGGGGAACTGAGACACACAACACCTGGAAAATCGGGTAACTCCCACTCCATTACTGTGCTTTATCAAGGGTCTTAGCAAACGGGCACACCAGAAGAGTATATCCCACACCTGGTTGGGAGGGTCCCACACCCACAGAGCTTCCCTCATTGCTAGCACAGCGGTCTGCAATCTAACTGCAAGGCAGCAACGAGGTTGGGGGAGGATTGCCTGCCATTGCTGAGGCTTAAGTAGGTAAACAAAGCCCTGGGAAGATCGAACTGTGTGGAGCTCACAGCAGCCCAAGGAGGCCTGTCAGCCTCTGTAGACTCCACCTCAGGGGACAGGACACAGCTAAACAACAACAACCACAACAACAACAAAAGCAGCAGAAACCTCTGCAGATGCAAGCAACTCTGTCTGACAGCTTTGAAGAGAGCGGTGGATCTCCCAACACGGAGGTTGAGAAGTGAGAACAGACAAACTGCCTGCTCAAGTGGGTCCCTGACCCCAGAGTAGCCTAACTGGGAGACATCCTCCACTAGGGGCAGACCGACACCCCACACCTCACAAGGTAGAGTACACCCCAAGAGGAAGATTCCAAAGCAAGAATCAGACAGGTACACTCGCTGTTCAGCAGTATTCTGTCTTCTGCAGCCTCTGCTGCTGACACCCAGGCAAACAGGGTTTGGAGCGGACCTCAAGCAATCTCCAACAGACCTACAGCTGGGGGTCCTGACTGTTAGAAGGAAAATTAACAAACAGGAAGGACACCCACACCAAAACCCCATCAGTATGTCACCATCATCAAAGACCAGAAGCAGATAAAACCACAAAGATGGGTAAAAAGCAGGGCAGAAAATCTGGAAATTCAAAAAATAAGAGCACATCTCCCCCTCCAAAGGAGCGCAGCTCATCGCCAGCAAGGGATCAAAGCTGGATGGACAATGACTTTGATGAGATGAGAGAAGAAGCCTCCAGTCCATCAAACTCAGTGTTGAAGGAGGAATTATGTACCCAGTGCAAAGAAACTAAAAATCTTGAAAAAAGAGTGGAAGAATTGATAACCAGAATAATTAACACAGAGAAAGCCATAAACGAATGGACAGAGATGAAAATCATGATACGAGAAATACGTGACAAATGCACAAGCTTCTGTAACTGACTCGATCAACTGGAAGAAAGAGTTTCAGTGATTGAGGATCGAATGAATGAAATGAAGTGAGAAGAGAAAACTAAAGAAAAAAGAAGAAAAAGAAATGAACAAAGCCTACAAGAAGTATGGGATTATGTAAAAAGACAAAATCTATGTCTGATTGGGGTGCCTGACAGTGAGGGGGAATGGAACCAAGTTGGAAAACACTCTTCAGGATATCATACAGGAGAACTTCCCCAACCTAGTAGGGCAGGCCAACATTCAAATCCAGGAAATACAGAGAACACCACAAAGATACTCCTCGAGAAGAGCAACTCCAAGACACATAATTGCCAGATTCACCAAAGTTGAAATGAAGGAAAAAATATTAAGGACAGCGAGAGAGAAAGGTCGGGTTACCCACAAAGGGAAGCCCATCAGACTAACAGCAGATCTCTCGGCAGAAACTCTCCAAGTAAGAAGAGAGTGGGGGCCAATATTCAACATTCTTAAAGAAATGAATTTTAATCCCAGAATTTCATATCCAGCCAAACTAAGTTTCATCAGTGAAGGAGAAATAAAATCCCTTACAGATAAGCAAATGCTTAGAGACTTTGTCACCACCAGGCCTGCCTTACAAGAGACCTTGAAGGAAGCACTAAACATGGAAAGGAATAACGGGTACCAGCCATTGCAAAAACATGCCAAAATGTAAAGACCATTGAGGCTAGGAAGAAATTGCATCAACTAATGAGCAAAATAACCAGTTAATTTCATAATGGCAGGATCAAGTTCACACATAACAATATTAACTATAAATGTAAATGGACTAAATGCTCCAATTAAAAGACACAGACTGGCAAACTGGATAAAGAGTCAAGACCCATCAGTCTGCTGTATTCAGGAGACCCATCTCACATGCAGAGACATACATAGGCTCAAAATAAAGGGATGAAGGAAGTTCTATCAATCAAATGCAGAACAGAAAAAAAAACAGAAGTTGGAATACTAGTCTCTGATAAAACAGACTTTAAACCATCAAAGATCAAAAGAGACAAAGAAGGCCATTACATAATGGTAAAGGGATCAATTCAACAGGAAGAGCTAACTATCCTATATATATATGCACCCAATGCAGGTGCACCCAGATTCATAAAGCAAGTCCTTAGAGACTTACAAAGAGACTTAGACTCCCATACAATAATAATGGGAGACTTCAACATCCCACTGTCAACATTTGACAGATCAACGAGACAGAAAGTTAACAAGGATATCCAGGAATTGAACTCATCTCTGCAGCAATCAAACCTAATAGTCATCTACAGAACTCTCCACCCCAAAACAAAAGAATATACGTTCTTCTCAGCACCACATCACACTTATTCCAAAATTGACCACATAAGTGGAAGTAAAGTACTCCTCAACAAATGTACAAGAACAGAAATTATAACAAACTGTCTCTCAGACCACAGTGCAATCACACTAGAACTCAAGACTAAGAAACTCAATTAAAACCGCTCAACTACATGGAAACTGAATAACCTGCTCCTGAATGACTACTGGGTACACAATGAAATGAAGGCAGAAATAAAGATGTTCTTTGAAACCAATGAGAACAAATTTGCAACATACAAGAATCTCTGGGACACATTTAAAGCAATGTGTAGAGGGAAATTTATAGCACTAAATGCCCACAAGAGAAAACAGGAAATACCTAAAATTGACACCCTAATATAACAACTAAAAGAACTAGAGAAACAAGAGCAAATACATTCAAAAGCTAGCAGAAGGCAATAACTAAGACCAGTGCAGAGCTGAAGGAGACAGAGACACAAAAACTCTTCAAAGAATCATTGAATCCAGGAATTGGTTTTTTGAAAAGATCAACAAAATTGACAGACCGCTAGCAAGACTAATAAAGAAGAAAAGAGAGAAGAATCAAATAGATGCAGTAAAAAATGATAAAGGGGATATCACCACCGACCCCACAGAAATACAAACTACCATCAGAGAATATTATAAACACCTCTACGCAAATAAACTAGAAAATCTAGAAGAAATGGATAATTTCCTGGACACTTACACTCTCCGAAGACTAAACCAGGAAGAAGCTGAATCCCTGAATAGACCAATAGCAGGCTCTGAAATTGAGGCAATAATTAATAGCCTACCAACCAAGAAAAGTCCAGGACTAGATGGATTCACCGCTGAATTCTACCACAGGTACAAGGAGGAGCAGGTACCATTCCTTCTGAAACTATTCCAATCAATAGAAAAAGAGGGAATCCTCCCTAACTCATTTTATGAGGCCAACATCATCCTGATACCAAAGCCTGGCAGAGACACAACAAAAAAAAGAGAATTTTAGACCAATATCCCTGATGAACATCGATGCAAAAATCCTCAATAAAATACTGGCAAACCGGATTCAGCAGCACATCAAAAAGCTTATCCACAATGATCAAGTGGGCTTCATCCCTGGGATGCAAGGCTGTTTCAACATATGCAAATCAATAAACGTAATCCAGCATATAAACAAAACCAAAGACAAAAACCACATGATTATCTCAATAGATGTCGAAAAGGCCTTTGACAAAATTCAACAGCCCTTCATGTTAAAATCTCTCAATAAACTCGGAATTGATGGATCGTGTCTCAAAATCATAAGAGCTATTTATGACAAACTCACATCCAATATCCTACTGAATGAGCAAAAACTGGAAAAATTCCCTTTGAAAACTGGCACAAGACAGGGATGTCCTCTCTCACCACTCTTATTCAACATAGTGTTGGAAATTGTGGCTAGGGCAATCAGGCAAGAGAAAGAAATAAAGCATATTCAGTTAGGAAAAGAAGAAGTAAAATTGTCCCTGTTTACAGATGACATGATTGCATATTTAGAAAACCCCATTGTCTCAGCCCAAAATCTCCTTAAGCTGATAAGAAACTTCAGCAAAGTCTCAGGATACAAAATTAATGTGCAAAATCACAAGCATTTTTATACACCAGTAACAGACAAATGGAGAGCCAAGTCATGAATGAACTTCCATTCACAATTGCTTCAAAGAGAATAAAATACCTAGGAATCCAACTTACAAGGGATGTAAAGGACCTCTTCAAGGAGAACTACAAACCACTGCTCAGTGAAATCAAAGAGGACACAAACAAATGGAAGAACATACCATGCTCATGGATAGGAAGAATCAATATCGTGAAAATGGCCATACTGCCCAAGGTAATTTATAGATTCAATGCCATCCCATCAAGCTACCAATGACTTTCTTTACAGAACTGGAAAAAACTGCTTTAAGGTTCATATGGAACCAAAAAAGAGCCCGCATCTCCAAGACAATCCTAAGTCAAAAGAACAAAGCTGGAGGCGTCATGCTACCTGACTTCAAACTATACTACAAGGCTACAGAAACCAAAACAACAGGGTACTGGTACCAAACAGAGATATAGACCAATGGAACAGAACAGAGTCCTCAGAAATAATACCACACATCTACAGCCATCTGATCTTTGATAAACCTGATAAAAACAAGAAATGGGGAAAGGATTCCTTATTTAATAAATGGTGCCGGGAAAATTGGATAGCCATAAGCAGAAAGCTAAAACTGGATCCATTCCTTACTCCTTATACGAAAATTAATTCAAGATGGATTAGAGACTTAAATGTTAGACTTAATACCATAAAATCCCTAGAAGAAAACCTAGGTAATACCATTCAGGACATAGACATGGGAAAGGTCTTCATGTCTAAAACACCAAAAGCAACAGCAACAAAAGCCAAAATTGACAAATGGGATCTAATTAAACTAAAGAGCTTCTGCACAGCAAAATAGATTACCATCAGAGTGAACAGGCCACCTATGGAATGGGAGAAAATTTTTGCAATCTACTCATCTGACAAAGGGCTAATATCCAGAACCTACAAAGAACTCAAACAAATTTACAAGAAAAAAACAAACAACCCCATTAAAAGTGGGCAAAGGATATGAACAGATATTTCTCAAAAGAGGACATTCATACAGCCAGCAGACACATGAAAAAATGCTCATCATCACTGGCCATCAGAGAAATGCAAATCAAAACCACAATGAGATACCATCTCACACCAGTTAGAATGGCGATCATTAAAAAGTCAGGAAACAACAGGTGCTGGAGAGGATGTGGAGAAATAGGAACACTTTTACACTGTTGGTGGGATTGTAAACTAGTTCAACCATTATGGAAAACAGTATGGCGATTCCTCAAGTATCTAGAACTAGATGTACCATATGACCCAGACATCCCATTACTGGGTATATCCCCAAAGGATTACAAATCATGCTGCTATAAAGACACATGCATACATATGTTTATTGCGGCACTATTCACAATAGTAAAGACTTGGGATCAACCCAAATGTCCATCAGTGACAGACTGGATTAAGAAAATGTGGCACATATACACCATGGAATACTATGCAACCATAAAAAAGGATGAGTTCGTGTCCTTTGTAGGGACATGGATGCAGCTGGAAACCATCATTCTCAGCAAACTATTGCAAGAACAGAAAACCAAACACCGCATGTTCTCACTCATAGGTGGGAACTGAAAAATGAGATCACTTGGATTTGGGAAAGGGAACATCACACACCTGGGCCTACCATAGGGAGGGGAGAGGGGAGGGATTGCATTGGGAGTTATACCTGATGTAAATGACAAGTTGTTGGGTGCTGATGAGTTGATGGGTGTAGCACACCAACATGGCACAAGTATACATATGTAACAATCCTGCACGTTATGCACATGTACCCTAGAACTTAAAGTATAATAAAAAAAGAAAAAATATTGATAAAAGAAATTGAAGACACAAATAAAACAAAAGGCATCCCCCCCAAAAAAATATAACATGCTGAAAAAGAAATACCCTCCAATGAAAACCAGAAGGAAGCTTTCTGTGAAACTGTTATGTGTCATGTGAATTCCACTTGCATAGTTAAGCTTCTGTTTTTACTGAGCAGTATTATAACACTGTTTTAATTTAGTCAGCTAAAGGATACTGGGGAACGCTTTGAGGCTTATGGTGAAATGGAAATATCTTCAGATATAAACTGGAGAGAAGATTTCTGAGGAGCTGCTTTGTGACGTGTGCATTCCACTCACAGAATTATACCTTTCATCTCATATAGAACTGGGGAATCCCTTTTGAAGAAAAAGCTACCAAGGGACATTCGGGAGTATATGGACGGTTATGGTGAAAAAGGAAATACCCTCAGACAAAAGCTGGAAAGAAGTTTTCTGTGAAACTGCTTTGTGATAGATATGTTTATTCATGTCACATAGATAAAACTTTCCTTACATTATGCAGTTTGGAAACTTCATCATGGATGTATCTGCAAAGGGACATTCAGGAGCACTTTCAGGCCTATGGTGAAAAAGGAGATGTCTTCAGATAAAAACTGCATAGAAGCTTTCTAAGAAAATGCTTTGTGATGTGTGTATTCCACTCAGGGAGTTATACCTCTTTCCTCATATGGCAGTGTTAGAACACTGTTCCTGTGAAACTGAAAATGTAGTATGTCGGAGCACTTGGAAGACTATGGCGAAAAGTAAAATTTCCTGCAATAAAACCCAGAAGGAAGCATCTCAAGAAACTGCTCTCTGATATATGCATTAATTTCACAGAGTTAAAGCTTACTCTATATTGCCCAGTTTGGAAACTTTGTCTTTGAGGAATCTGTGAAGGGATATTAAGTGGAGAGTGGAAGCTCGTGGTGAGAAAGGAAATGTTTTCCGATGAAAACTGGAGAGAAGCATTCTGAGTAACTGCTTTGTGATGTGTGTATTCTTCTCATAGAGTTAAACAATTCTTTGGATTGAGCAGTTTGAAATCACTGTTTTTGTGGAATCTGAGGAAGGACATTTGGGAACACTCCTTAGCATATGGAGAAAGAAATATCCTCAGGTAAAATTCAGAAGGAAGCTTTCTGTGAAAATGCTCTGTGATGTCTTCATTCCTCTCGCTCATTAAGCCTCTCTTTTCATTGACCAGCTTTCTAATCCTGTTTATGTTTAGCATGTGAAGTGATATTCAGGAGCACTTTGACGCTTATGGTGAAAAAGGAAGTATGTTCAGACCGAAACTGGAGAGAAGCTTTCCAAGGAACTGCTCTGTGACGTGTGCATTCCACTCAAAGTGTTATACCTCTCTTCTCATACAGCATCGGGGAAACCCTTTTGGAGAAAAAGGTACCAAGTGATATTTGGGAGCATGTTGATGCCTATAGTGAAAAGGGAAATAGCCTCAGACAAAAACTGGAAAGAAGCTTTCTATGAAACTGCTCTGTGATATGTGTATTCATCTCACATAGATAAAGCTTTGTTTACATTACGCAGCTTGGAGACTCTGTCATGGACGGATTCATGAGGTGATATCTGGGAGCACATTCAGGATTATAGTGAAAAAGGAAATATCTTCAGATAAAAACTGGAAAGAAGCTTTCTGTGAATTTGCTTTATGTTATGTTTGTTCATCTCACATAGATAAAGCTTTCTTTACATTATGCAGCTTGTAAACTCCATCATGGATTGATCCGTGAAGGGATATTCGGGATCACATTCAGGCCTATGGTGAAGAATGGAATATCGTCAGATAAAAACTGAAGAGAAGCTTTTGAGAAACTGCTTTGTGATGTGTGCATTCCACTCAGGTAGTTATACCTTTATTCTCATAAGGCACTATTTGAACACTGTTCCTGTAAAACTAAAAAAGTGATTTTCAGAGCACATTGAAGACTATGGTGAAAAATGAAATATCATCCAATAAAACCCAGAAAGAAGCACTCCAGGAAACTGCTCTCTGACATGTCCATTCATTTCTCAGAGTTAAAGCTTACTCTACATTTCCCAGTTGGGAAGGTCTGTCTTTGAGGATTCTGCGAAGGGATATTAAGTGGTAACCGGAGGCCTGTGGCGAGCAAGGAAATGTCTTCCATTGAAAATTGGAGAGAAGCTTTCTGAGCAAGTGTTTTGAGATGTTTGTATTCATCTCATAGATTTAGAATGTTCTTTGAATTGAGCAGTTTGAAATCACTGTTTCTGTGGAATCTGAGAAAGGACATTTGGGAAAGATTTTAGAATATCCTAAAAAAGAAATAACCTCAGATAGAAACCAGAACGAAACTTTCTGTGAAACTGCTCTGTGTCACATGAATTCCGACCACACAGTTAAGCTTCTTTTTTCATTGATCAGTATTCAAAGAGTGTTTTTGTTTAGTCTGTGAAGGGATAATCGGGAGTGCTCTGAGGCTTACAGTGAAAAAGGAAATATTTTCAGATAGAAACTGGAAAGAAGCTTTCCGAGGAGCTGTTTTGTGACGTGTGCATTCCAGTCACAGAATTATAACTTTCTTCTCATAGAGGATTGGGGAATCCCTTTTGGAGAAAAAGCTACCAGGGGACATTCGGGAGTATTTGGATGGCTACGGTGAAAAAGGATATATGCTCAGACAAACATTGGAAAGAAGATTTCTGTGAAACAGCTTTGTGATAGATATGTTTATTCATTGCACATAGATGAAACTTTACTTATATTATGGAGTTTGGAAACTCCATTGTGGATGGATCGGTGAAGGGACATTCAGGAGAACCTCCAGGACTGTGGTGAAAAAAGAGATATCTTCAGAAAAAAACTGGAGAGAAGCTTTCTGAGAAACTGCTTTGTGATGTATGCATTCCACTCAGGGAGTTATACTTCTTTTCTCATAAGGCAGTGTTTGAAACTGTTCTTGTAAAACTGAAAAAGTAATATTTCAGAGAACATGGAAGACTATGGCGAAAAGTGAAATATCCTGAAATAAAACCCAGAATGAAGCATTACAACAAGCTGCTTTCTGACATGTGAATTCATTTCAGAGAGTTAAAGCTTACTCTACATTTCCTAGCTTGGAAAGTCTGTCTTTGAGTATTATACGAAGGGATATTAAGTGGCAACCGGAGGCCTGTGGTGAGCAAGAGAATGTCTTCCGTTGAAAACTGGAAAGAAGCTTTCTGAGCAACTGCTTTTTGATGTGTATATTCATCTCATAGAGTTAAATCATTCTTTGGATTGAGCAGTTTGAAATCACTGTTTCTGTAGAACCTGAGAGAGGACATTTGGAAACGCTCTTAAGAATATGTTGAAAAAGAAATACCCAGCGATAAAAACCAGAAGGATGCTTTCTGTGAAATGGCACTGTGTCACGTGAATTCCACTTGCACAGTAAAGCTTTGGTTTTCATTGAGCAATATTCTAACACTGTTTTAGCTTAGTCAGCTTAGGGATACTCGGGAGCACTTTGAGGCTTATGGTGAAAAAGGAAGTATCTTCAGGTAGAAACTGCAGAGATTTCTGAGGAGCTGCTTTGTGACGTGTGCATTGCATTCAAAGAGTTATACTTCCCTTTTCATAGAGGATTGGGGAATCCCTTTTGGAGAAAAAGCTACCAGGGGACATTCAGGAGTAAATGGATGGCTATGTTGAAAAAGGAAATATCCTCAGACAAAAACTGGAAAAAGCTTTCTGTGAAACTGCTTTGTCATAGATATGGTTATTCATCTCACATAGATGAAATATTCTTTCTATTACGCAGTTTTGAAACTCTGTCATGAATGGAATTGTGAAGGGGCATTCGGGATCACATTCAGACATATGGTGAAATAGAAAATATCTTCAGATAAAAACTGGAGAGAAGCTTTCTGAGTAACTGCTTTGTGATGTGTGCATTCCACTCAGGGAGTTATACCTCTTTTCTCATAAGGCAGTGTTTGAACACTGTTCCTTCACAACCGCAAAAGTAATATTTCGGAGAACATGGAAGACTATGACAAAAAGTGAAATATCCTGAAATAAAACCCAGAAAGAAGTGTTCCAAGAAACTGATCTCTGACATGTGCATTCATTTCAGAGAGTTAAAGCTTACTCTACATTTCCCAGATTGTAAAGTCTGTGTTTGAGGATTCTACGAAAGGATATTAAGTAGTGACTGGAGGCCTGTGTCAAGCAAGGAAATGTCTTCTGTTGAAAACTGGAGAGAAGCTTTCTGGACAACTGCTTTGCAATATCTGTATTCATCTCATAGAGTTAAATCATTCTTTGGATTGAGCAGTTTGAAATCACTCTTTCTGTGGAATTGAGAAAGGACATTTGAGAACGCACTTAAGAATATGCTGAGCTCGGGGGGCGGAGCAAGATGGCCGAATAGGAACAGCTCCAGTCTCCAACTCCCAGCGCGAGCGACACAGAAGACCGGCGATTTCTGCATTTTCAACTGAGGTACTGGGTTCATCTCACTGGGGAGTGCCAGACGATCGGTGCTGGTCAGCTGCTGCAGCCCGACCAGCGAGAGCTGAAGCAGGGCGAGGCACTGCCTCACCTGGAAAGCGCAAGGGGGAAGGGAATCCCTTTTCCTAGCCAGGGGAACTGAGACACACAACACCTGGAAAATCGGGTAACTCCCACCCCAATACTGCGCTTTAAGCAGACAGGCACACCAGGAGATCATATCCCATACCTGGCCGGGAGTGTCCCACACCCACGGAGCCTCCCTCATTGCTAGCACAGCAGTCTGCGATCTAACCACAAGGCAGCAGCGAGGCTGGGGGAGGGGCGCCCGCCATTGCTGAGGCTTAAGTAGGTAAACAAAGCTGCTGGGAAGCTCGAACTGGGTGGAGCTCACAGCAGCTCAAGGAAACCTGCCTGTCTCTGTAGACTCCACCTCTGGGGACAGGGCACAGTAAATAATAACAAACGCAGCCGCTCTGCAGACGCAAACGACTCTGTCTGACAGCTTTGAAGAGAGCAGTGGATCTCCCAACACGGAGGTTGAGATCTGAGAAGGGACAGACTCCCTGCTCAAGTGGGTCCCTGACCCCTGAGTAGCCTAACTGGGAGACATCCCCCACTAGGGGCAGTCTGACACCCCACACCTCACAGGGTGGAGTACACCCCTGAGAGGAAGCTTCCAAAGCAAGAATCAGACAGGTACACTCGCTGTTCAGAAATATTCTATCTTCTGCAGCCTCCGCTGCTGATACCCAGGCAAACAGGGTCTGGAGTGGACCTCAAGCAATCTCCTACAGCTACAACCTACAGCTGAGGATCCTGACTGTTAGAAGGAAAGCTATCAAACAGGAAGGACACCTACACCAAAACCCCATTAGTACATCACCATCATCAAAGACCAGAGGCAGATAAAACCACAAAGATGGGGAAAAAGCAGGGCAGAAAAGCTGGAAATTCAAAAAATAAGAGCGCATCTCCCCCGGCAAAGGAGCGCAGCTCATCGCCAGCAACGGATCAAAGCTGGACGGAGAATGACTTCGACGAGATGAGAGAAGAAGGCTTCAGTCCATCAAATTTCTCAGAGCTAAAGGAGGAATTACGTACCCAGCGCAAAGAAACTAAAAATCTTGAAAAAAAAGTGGAAGAATTGATGGCTAGAGTAATTAATGCAGAGAAGCTCACAAACGAAATGAAAGAGACGAAAACCATGGCACGAGAAATACGTGACAAATGCACAAGCTTCAGTAACCGTCTCGATCAACTGGAAGAAAGAATGTCAGCGATGGAGGATCAAATGAATGAAATGAAGCGAGAAGAGAAACCAAAAGAAAAAAGAAGAAAAAGAAATGAACAAAGCCTGCAAGAAGTATGGGATTATGTAAAAAGACCAAATCTACGTCTGATTGGGGTGCCTGAAAGTGAGGGGGAAAACGGAACCAAGTTGGAAAACACTCTTCAGGATATCATCCAGGAGAACTTCCCCAACCTAGTAGGGCAGGCCAATATTCAAATCCAGGAAATACAGAGAACGCCACAAAGATACTCCTCGAGAAGAGCAACTCCAAGACACATAATTGCCAGATTCACCAAAGTTGAAATGAAGGAAAAAATCTTAAGGGCAGCCAGAGAGAAAGGTCGGGTTACCCACAAAGGGAAGCCCATCAGACTAACAGCAGATCTCTCGGCAGAAACTCTTCAAGCCAGAAGAGAGTGGGGGCCAATATTCAACATTCTTAAAGAAAAGAATTTTAAACCCAGAATTTTATATCCCGCCAAACTAAGTTTCATAAGTGAAGGAGAAATAAAATCCTTTACAGATAAGCAAATGCTTAGAGATTTTGTCACCACTAGGCCTGCCTTACAAGAGACCCTGAAGGAAGCACTAAACATGGAAAGGAACAACCGGTACCAGCCATTGCAAAAACATGCCAAAATGTAAAGACCATCAAGGCTAGGAAGAAACTGCATCAACTAACGAGCAAAATAACCAGTTAATATCATAATGGCAGGATCAAGTTCACACATAACAATCTTAACCTTAAATGTAAATGGACTAAATGCTCCAATTAAAAGACACAGACTGGCAAACTGGATAAAGAGTCAAGACCCATCAGTCTGCTGTATTCAGGAGACCCATCTCACACGCAGAGACATACATAGGCTCAAAATAAAGGGATGGAGGAAGATTTACCAAGCAAATAGAGAACACAAAAAAGCGGGGGTTGCAATACTAGTCTCTGATAAAACAGACTTTAAACCATCAAAGATCAAAAGAGACAAAGAAGGCCATTACATAATGGTAAAGGGATCAATTCAACAGGAAGAGCTAACTATCCTAAATATATATGCACCCAATACAGGAGCACCCAGATTCATAAAGCAAGTCCTTAGAGACTTACAAAGAGACTTAGACTCCCATACAATAATAATGGGAGACTTCAACACTCCACTGTCAACATTAGACAGATCAACGAGACAGAAAGTTAAAAAGGATATCCAGGAATTGAACTCATTTCTGCAGCAAGCAGACCTAATAGACATCTATAGAACTCTCCACCCCAAATCAACAGAATATACATTCTTCTCAGCACCACATCGTACTTACTCCAAAATTGACCACGTAATTGGAAGTAAAGCACTCCTCAGCAAATGTACAAGAACAGAAATTATAACAAACTGTCTCTCAGACCACAGTGCAATCAAATTAGAACTCAGGACTATGAAACTCAATCAAAACCGCTCAACTACATGGAAACTGAACAACCTGCTCCTGAATGACTACTGGGTACATAACGAAATGAAGGCAGAAATAAAGATGTTCTTTGAAACCAATGAGAACAAAGATACAACATACCAGAATCTCTGGGACACATTTAAAGCAGTGTGTAGAGGGAAATTTATAGCACTAAATGCCCACAAGAGAAAGCAGGAAAGATCTAAAATTGACACTCTAACATCGCAATTAAAAGAACTAGAGAAGCAAGAGCAAACACATTTGAAAGCTAGCAGAAGGCAAGAAATAACTAAGATCAGAGCAGAACTGAAGGAGATAGAGACACAAAAAACCCTCCAAAAAATCAATGAATCCAGGAGTTGGTTTTTTGAAAAGATCAACAAAATTGACAGACCACTAGCAAGACTAATAAAGAAGAAAAGAGAGAAGAATCAAATCGACGCAATTAAAAATGATAAAGGGGATATCACCACCGACCCCACAGAAATACAAACTACCATCAGAGAATATTATAAACACCTCTACGCAAATAAACTGGAAAATCTAGAAGAAATGGATAATTTCCTGGACACTTACACTCTTCCAAGACTAAACCAGGAAGAAGTTGAATCCCTGAATAGACCAATAGTAGGCTCTGAAATTGAGGCAATAATTAATAGCCTACCAACCAAAAAAAGTCCAGGACCAGATGGATTCACAGCTGAATTCTACCAGAGGTACAAGGAGGAGCTGGTACCATTCCTTCTGAAACTATTCCAATCAATAGAAAAAGAGGGAATCCTCCCTAACTCATTTTATGAGGCCAACATCATCCTGATACCAAAGCCTGGCAGAGACACAACAAAAAAAGAGAATTTTAGACCAATATCCCTGATGAACATCGATGCAAAAATCCTCAATAAAATACTGGCAAACCGGATTCAGCAGCACATCAAAAAGCTTATCCACCATGATCAAGTGGGCTTCATCCCTGGGATGCAAGGCTGGTTCAACATTCGTAAATCAATAAACATAATCCAGCATATAAACAGAACCAAAGACAAGAACCACATGATTATCTCAATAGATGCAGAAAAGGCTTTTGACAAAATTCAACAGCCCTTCATGCTAAAAACGCTCAATAAATTCGGTATTGATGGAACGTACCTCAAAATCATAAGAGCTATTTATGACAAACCCACAGCCAATATCATACTGAATGGGCAAAAACTGGAAAAATTCCCTTTGAAAACTGGCACAAGACAGGGATGCCCTCTCTCACCACTCCTATTCAACATAGTGTTGGAAGTTCTGGCTAGGGCAATCAGGCAAGAGAAAGAAATCAAGGGGATTCAGTTAGGAAAAGAAGAAGTCAAATTGTCCCTGTTTGCAGATGACATGATTGTATATTTAGAAAACCCCATTGTCTCAGCCCAAAATCTCCTTAAGCTGATCAGCAACTTCAGCAAAGTCTCAGGATACAAAATTAATGTGCAAAAATCACAAGCATTCTTATACACCAGTGACAGTCAAACAGAGAGCCAAATCAGGAATGAACTTCCATTCACAATTGCTTCAAAGAGAATAAAATACCTAGGAATCCAACTTACAAGGGATGTAAAGGACCTCTTCAAGGAGAACTACAAACCACTGCTCAGTGAAATCAAAGAGGACACAAACAAATGGAAGAACATACCATGCTCATGGATAGGAAGAATCAATATCGTGAAAATGGCCATACTGCCCAAGGTAATTTATAGATTCAATGCCATCCCCATCAAGCTACCAACGAGCTTCTTCACAGAATTGGAAAAAACTGCTTTAAAGTTCATATGGAACCAAAAAAGAGCCCGCATCTCCAAGACAATCCTAAGTCAAAAGAACAAAGCTGGAGGCATCACGCTACCTGACTTCAAACTATACTACAAGGCTACAGTAACCAAAACAGCATGGTACTGGTACCAAAACAGAGATATAGACCAATGGAACAGAACAGAGTCCTCAGAAATAATACCACACATCTACAGCCATCTGATCTTTGACAAACCTGAGAGAAACAAGAAATGGGGAAAGGATTCCCTATTTAATAAATGGTGCTGGGAAAACTGGCTAGCCATAAGTAGAAAGCTGAAACTGGATCCTTTCCTTACTCCTTATACGAAAATTAATTCAAGATGGATTAGAGACTTAAATGTTAGACCTAATACCATAAAAATCCTAGAGGAAAACCTAGGTAGTACCATTCAGGACATAGGCATGGGCAAAGACTTCATGTCTAAAACACCAAAAGCAACGGCAGCAAAAGCCAAAATTGACAAATGGGATCTCATCAAACTAAAGAGCTTCTGCACAGCAAAAGAAACTACCATCAGAGTGAGCAGGCAACCTACAGAATGGGAGAAAATTTTTGCAATCTACTCATCTGACAAAGGGCTAATATCCAGAACCTACAAAGAACTCAAACAAATTTACAAGAAAAAAACAAACAACCCCATCCAAAAGTGGGCAAAGGATATGAACAGACATTTCTCAAAAGAAGACATTCATACAGCCAACAGACACATGAAAAAATGCTCATCATCACTGGCCATCAGAGAAATGCAAATCAAAACCACAATGAGATACCATCTCACACCAGTTAGAATGGCGATCATTCAAAAGTCAGGAAACAACAGGTGCTGGAGAGGATGTGGAGAAATAGGAACACTTTTACACTGTTGGTGGGATTGTAAACTAGTTCAACCATTATGGAAAACAGTATGGCGATTCCTCAAGGATCTAGAACTAGATGTACCATATGACCCAGCCATCCCATTACTGGGTATATACCCAAAGGATTATAAATTATGCTGCTATAAGGACACATGCACACGTATGTTTATTGCAGCACTATTCACAATAGCAAAGACTTGGAATCAACCCAAATGTCCATCAGTGACAGATTGGATTAAGAAAATGTGGCACATATACACCATGGAATACTATGCAGCCATAAAAAAGGATGAGTTTGCATCCTTTGTAGGGACATGGATGCAGCTGGAAACCATCATTCTTAGCAAACTATCACAAGAACAGAAAACCAAACACCGCATGTTCTCACTCGTAGGTGGGAACTGAACAATGAGATCACTTGGACTCGGGAAGGGGAACATCACACACCGGGGCCTATCACGGGGAGGGGGGAGGGGGGAGGGATTGTATTGGGAGTTATACCTGATGTAAATGACGAGTTGATGGGTGCAGCACACCAACATGGCACAAGTATACATATGTAGCAAACCTGTACGTTGTGCACATGTACCCTACAACTTGAAGTTTAATAATAATAAATAAATTAAAAAAAAAAAAAAAAAAAAGAATACATTAGCTCAACTCTGGGTTTTAAGGAAACAGTAAAAAAAAAAAAAAAAAAAAGAATATGCTGAGCTCGGTGTGGTGGCTCATGCCTTTAATCCCAGCTCTCAGGGAGGCAGAGGTAGGAGGATAGCTTGAGCCCAGGAGTTCGAGACCTGCCTGGGTAATATAGCGAGACACCGTTCTCCACAAAAAGAAAAAAAAAAAAGACAAAAAGAAGAATATGCTGAAAAAGAAATACCCTCTGATAAGAACCAGAAGGACGCCTTCTGTGAAACTGCACTGTGTCATGTGAATTCCACTCGCACAGTTAAGCTTCTGTTTTCATTGAGCAGTATTCCAACACTGTTTTAGTTTAGTCAGCTAAGGGATACTCGGGAGTGCTTTGAGGCCTATGGTAAAAACCGAAATACCTTCAGATAGAAAATGGAGAGAAGATTTCCGAGGCACTGCTTTGTGACGTGTGTATTGCATTCACAGAGTTATACTTTTCTTCTCATAGAGGATTGGGGAATCCTTTTTGGAGCAAAAGCTACCAGGGGACATTCAGGAGTAAATGGATGGCTATGGTGAAAAAGGAAATATCCTCAGACAAAAACTGGAAAGAAGATTTCTGTGAAACTGCTTTGTGATAGTTGTGTTTATTCATCTCACATAGATAAAACATCCCATATATTACGCAGTTTGGAAACTCCATCATGGATGGATTCACGAAGGGACATGCGGGAACACATTCAGGTCAACGGTGGAATAGGAGATATTTTCAGATAAAAACTGGATAGAAGCTTTCTGAGAAACTGCTTTGTGATGTGTACTCATCTCATAGAGTTAAATCATTCTTTGGATTGAGCAGTTTGAAATCACTCTTTCTGTGGAAACTTAGAAAGGACATTTGGGAATGCTCTTAAGAATATGCTGAAAAAGAAATACCCTCCGATAAAAAACAGAAGGAAACTTTCTGTGAAACTGCTCTGTGTCATGTTAATTCCACTCGCACAGTTAAGCTTCTGTTTTCATTGAGCAGTATTCTAACACTGTTTTAGTTTAGACAGCTAAGGGATACTCAGAAGTGCATTGAGGCTTATGGTGAAAACGGAAATATCTACAGATAGAAACTGGAGAGAAGATTTCTGAGAAGCTGCTTTGTGACGTGTGCATTCCACTCACAGATTTATACTTTACTTGTCATAGAGGATTGGGGAATCCCTTCTGGAGAAAAAGCTACCAGGGGACATTCGGGAGTATATGGACATTTATGGTGAGAAAGGAAATATCCTCAGACAAAAATTGGAAAGAAGCTTTCTGTGAAAGTGCTTTGTGGTAGATATGTTTATTCCTTTCACATAGGTAAAACTTTCTTTATGTTATGCAGTTTAGAAACTCTGTCATGGACGGATCCACGACAAGACATTCGAGAGCATATTCAAGCCTATGGTGAGAAACAAAATCTCTTCAGATAAAACTGGAGAGAAGCTTTCTGAGAAATTGCTTTGTGGTGTGTGCATTCCATTCAGGGAGTCATACCTCTTTTCTCATAAGGCAGTGTTTGAACACTGTTCCTGTAAAACCGAAAAAGTGGTATTTCTGATCGCCTTGAATACTATGGTGAAGTGAATTATCCTCAAATAGAACCCAGAAAGAAGCATTCCAAGAAACTGCTCTCTGATATGTGCATTCATTTCACAAAGTTAAAACTTACACTCCGTTGCCCAGTTTGGAAGCTCTGTCTTTGAGAAATCTGCGAATGGATATTAAATGGTAGCTGGAGGCTTGTAGTGAGCAAGGAAATGTCTTCCAATGAAAACTGGAGAGAAGTTTTCTGAGCAACTGCTTTGTGATGTGTGTGTTTATCTCATAGAGTTAAACCATTCTTTGGATTGTGCAGTTTGAAATCACTGCTTCTGTGGAATCTGAGGAAGGATATTTGGTAACGCTCTTTTGAATATGGAGAAAGAAATATCCTCCAATAGAAACCAGAAGGACGCTTTCTGTGAAATTGCTATGCATCATGTTAATTACTCACTCAGTTAAACTTCCTTTTTCACTGAGCAGTTTTCTAAACTGTTTATGTTAACGTGCGAAGGGAGATTCCGGAGCGCTGTGAGGCTTACGGTGAAAAAGGAAATATATTCAGATAGAAACTGGAAAGAAGCTTTCTGTAAATCTGGTTTTTGCTATGTTTATTCATCTCACATAGATAAAGCTTTCTTTACATTACATAGCTTTGAATCTCCGTCATTGATGGATTTGCGAAGGGACACATGGCAGGACATTCAGAACTATGGTAAAAATGGAAATATCTTCACATAAAAACTGGAAAGAAGCTTTCTGTGAATCTGGTTTTTGCTAGTTTTATTCATCTCACATACATAAGCCTTCTTTATATTACACAGCTTGGAAACTCTGTCATGAACTCATCTGTGAAGGGAAATTCGGGGGCACATTGAGGAATGTGGTGAAAATTGAAATATCTTCAGATAAAAACTGGAGAGAAGCATTCTGAGAAACTGCTTTATGTTGTGTACATTGCACTCAGGGAGCTATGCTTCTTTTCTCATAAGGCAGTGTTTGAATACAGTTCCTGTAAAACCGAAAAAGTAAAATTTCAGAGAGCATTGAAGACTATGGTGAAAATTGAACTATCCTCAAATAAAACCCAGAAAGAAGCATTTCAAGAAGTTACTCTCTGATATATGCATTCATTTCACAGAGTTAAATCTTACTGTACATTGCCCAGTGTGGAAACTGTGTTTTTGAGGAATCTTTGAAGGGATATTTGTGTCGCCCAGAGGCCTGTGGTGAGCAAGGAAATGTCTTCTGTTGAAAACTGGAGGAAAGCTTTCTGAGCAACTGCTTTGTGATGTGTGTATTCATCTCATAGAGTTAAATCATTCTTTGTATTGAACAGCTTGAAATCACTGTTCCTTTGGAACCTGAGAAAGGCTATTTGGGAGCAGTCTTTAGCATATGTTGAAAAAGAAATACCCTCAGATAAAAACCAGAAGGAAGCTTTCTGTGAAACTGCTCTGTGCTGTGTATTTCCATTCACACAGTTCAGTTTCTCTTTTCATTGAGCAGTATTCTAACTTTGTTTTTGTTTAGTCTATGAAGAGATATTCATTAGCACTTTAAGGCTTATGGCGAAAACGGAAATATCTTCAGACAGAAACTAGAGAGAAGCTTTCCGAGAAACTGCATTGTGACGTGTGCATTCCACTCACAGAGTTATACTTTTCTTCAATTAGAGGATTGGTGAACGTCTTTTGCACAAAAAGCCATTAAGGGACATTTGGGAGTACATGGACGGCTATAGTGAAAAATGAAATATCCTCAGACAAAAACTGGAAAGAAACTTCCTGTGAAACTGCTTTATGATAGATATGTTTATTCATCTCACATAGAGAAAACTTTCTTTATGTTATGCAGTTTGGAAACTCTGTCATGGACGGATTGGCAAAGGGATATTCAGGAGTACATTCAGGCTTATGTTGAAAAAGGAAATATCTTCAGATAAAAAATTGAGAGAAGCTTTCTTAGAAATTGCTGTGAGATGTGTGCATTCCACTCCGGGATTTATACTTCTTTTCTCATAAGGCAGTGTTTGAACACTGTTCCTGTAAAACGGAAAAAGTGATGTTTCAGAACTCAATGAAGAACATGGCCAAAAGTGAAATACCCTCAAATAAAATCCGAAAGTAGCATTCCAAAAAGCTGCTCTCTGGTATGTGCATTCATTTCACAGAGTTAAAGCTTACTCTACATTGCCCAGTTTGAGAAATCTGTCTTTGAGAAATCTACAAGGGGATATTAAGTGGAGCTCAGAGGCCAGTGGTGAACAAGGAAATCTATTCCGTTGAAAACTGTTGAGAAGCTTTGTGAGCAACAGCATGTGATGTGTGTTTTCATCTCATAAAGTTAAATCATTCTTTGGATTGAGCAGTTTGAAATCACTCTGTGGAACCTGAGAAAGGACATTAGGGAACGCTCTTTAGAATATGTTGAAAAAGAAATACCCTCAGATAAAAACCAGAAGTAAGCTTTCTGTGAAACTGCTCTGCATCGTGTGAATTCCACTCACACAATTAAACTTCTTTTTTCATTGAACAATATTGTACCATTGTTTTTGTTTAGTCTGCAAAGGGATATTTGGGAGTGCTTTTAGGTTTATGGTGAAAACGGAAATATCCTCAGATAGAAACTGGAGAGAAGCTTTCTGAGCAGTAGCTTTGTGACATGCGAATTCCACTCACAGAGTTATACCTTTCTACTCCTAGAGGATTGGGGAATCACTTTTAGAGAAAAAGCTACCAAGGGACATTCGGGAGTACATGGGCGGCTATGATGAAAAAGGAATTATGCTCAAACAAAAACTAGAAAGAAGCTTTCTGTGAAACTGCTTTGTAATAGATAAGTTATTCACCTCAAATTGTTAAAAGTTTCTTTATATAATGCAGTTCGGAAACTCTGTCATGGATGGATGCACGAAGTGACATTCGGGAGCACATTCAGCATTATGGTGAAAATGGAAATATCTTCAGATAAAAACCGGAAAGAAGCTTTCAGAGAAACTGCTTTGTGATGTGTGAATTCCTCTCACTCAGTTAAGCTTCTCTTGTCATTGAGCAGTTTTCTAACACTGTTTATGTTTAGCGTGCAAAGGGATATTCAGGAGCACTTAGAGGCTTATGGTGAAAAAGGAAATATGTTCAGGTAGAAACTGGAGAGAAGCTTTCAGAGAAACTGTTTTGTGATACGTGCATTCCACTCAGGGAGTTATACCTCTTTTCTCATAAGGCAGTGTTTGAACACTGTTCCTGTAAAAGAAAAAAGTGATACTTCGGAGAGCATCGAAGACTATGGTGGAAAGTGATATATCCTCAAATAAAACCCAGAAGGAAGTGTTCCAAGAAACTGTTCTCGGATATGTGCCTTCATTTCACAGAGGTAAAGTTCACTTTATATTACCCAGTTGAAATTCTGTCTTTGAGAAATCTGTGAAGGGATATTAAGTGGCACCCAGAGGCATGTGGTGAGCAAGGTAACGTCTTCCATTGAAAACTGGAGAGAAGCATTCTGAGCAACTGCTTTGTGATGTGTGTATTCATCTCAGAGAGTTAAATCATACTTTGGATTGAGCAGTTTGAAATCACTCTTTCTGTGGAATCTGAGGAAGGACATTTGGGAAGGCTCTTTAGAATATGAAGAAAGAAATATCCTCAGATTAAAAAAAAGAAGGAAACTTTCTGTGAAACTACTATGTGTCGTGTGAATTCCTCTCACTAAGTTAAGCTTCTCTTTCCAATGAGCAATTTTCTAACACTGTTTATGTTTAGCGTGTGAAGGGATATTAAGGAGTGCTTTGAGGCTTAAGGTGAAAAAGGAAATCTGTTCAGATAGAAACTGGAGGGAAGTTTCTTTTTTCATTGAGCAGTATTCTGTAACACTTTTTAGTTTAATCTGCAAAGGGATATTTGGGAGCGCTTTGAGGCTTATGGTGAAAAAGTAAATATCTTCAGATAGAAACTAGAAAGAAGATTTCTGGGGAACTGCTTTGTGACATGTGCATTCCACTCACAGAATTTTACCTTTCTTCTCATAAAGGATTGGGGAATCCCTTTTGGAGAAAAAGCTACCAGGGAACATTTGGGAGTATATGTATGGCCATGGTGAAAAAGGGAATATCCTCAGACAAAAACTGCAAAGAAGCTTTCTGTGAAACTGCTTTGTGATAGATATGTTTATTCATCTCACATAGATAAAACTTTCTTTCTATTATGCAGTTTTGAAACTGCGTCATGGACAGATTCAAGAAGGGACATTCGGGAGCACATTCAGGCCTATGGTGAAATAGGAAATATCTTCAGATAAAAACTGGAGAGAAGCTTTCTGAGCAACTGTTTTGTGATGTGTGTATTAGTCTCATAGAATTAAACCATTCTTTGGATTGAACACTTTGAAATCACTGTTTTTGTGGAATCTGAGGAAGGACATTTGGGAACACTCCTTGGAATATGGAGAAAGAAATATCCTTGGATAAAATCCAGAAGGAAGCTTTCTGTGAAACTGCTCTGTGTCGTCTTAATTCCTCTCTGTCAGTTAGGCATCCATTTTCATTGAGCAGTTTTCTAACCCTGTTTATGTTTAGCGTGTAAAGGGATATTCAGGAGAACTTTGGGGCTTATGGTGAAAAAGGAAATATGTTCAGACCGAAACTGGAGAGAAGCTTTCCAAGGAACTGCTTTGTGACGTGTGCATTCCACTCACAGTGTTATACTTCTCTTCTCATACAGCATCGGGGAAACCCTTTTGGAGAAAAGGGTACCAGGTGATATTCGGGAGCATGTTGTTGCCTATGGTGAAAAGGGAAATAGCCTCAGACAAAAGCTGGAAAGAAGTTTTTTATGAAACTGCTCTGTGATATGTGTATTCATCTCACATAGATAAAGCTTTCTTTACATTACACAACTTGGAAACTCTGTCATGTACAGATCTGTGAAGGGACATTCGAGAGCACATACAAGACTATGGTGAAAAAGGAAATCTATTCAGATAAAATCTGGATAGAAGCTTTCTATGAATCTGCTTTTTGCTATGTTTATTCATCTCACACAGGTAAAGTTTTCTTTATATTACGCAGCTTCCAAATTCCGTCATGGACGGATCTGCAAAGGGATATTCGGGATCACATTCTGGCCTATGATGAAGAAGGAAATATCTTCAGATAAAACCTGGAGAGAAGCTTTCGTAGAAACTGCTTTGTGATATGTACATTCCACTTAGGGAGTTATACCTCTTTTCTCCTAATTCAGTGTTTGAACACTGTTTCTGTGACACTGAAAAAGTGATATTTCAGAGCGTATTGAAGAATATGGCAAAAAGTGATACATCCTCAAATAAAATCCAGAAAGAAGCGTTTCAAGAAACTACTCTCTGATATGTGCATTCATTTCACAGAGTTAAAATATACTCTACATTGACCACTTCGAAAAATCTGTCTTTGAGGAATCTGTGAGGGGATATTAAGTGGCACCCAGAGACCTGTGGTGAGCAAGGAAATCTCTTCTGTTGAAAACTGTAGAGAAACTTTCTGAGCAACTGCCTGTGATGTGTGTTTTCATCTCATAGAGTTAAACCAATTGTGGATTGAGCATTTTGAAATCACTGTTTCTGTGGAATCTGAGAAAGGACATTTGGGAAGGTTCTTTAGAATATCCTGAAAAAAGAATAACCTCAGATAGAAACCAGAAGGAAGCTTTCTGTGAAACTACTCTGTGTTGCATGAATTCCACTCGCACAGTTAAGCTTCTCTTTCCATTGAGCAGTATTCTAACACTCTTTTTGTTTAATCTGCAAAGGGATATTCAGGAGTGCTTTGAGGCTTATGGAGAAAAAGGAAATAACTTCAGATACAAACTGGAGAGAAGCTTTCCGAGGAGCTGCTTTGTTACTTGTGCATTCCATTCACAGAATTATACCTTTCTTCTCATAGAGGATTGGGAAGTCCCTTTTGGAGAAAAAACTACCAAGGGACATTCGAGAGTATATGGATGGCTATGGTGAAAAAGGAAATGCCCTCAGACAAAAACTGGAAAGAAGATTTCTGTGAAACTGCTTAGTGATAGATATGTTTATTCATCTCACATAGATAAAACTTTCCTTATAATACACAGTTTCAAAACTCCGTCATGGACGAAACTGTGAAGGGGCATTCAGGAGCACATTCAGGCCTATGGTGAAAAACGAGACATGTTCAGATAAAAACTGGATAGAAGGTTTCTGAGAAACTGTTTTGTGATGTGTGCATTCCACTCAGGGTGTTATACCTCTTTTCTCATAAGACGGTGTTTGAACAATGTTCCTGTAAAACCGAAAAAGGAATATTTCAGAGCGCAGGGAAGACTAAGGTGAAAAATGAAATATCCTGAAATAAAACCCAGAAAGAAGTTTTCAAAGAAACGGCTCTCTGAAATGTGCATTCGTTTCAGAGAGTAAAAGCTTACTCTACATTTCCCAGTTTGGAAAGTCTGTGTTTGAGGATTCTGTGAAGGAATATTAAGTGGTGACTGGTGGCCTAGTGGCGAGCAAGGAATTGTCATCCATTGTAAATTGGAGAGAAGCTTTCTGAGCCACTTCTTTGTGATGTGTGTATTCATCTCATAGATCATATTCATCTCATAGAGTTAAATCATTGTTTGGATTGAGCACTTTGAAATCACTCTCTCTGTGGACCTGAGAAAGGACATTTGGGAACTCTCTTAAGAATATGCTAAAAATGAAATATCCTCCGTTAAAAACCCGAAGGAAGCTTTCTGTGTAACTGCTCTGTGTCATGTGAATTTCACTCACACAGTTAAGCTTCTCTTTTCATTGAGCAGTATTCTAACACTGTTTAAGTTTAATCAGCTAAGGGATACTTGGGAGCACTTTGAGGCTTACGGTGAAAAAGGAAATATCTTCAGATAGATACTGGAGAGAAGATTTCCGAGGAGCCGCTTTGTGACATGTGCATTCCACACACAGAGTTTTACTTTTCTTCTCATAGAGAATTGGGGAGTCCCTTTTGGAGAAAAAGCTACCAGAGGACATTCGGGAGTATATAGATAGCTATGGTGAAAAAAGAAATATCCTCAGTCAAAAACTGGAAAGAAGCTTTCTGTGAAACTGCTTTGTGATAGATATGTTTATTCATCTCACATGGGTAAAACTTTCTTTCTATTACACAATTTTGAAATGCCGTAATGGACAGATTTGCAAAGGGACATTCAGAAACACATTCAAGCCTATGGTGAAATAGGAAATATCTTCAGATAAAAACTGGAGAGAAGCTTTCTGAGAAACTGGTTTGTGATGTGTGCACTCCACTCAGGGAGTGATACCTCTTTTCTCATAAGGCAGTGTTTGAACACTGTTCCTGTAAAACTGAAAATGTGATATTTCAGAGCACATTGAACATTATGGCGAAAAGTGAAATATCCTCAAATGAAATCCAGAGAGAATCTTTCCAAGGAACTGCTCTTTGATATGTGTATTCACTTCAAAGAGTTAAAGTTTACTCTCCGTTGCACAGTTTGGAAACTCTGTCTTTGAGGAATCTGTGAAGGGATATTATGTAGCGCCTGGAGACTTGTGGTGAGCAAGGAAACACCTTCTGATGAAGACTGCTGAGAAGCTTTCTGAGCAACTGCTTTGGAATGTATGTATTAGTCTCATAGCGTTGAACCATTCTTTGGATTGAGCACTTTGAAATCACTGTTTTTGTGGAATATGAGGAAGGACATTTGGGAACACTCCTTAGAATATGGAGAAAGAAATAGCCTCAGGTAAAATCCAGAAGGAAGCTTTCTGTAAAACTGCTCTGTGTCATCTTGATTCCTCTCACTCTGTTAAGCCTCTCTTTTCATTGAGCAGTTTTCTAACCCTGTTTATGTTTAGAGTGTGAAGGGGAATTCGGGAGTGCTGTGAAGCTTATGGTGAAAAAGGAAATAGATTCAGATCGAAACTGGAGAGAAGCTTTCCAAGGAACTGCTTTGTGACGTGTGCATTCCACTCACTGTGTTATACCTCTCTTCTCATACAGCATCAGGGAAACCCTTTTGGAGAAAAAGGTACCAAGTGATATTCAGGAGCATGTTGATGCCTATGGTGAAAAGGGAAATAACCTCAGACAAAAACTGGAAAGAAGCTTTCCATAAAAGTTCTTTGTGAAGTGTCATTTCTTCTCAGTGAGGTACAGCGTTCTTTTCATTGAGCAGTTTGATTACACAGTTTTCATGGAATCTGCAAAGGGATATTTGGAGCTCATTTAGGCCTTTACTGAGAAAGGAAATATCCTCAGATAAATATTAGGAAGAAGCTTTCTGAGAAACTACTTTGTGATGGTGAATTCATCTCACAGAGTTACACCATTTTTTTCAATGAGAAGTTTACTAACACTTTTTTCGTTTAATCTTCAATGGGATATTTGGGAGGGCATTGAGGAATATGGTGAGAAAAAAATATCCTCAGATAACAACAGGAAGGCAGCTTTTTGAGAAACAGCTTTGTACTCACTATCACCACATTTTTCATGGAGCACTTTGGTAGCACTTCTTTTGGGGAATCTGAGGGGGATATTTTGAATGGCATTGAAGCCTATGGTGTCAAAGGAATAACCCACTGATAAAAACTAGAAAGAAACTTTCTAAGAAAGTTCTTTGTGAAGTGTAATTTCATCTCAGAGACTTATACCATTCTTTTCATGGAGCAGTTTGCTAACACTGTTTTCAAGAAATCTGCAAATGTATATTTGGGAGAGCATTGAGATCTGTAGTGAAATAGCAAATATGCTCAGATAAAAACGAGAATAAAGTTTTCAGATAAACTGATTTCTGGTGTGTTAATTCATCTGTCAGAGTTACACGATTATTTTCATGGATCAGTTTGGAAGCACTGTTTTTCTGGAATCTGAGAAGGGATATTTTGGATCGCATTTAAACTTGTGATGACACAGAAAATATCCTCAGATAAAAACTTGAAAGAAATTTTCTGAGAAAGTTCTTTGTGATGTGTGAATTCATCTCACAGAGTTACACCACACTTTTCACTGAGCAGTTTCATAACACTGTTTTCATGGAATCTGCAAAGGGATGATTGGGAGTGCATTGAGGCCTATGGTGAAAAATTTCATATCCTCAGATAAAAACTAGAAGGAAGGTTTCTAATACACTGCTTTTGGATGTGTGAATTCATCTGACAGAGTTACATGGTTGTGTTCATTCAGCAGTCTGATAAAACTGGTTTTGTAGAATATGTAATAGGGTACTTGGGAACTCATTGAATCCTAGGATGTCAAAGGAAATATCTTCAGATAAAAACTAGAAAGAAGCTTTCTGGGAAACAGTTTTGTGATGTGTTAATTCCTCTCACAGAGCTACACCACTGTTTTCAATGAGCAGTTTGGTAGCACGATTTTTGGGGAATCTGAGGAGGCATATTTTGGATGGAAATATCCTAAGATAAAAAAGAGAAAGAAGCATTCTGAGAAACCGCTTTGTTATGTGTTAATTCATCTCACAGAGTTGCACGAATCTTTTCATGGATCATTTGGTAACATCTTTTTGGCAAATCTGAGAAAGCATATTTTGGAAAGCATTGAAGCCAGTGTTGAGAAAGGAAAAACCCTAAGAAGAAAACTAGAAAGACGTTTTCTGAAAAGTTCCTCATGATGTGTGAATTCATCTCACAGAGTTACACCTTTATTTTCTTTGAGCAGTTTGCTACCACTATTTTCGTGGAATCTGCAAAGTGATATTTCAGAGCGCATTGAGGCCTATGGTGAAAAAGGAAGTTTCCTCAGATAATAACTACAAAGAAGCTTTCTGAGAAATTGCTTTCTGATGTGTGAATTCATCACACACAGTTACACATTTCTCTTCATGAAGCCATTTTGTGATCACTGTTCTCATGGAATCCACAAAGTGATATTTGGGAGCTCATTGAGGGTTACGGTGGAAAAGGAAATATCCTCAAAAAAAAACTGGAAAGAAGCGTTTCAAGAAACTGCTTTGTGATGTGTGAATTTATCTCACAGAGTTACACTTTCGTTTCATGGAGCATTCTATTACCACTGTTTGGGGAATATGAGAAGGGATACTTTGGATTGCATTGAGGCCTACACTGATAAAGGTAATATCCTCAATTAAAAACGTGAAAGAAGCTTTCTGAGAAACTTCTTTGTGATATGTGAATTCATCTCACAGAGTTACAGCTTAGTCTTCATGAAGCAGTTTGCTAACACTGTTTTCGTGGAATCTGAAAAGTGATATTTGGAAGCGCATTGAGGCTTATGGTGAAAAAGGAACTATCCGCAGTTAATAACTAGAAAGAAGCTTTCTGAGAAATTGCTTTATGATATGTGAATTCATTACACAGAGATTCACCTTTCCCTTCTTGTAGCAGTTTGCTAACACTGTTTTGTGGAATCTGCAAAGTGATATTTGGGAGTGCATTGGGGGCTATGGTGAAAAAGGAAATAACCACAGATAAAACCTGGAAAGAAGCATTCTGAGAAACTGCATTGTGATGAAAAATGCAACTCACAGAGTTACACTTTTCTCTTCATTGATCACTTTGCTAACACAGTTTTATTGAAATCTGCAATCGGATACTTCTTAGCACAATGAAGTTTCTGGTGACAAAGGAAATATCTCAAATAAAAACTAGAAAGAAGTTTTCTTAGAATCCACTTTGTAATGTGTGAATTCAACTCACTGAGTTTCACTTGTATTTCATAGAGCCGTTTGCTAGCCCTGTTTTTGTACAATCTGAAAACTGATATTTTGGATGACTTTGAAGACTATACGGACAAAGGAAATATCCTCAGATAAAAATGAGAAAGAAGCTTTCTGAGAAACTTCTTTGTGATGTGTGAATTCATCACACATAGTTACACCTTTCTCTTCATGAAGCCTTTGCTAACACTGTTCTGGTGGAATATGCAAAGTGAAATTTGGGAGCGCTTTGAGAGCTATGGTGAAAAAGGAAATATCCTCAGATAAAAACTGGAAAGAAGCGTTCTGAGAAAGTGCATTATGATGTGTGAATTCAACTCACAGACTTCCACTTTTCTTTCCATTGATCAGTTTGCTTACACAGTTTTCTTAAAATAAACAATGGGATACTTAGTGCAATGAAGCTTATGGTGACAAAGGAAATATCATCAGATAAAAACTAGGAAGAAGTTTTCTAAGAAACTGCTTTGTGATGTGTGAATTCAACTCATTGAGTTACCCTTGTATTTCGTGGAGCCCTTTGCTAGCCCTGTTTTTGTGGAATCTGAGAACTCATATTTCAGATCACTTTGAAGAGTATAAGGACAAAGGAAATATCCTGAAATAAAAATGAGAAAGCAGTTTTATGAGAAACTTCCTTGTGATATGTGAATTCATCTCAAAGAGTTACACCTTTCTATCCATGAAGCTGTTTGCTAACACTATATCTCCTGGAATCTGCAAATTGATATTTGGGAGTGCATTGAAGGCTACAGTGAAAAAGGAAATATCCTCAGATAAAAATCAGAAAGAAGCATTCTGAGAAACTGCATTCTGATGTGTGAATGCAACTCACAGAGTTACACTTTCGTTTCTTGGAGCAGTCTGTTACCACTGTCTTTGGGGAATCTGAGAAGGCATAGTTTGAATTGCATTGAGGCCTACACTGATAAAAGAAATATCCTCAATTAAAAACGTGAAAGAAGCTCTCTGAGAAATTGCTTTGTGATATGTGAGTTCACCTCACAGAGTTACACCTTTCTCTTCATAAAGTCGTTCACTAAGACTGTTCTCGTGGAATTTGCAAAGTGATATTTGTGAGCCCATTGAGGCCTATAGTGAAAAGGAAGTTTCCTCAGATAATAACTAGAAAGAAGCTTTCTGAGAACTTGCTTTCTGATGAATGAAATCATCACACAGAGATTCACCTTTCCCTTCTTGTAGCAGATTGCTAACACTGTTTTTGTGCAATCTGCAAAGTAATATGGTGAGAGCATTGAGTCCAAGGGAGAAAAAGGAAATATCCACAGATAAAAATGGAAAGAAGCGTTCTGAGAACTGCATTGTGATGTTTGAATGCAACTAACAGAGTTACACTTTTCCCTTCATTGATCAGTTTGCTAACAGTTTCCCTCAAATCTGCAATCAAATACTTAGCACAATGAAGCTTCTGGTGACAAAGGAAATATCCTCTAATAAAAACTAAAAAGAAGTTTTCTGAGAAACTGTTTTGTAATGTGTGAATTCATGTCAAAGGGTTACAGTTACGTTTCATGGAGCAGTCGATTAACATTGTCTTTGAGGAAACTAAGAAGGGCTACTTTGGATTGCATTGAGGCCTATGCTGATAAAGAAACTATTCTCAAATAAAAACGTGAAAGAATCTTTGTGAGAAACTTCTTTGTGATATGGGAATTCACCGCACAGAGTTACAACTTAGTCTTCATGAAGCAGTTTGCTAACACTGTGTTCGTGGAATCTGCAAAGTGATATTTAGGAGCGCATTGAGGCCCATGGTGAAAATGGAAATATCCTCAGATAATAACTATAAAGAAGCTTTCTGAGAAATTACTTTCTGATGTGTGAATTCATCACACAGAGACTCACCTTTCCCTTGTTGTAGCAGTTTGCTAACACTGTTTTCGTGGATTCTGCAAAGTGATATTTGGGAGCTCATTGAGGGCTATGGTGAAAAAGGAAATATTCTCAGATAAAAACTGGAAAGAAGCGTTCTTAGAAACGGCATTCTGATGTGTGAATGTACTCGCAGAGTAACACTTTTCTCTTCAGGGATCAGTTTGCTAACACTGTTTTGCTGAAATCTGCAATGGGATACTTCTTAGCACTATGCAGCTTACAGTGACAAAGGAGATATCCTCAGATAAAAAGTGAAAGAAGCTTTCTGAGAAATTGTTTTCTGATATGTGACTTCATCTCACAGAGATACAACATATTTCGTGCAGCCGTTTGCAAGCACTGTTTTTGTGGATTCTGAGAACTGATATTTCAGATGGGTTTGAAGAGTATAAGGACAAAGGAAATATCCTCCGAGGAAAACTGGAATGAAGCTTTCTGAGAAACTGCTTTGTGATGTGAGAATTCATTTCACAGTGTTACACCACTCTTTCATGGAGGAGTTTGCCAGCACTGATTTTCTGGAATCTCAGAAGTGATATCCTGGATATCATTGAATCCCATGGTGAATAATGAAATATCCTCAGACAAATCTGCAGAGAAGCCTTCTCAGAAACTTCTTTGTTGTGGGTGAATTCAGCCCACAGAATTACATCATTGTTTTCATTGAGAAGCTTGATAACAGTGTTTTCGCAGAAGCTGCAATAAGACATATGGTGGCGCTCCAAGGTCACAAATAACCTCAACTTAAAAAAGAAAGACGCTTTCTGAGAAACTGCTTTGTGATGTGTGAATTCAACTCACAGAGTTACAACAGTATTTCGTGGAGATGTTTGCTAGCCCGGTTTTTGTGGAATCTGAGAACTGATATTTCGGATCCCTTTGAAGACTATAGGGCCAAAGGAAATATCCTCCAATAAAAATGAGAAAGAAGCTTTCTGAGAAACTTCTTTGTGATCTGTGAATTCACCTCACAGAGATACACCTTTGCCCTCATGAAGTCGATTGCTACGACTGTTCTCATGAAATTTGCAAAGCGGTATTTGGGAGCCCCTGGAGGGCTATGGTGAAAAAGGAAATATCCTCAGATAAAAACTGGAAAGAAGCATTCTGAGAAACTGCATTGTGACATGTGTATGCAATTCACAGAGTTACACTTTCCTTTTCATTGATCCGTTTGCTAACACTGTTTTCTTGAAATCTGCATGGGGATATTTCTTAGCGCAATGAAGCTTGTGGTGAAAAAGGAAATATCCTCAAATAAAAACTAGAAAGTAGCTTTCTGAGAAACTACTTTTTGATATATGATTCATCTCACTGAGTTACAATTTTGTCTTCATGAAGCAGTTTGCTAACACTGTTTTTGTAGAATCTGCAAAGTGATATTTGGGAGTGCATCAAGGCCCATGGTGAAAACGGAAATATCCTCGGATAAAAACTATAAAGAAGCTTTCTGAGAAATTACTTTCTGATGTGTGAATTCATCACACAGACATTCACCTTTCCTTTCTTGTAACAGTTTGCTAACACTGTTTTCGCTGATTCTGCAAAGTGACATTTGGGAGCTCAATGAGGGCTATGGTGAAAAAGGAAATATCCTCAGATAAAAACTGAAAAGAAGCATTCTGAGGAATGGCATTGTGATGTGTGAATGCAACTCACAGAGTTACACTTGTCCTCCAGTGATCAGCTTGCTAACACAGTTTTCTTGAAATCTGCAATGGGATACTTCTTAGCACAATTAAGCTTATGGTGACAAAGGAGATATCCTCAGATAAAAACTAGAAAGAAGTTTTCTTAGAAATTTCTTTGTTTTGTGTTAATTCATCTCACAGAGTTACACTTACGTTTCATGGAACAGTCGATTAACACTATCATTGAGGAATCTGAGAAGGGTTACTTTAGATCGTATTGAGGCCTAGGCTGATAAAGGAAATATCCTCGATTAAAAACGTGAAAGAAGCCTTGTGAGAAACTTCTTTGTGATCTGTGAATTCATCTCACAGAGTTACACATTTCTCCTCATGAAGCTGTTAGCTAAGACACTTCTCATGAAATTTGCAAAGTGACATTTGGGAGCTCATGGAGGGTTATGGTGAAAAAGAAAATATCCTCAGATGAAAACTGGAAAGACGCGTTCTGAGAAACTGCATTGTGACATGTGAATGTAACTCACAGAGTTACACTTTCCATATATTGAACCGTTTGCTAACACTGTTTGCTTGAAATCTCCATTGGGATATTTCTTAGCACAATGATCTCTTTGAGGACTATGGTGAAGAAGGAAATATCCTCAGATAAAAACTGGAAAGAAGTGTTCTGAGAAACGGCATTGCGATGTGTGAATGTAACTCTCAGAGTTACACTTTCCTCTTCAGGGATCAGTTTGCTAACACAGTTTTCCTGAAATCTGCAATGGGGTATTTCTTAGTGCTTTGAAGCTTACAGTGACAAAGGAAATATCCTTTTCACCATAGTCTTCAATGCGCTTCAAAATATCACTTTTTCAATTCTAGAGAAACAGTGTTGAAACACTGCCTTATGAGAAAAGAGGTATAACTCCCTGAGTGGAGTGCACACATCACAAAGCAGTTTCTCAGAAAGCTTCTCTCCAGTTTTCATTGGAGATATTTCCTATTTCCCCACAGGCCTGAATATGCTACCGAATGTCCCTTTGCAAATCCGTCAATGACGCCATTTCAAAACTGCATAATAGAAAGAAAGTTTTATCTATGTGAGATGAATAGACATATCTATCACAAAGCAGTTTCACGGAAAGATTCTTTCCAGTTTGTGTCTGAGGGTATTTCCTTTTTCACCATAGCCGTCGATATAATCCTGAATGTCCCCTGGTAGCTTTTTCTCCAAACGGGATTCCCCAATCCTCTAGGAGAAGAAAAGTGTAACTCTGTGGATGAAACGCACACGTCACAAAGCAGGTCCTCGGAAATCTTCTCAGCAGTATCTCTCTGAAGATATTTCCATTTTCACCGTAAGCCTCAAAGCATTCACGAGTATCCCTTAGCTGACTAACCTAAAAGAGTGTTAGAATACTGCTCAATGTAAATACAAGCTTAAGTGTGTGAGTGAACCTCACGTGATCTAGAGTAGTTTCACAGAAAGTTTGCTTCTGGTTTTTATCAGAGGGTATTTCTTTTTCAGCATATTCTTAAGAGTGTTCCCAAATGTCCTTTTTCAGGTTCTACAGAAACGGTGATTTCAAACTGCTCAATCCAAAGAATGATTTAACGCTATGAGATGAATACACATGTCACAAAGCAGTTGATCTGACAGTTTCTCTCCAGTTTTCATCGGAAGACGTTTCCTTTCTCATCACAAGCCTCAGGGTGCCAATTAATATCCCTCCACAGATTCCTCAAAGACAGAGTTACCAAACTGGGCAACGTAATGTAAGCTTTAACTCTTTTAAATGAATGCACACGTCAGAGAACAGTTTCTTGGAATGCTTCTTTCTGGGTTTTATTTCAGGATATTTCACTTTTTGCCATAGTCTTCAATGCGCAGCAAAGTATCACTTTTCCAGTTTTACAGGAACAGTCTTCAAACACTGCTTTATGAGAAAAGAGGTATAACTCCCTGAATGGAACGCACGCAGTGTAAAGCAGTTTCTCAGAATGCTTCTCTCCAGTTCTTATCTGAAGATATCTCCTTTTTCACCACACGCCTGAATGTGCTCCTGAATGTCCCTTCACGAATCCGTCCTTGACGAGGTTTCAAAACTGCGTAACAGAAAGCAAGTTTTATCTATGTGAGATGAAGTGACATATCTATCACAAAGCAGTTTCACTGAAAGCTTCTTTCCAGTTTTTGTCTGAGGATATTTCCTTTTTCACCTTATCCATCCATATACTCCTGAATGTCTCCTGGTAGCTTTTCCTAGAGACGGGATTACCCAATCCTCTATGAGAAGAAAAGTATAACTCTGAGTGGAATGCACGTGTCACAAAGCAGCTCCTCGGAAATCTTCTCTCCAGTATCTATCTGAAGATATTTCCGTTTTCTTCATAAGCCTCAGAGGGCTCCCGAATATCCTTCAGCTGTCTAATCTAAAACAGTGTTAGAATACTGCTAAATGAAAACAGAATCTTCACTATGAGAGTGGAATTCACGTGACCTAGTGCAGTTTCACAGAATGTTTCTGTTTGCTTTTTATCGTAGGGTATTACTTTTTCAGCATATTCTTGCAAGTGCTCCCAAATGTCCTTTCTCAGGTTCCAGAGAAAGAATGATTTCAAACTGCTAAATCCAAAGAATGATTTAACTCTATGAGATGAATACACACATCACAAAGCAGTTGCTCTGAACGCTTCTCTCCAGTTTCCATCGGAAGACGTTTCCTTTCTCACCACAAACCTCTGGGCACCACTTAATATCATTTCACACATTCCTCGAAGACAGAGTTTCCAAACTGGGCAATGCAGTGTAAGCTTTAAATCTATGAAATGAATGAACACGTCAGAGAGCAGTTTCCTGGAACACTTCTCTCCTGGTTTTATTTGAGGATATTTCACTTTTCGCCATAGTCTTCAAAGTGCTGCAAGATATCAATTTTTCAGTTTTACAGGAACAGTGATCAAGCACTGCCTATGAGAAAAGAGGTATAATTCCCAGAGTGGAATGCACACATCACAAAAAAGTTTCTCAGAAAGCTTCTCTTCAGTTTTTATGTGGAGATATTTCCTATTTCCCCACTGGCCAGTGTGTGCCACCAAATGTCCCTTCGTGAATCCATACATGATGCAGTTTCAAAACTGCGTAACATAAAGAAAGTTTTATCTATGTGAGATGAATAGACATATCTATCACAAAGCAGTTTCACAGAAAGTTTCTTTCCGGTTTTTGACTGAGGATATTTCCTTTTTCACGATAGCCGTCCATATACTCCCGAAGGTCCACTGGTAGCTTTTCCTCCAAACATGATTCCCCAATCCCCTATGAGAAGAAAAGTATAACTCTGTGAGTGAAATGCACACATCACAAAGCAGCTCCTAGAAATCTTCTCTCCAATATCTATCTGAAGATATTTCCAATTTCACTGTAAGCCTCAAAGCGCTCCTGAGCATCCCTTAGCAGTGTAACTTAAACAGTGTTTGAATACTGCTCAATGAAAACAGAAGCTTAACTGTGTGCATGGAATTCACGTGACCTAGAGCAGTTTCACAGAAAGTTTCCTTGTTTTTTATCGGAGGGTGTTTCTTTTTCAGCATATTCTGAGAGAGTGTTCCCAAATGTCCTTTCTCAGGCGCCACAGAAACAGTGATTTTAAACTGCTCAATCCAAAGAAAGATTTAACTCTATGAGATGAATACACACAACACAAAGCAGTCGCTTTGAAAGCTTCTCTCCAGTTTTTATCTAGAGATATCACCTTTTTCACCGAATACCTGAATGTGCTCCCAAATGTCCATCCTTGAAACCGTCCATGACGCAACTTGAAAACCGAGTATAGATAGAAAGTTTTATCTATGTGAGATGAATAGAGATATCTGTCATGAAACAGTTTCACAGAAAGCTTCTTACCAGTTTTTGTCTGAGGATATTTCCTTTTTCACCATTGCCATCCATATAATCCCTAATGCACTCTGGTAGCTTTTTCTCCAAACAGTATTCCCCAATCGCCTATGAGAAGAAAAGTAGAACTCTATGAGTGAAATGCACACGTCACTAAGCAGCTCTTTGGAAATCTTCTCTCCAGTATCTATCTGAAGATATTTTCGTTTTCACTGTAAGTCTCAAAGTGCTCCCTTAACTGACTAGCCTAAAACAGTGTTAGAATACTGCTCAATGAAAACAGGAGTCTAACTGTGCAATTGCATTTCATGTGACCTAGAACAGTTTCACAGAAAGTTTCCTTGTGGTTTTTATCAGAGTGTATTTCTTTTTCAGCATATTGTAAAAAGCGTTCTCAAATGTCCTTTCTCAGGTTCCACAGAAACAGTGATTTCAAATTGCTCAATCCAAAGAATGATTTAACTCTATGAGATGTATACACACATCACAAAGGAGGTACTCCGAAAACTCCTCTCCAGTTTTCACTGGAAGACGTTTCCTTTCTCACCACAAGACTCTGGGCGCCACTTAATATCCCCTCACAGATTCCTCAAAGACAGAGTTTCCAAACTGGGCATTGTAGTCTAAGCTTTAACTCTCTGAAATGAACGCACACGTCAGAGAGCGGTTTCTTGTAACACTTCTTTGTGGTTTTATTTCAGGATATGTCACTTTTCTCCAGACTCTTCAAAGAGCTGCAAAATATCACATTTTCAGTTTTGCAGGAGCAGTGTTCAAACACAGCCTTATGAGAAAAGAGGTATAACTCCCTGAGAGGAATACACACATCACAAAGCAGTTTCACAGAAAGCTTCTCTCCAGTTTTTATCTGAAGACATTTCCTATTTCCTCACAGTCCTGAATGAGCTCCCGAAAGTCCCTTCGCGAATCCATAGATGACACAGTTTGAAAATTGCATAATAGAAAGAAAATTTTATCTATGTGAGATGAATAGGCATATCTATCACAAAGCAGTTTCACAGAAAGCTTCTTTCCAGTTTGTGTCTAAGGATATTTCCTTTTTCACCATTGCCATCCATATACTCCCATATGTTCCCTGGTAGTGTTTTCTAAAAATCGGGATTCCCCAATCCTCTATGAGAAGAAAAGTATAACTCTGTGAGTGGAATACACACGTCACAAAGCTGCTCCTCGGAAATCTTCTCTCCAGTATCTATCTGAAGATATTTCCGTTTTCAACGTAAGCCTCAAAGCGCTCCCGAGTATCCCTTAGCTGACTAACCTAAAACAGTGTTAGAATACTATTCAATGAAAACAGAAGCTTAACTGTCTGAGTGAAATTCATGTGACCTAGAACAGTTTTACAGAAAGTTTCCTTCTGGTTTTTATTGGATGGTTTTCGTTTTTCAGCATATTCTTAAGAGCATTCCCAAATGTCCTTTCTCAAGTTCCACCAAAACAGTGATTTCAAACTGCTCCACCCAAAGAATGATTTAAGGCCAGGTGCAGTGGCTCAAGCCTGTAATCCTAGCACTTTGGGAGGCTGAGATGGGTGGAACACGAGGTCAGGAGATCGAGACCATCCTGGCTAACACGGTGAAATCCTGTCTCTACTAAAAAATACAAAAACCTAGCCGGGTGAGGTGGCAGGTGCCTGTAGTCCCAGTTACTCGGGAGACAGAGGCAGGAGAATGGTGTGAACTGGGGAGGCAGAGCTTACAGTGAGCTGAGATCTGGCCACTGCACTCCAACCTGGGTGACAGAGCAAGACTCTGTCTCAAAAAAAAAGAAAAAAGAAACGAAGAATGATTTAACTCTATGAGATGTATACACACATCACAAAGCAGTTGCTCCGAAAGCTTCTCTCCAGTTTTCATCAGAAGACGTTTCCTTTCACACCAGAAGCCTCCGGGCATCACTTAAGATCCCTTCATATATTCCTCGAACACAAAGTTTCCAAACTGGGCAACGTAGTGAAACCTTTAACTCTCTGAAATGAATGCACACGTCAGATAGCAGTTTCTTGGAATGCTTCTGTCTGGTATTAAATTTAGGATATTTCACTTTTCACCATAGTCTTCAATGCACTGCAAAATATCACTTTTTCAGTTTTACAGGAACAGTGTTCAAACAATGAATTATGAGAAATGATGTATAACTCCCTGAGTGGAATGCACACACCACAAAGCAGTTTCTCAGAAAGCTTCTCTCCAGTTTTTATCTGAATATATTTCCTATTTCCCCAGAGGCCTGAATGTGCTCCCGAATGTCCCTTCACAAATCTGTCCATGATGCAGTTTCAAAACTGTGTAACAGAAAGAAAGTTTTATCTATGTGAGATGAAGAGACATATCTATCACAAAGCAGTTTCACAGAAAGCTTCTTTACAGTTTTTGTCTGAGGATATTTCATTTTTCACCATAGCCTTACATATACTCCGGAATGTCCCCTGGTAGCTTTTTCTCCCAAGCAATTCCCCAATCCTCTATGAGAAGAAATGTATAACTCTGTGAGTGGAATTCACACATCACAAAACAGCTCCTCGGAAATCTTCTCTTCAGTATATAACTGAAGATATTACCGTTTTCACTGTTATCCTCAAAGCGCTCCAAAGTATCCCTTAGCTGACTAACCTAAAACAGTGTTAGAATACTGTTCAATGAAAACAGAAGCTTAACTGTGCAAGTGAACTTCACGTGACCTAGAGCACTTTCAAAGACAATTTGCTTCTGATTTTTATTGGAGCGCATTTCTTTTTCAGCATATTCTTAAGAGCATTCCCAAATGTCCTTTCCCAGTTGCCACAGAAACAGTGATTTCAAACTGCTCAATCCAAAGAACGATTTAACTCTGTAAGATGAATACACACATCACAAAACAGTTGCTCTGAAATCTTCTCCCCAGTTTTCATCGGAAGATGTTTTCTTTCTCACCACAAGCCTCCAGGCTTCACTTAATATCCCTTCACAGATTCCTCAAAGACAGAGTTTCCAAACTGGGCATCGTAGTGTAAGCTTTAGCTCTCTGAAATGAATGCACACGTCAGAGTGCAGTTTCTTGCAATGCTTTTTTCTGGGTTTTATTTCAGGATATTTCCGTTGTGGCCATAGTCTTCAAAGCACTGCAAAATATCACATTTTCAGTTTTACAGGAACAGTGTTCATACAGTGCCTGATGAGGAAAGAGGTATAACTCCCTGAGTGGAATGCACACATCACAAAGCAGTTTCTCACAAAGCTTCTCTGCAGTTTGTATCTGAAGATATTTCCTTGCTCCCCACAGGCCTGAATGTGCTCCTGAATGTCCCTTTGTGAATCCGTCCATGACGTAGTTTCAATACTGCATAATAGAAAGAAAGTTTTATCTATGTGAGATGAATAGACATATCTATTGCAACACAGTTTCACACAAAGCTTCTTTCCAGTTTTTGTCTGAGGATATTTCCTTTTTCACCATAGCCATCCATTTACTCCTGAATGTCCCCGGTAGCTTTTTCTCCAAACGAGATTCCCCTATCCTCTATGAGAAGAAAAGTATAACTCTGTGAGTTAAATGCACACGTCACAAAGCAGCTCCTCAGAAATCTTCTCTCCAGTATCTATCTGAAGATATTTCCTATTTCACCACAGGCCGAATGAGATCCCAAATATCCCTTCGTGGATCCATCCACGATGGAGTTTCCAAGCTGTGTAATGTAAAGAAAGTGTAATAGAAAGAAATTTTTGTCTATGTGAGATGAACAAACATAGCAAAAAGCAGATTCACAGAAAGCTTCTTTCCAGTTCTTATCTGAAGTTATCTCCAGTTTCAACATATTCCTGAACGTGCTCCCAGATGTCCCTTCATGGATCTATCCATGACAGAGTTTCCAACCTGATAATGTAGACAAAGTTTTATCTATGTGAGATGAATACACATATCACAGAGTAGTTTCAGAGAAAGCTTCTTTCCAGTTTTTGTCTGAGGCTATTTCCCTTTTCATCATAGGTATCAACATGCTCCTGAATATCACTTGGTACCCTTTTCTCCAAAAGGGTTTCCCTGATGCTGTGTATGAAGAGAAGTATAACACTGTGAGTGGAATGCACATATCACAAAGGAGTTCCTCTGAAAGCTTCTTTCCAGTTTCGGTCTGAACATATTTCCTTTTTCACCGTAAGCCTCAAAGTGCTCCCAAATATCCCTTCATATGCTAAACATAAAGAGGGTTAGAAACTGCTCAATGAAAGAAGAGGTTTAACTGAGCGAGAGGAATTAAGAGGACACAGAACAGTTTCACAGAAAGCTTCCTTCTGGATTTTACCTGAGGATATTTCTTTCTCCATATTCTAAGGAGCGCTCCCAAATGTCCTTCCTCAGATTCCACAAAAACAGTGATTTCGAACTGCTCAATCCAAAGAATGGTTTAACTCTATGAGAAAAATACACACATCGTAAAGTACTTGCTCAGAAAACTTCTCTCCAGTTTTCATCAGAAGACGACTCCTTGTTCACCACAAGCCTCTGGGTGCCCTTAATATCCCTTCACAGATTCCTCAAAGACAGAGTTTCCAATCTGGGTCAGTTAGAGTAAGTTTTACCTCTGTGAAATGAATGCAGACATCAGAGAGCAGTTTGTTGCAACACTTCTCTCTGGGTTTTATTTGAGGATATTTCACTTTTTGCCATAATCTTCAATTTGCTCTGAAATATCATTTTTTTGGTTTTACAGAAACAGTGTTCAAACGCTGCCTTATGAGAAAAGATGTATAACTCCCTGAGTGAAATGCACACATCACAAACCAGTTTCTCACAAAGCCTCTCTCCAGTTTTTATCTTAAGACATCTGCTATTTCACCATAGGCCTGAGTGTGCTCCCGAATGTCACTGCATGAATCCGTCCATGACAGCATTTCAAAACTGTGTAATAGAAAGAAACTTTCATCTATGTGAGATGAATAAACACATCTATTACAAAGCAGTTTCACAGAAAGCTTCTTTCCAGTTTTTGTCAGAGAATATTTCTTTTTTCACCATAGCCATCCACTTACTCCTGAATGTCCCCTGGTAGCTTTTTCTCCAAAAGGTATTCCCCAATTCTCTATGATAAAAAATGTATAACTCTGTGAATGGAATGGATATGTCACAAAGCAGCTCCTCGGAAATCTTCTCTCCAGTTTCTATCTGAAGATATTTCAGTTTTCACCATAAGCCTGAAAGCGTTCCCGAGTATCCCTTAGCAGACTAAACTAAAGCAGTGTTAGAATACTGCTCAATGAAAACAGAAGTTTAACTGTGCGAGTGGAATTCACATGGCACAGAGTAGTTTCACAGAAAGCTTTCTTCTGGTTTTTATCAGAGGATTTTTTTTTTCAGAATATTTTAAAGAGCATTCCCAAATGTCCTTTTTCAGATTCCAGGGAAGCACTGATTTCAAAGTGCTGAATCCAAAGAATGATTTAACTTTATGAGATGAATACAAACATCACAAAAGAGTTGCTCAGAAAGCTTCTCTCCACTTTTCAATGAAAGACATTTCCTTGCTCGCCAGAGGCCTCTGGTTGCCACTTAATATCTCTTCACAGAATCCTTGAAGACAGACTTTCCCAACTGGGAAATGTAGAGTAATTTTTAACTGTCTGAAATGAATGGACATGTCAGAGAGTAGTTTCTTCGAATGCTTCTTTCTGGGTTTTATTTGATGACATTTCACTTTTCACCATAGTCTTATGTGAGATGAATAAACATAGCAAAATGCAGATTCACAGAAAACTTCTTTCCAGTTTTTATCTGAAGATATTTCCTTTTACACCATAGTCCTGAATGTGCTCCTGAATGTCCCTTCGCGGATCCATCCATTAAAGAGTTTCCAAGCTGCGTAATGTAAAGAAAGCTTTATCTATGTGTTTTGAATAAACATAGCAAAAAACAGATTCACGGAAATCTTCTTTCCAGTTTTTATCTGAAGATAATTCCTTTTTCACCATAGTCCTGAATATCCTCCTGAATGTCCCTTCGTGGATCAGTCCATGACAAAGTTTCTAACCTGAGTAATGTAAAGAAAGCTTAATCTATGTGAGATGAATACGCATATCACAGAGCAGTTTCATAGAAAGTTTCTTTCCAGTTTTTGTCTGAGGCTATTTACCTTTTCACCATAGGCATGAACATGCTCTCGAATATCACTTGGTACCTTTTTCTTCAAAAGGTTTTCCCTGATGCTTTATGAGAAGAGAGGTAAAACATTGTGAGTGGAATGCACACATCACAGAGCAGTTCCTTGGAAAACTCCTCTCTCATTTTGGTCTGAACTTGTTTCCTTTTTCACCATAAGCCTCAAAGCACTCCCGAATGTCCTTTTACGCGCTAAACATAAACAGGGTTAGAAAACTGCTCAATGAAAAGAGAGGCTTAACTGAGTTAGAGAAACTAGGATGACACAGAGCAGTTTCACAGAAAACTACATTCTGGATTTTACCTGAGGATTTTTTTTTCTCCATATTCTAAGGAGCGTTCCCAAATGTCTTTCCTCAGATTCCACAGAAAGAGTGATTTCAAACCGCTGAATCCAAAGAATGATTTAACTCTATGAGACGAATACACATATCACAAAACAGTTGCTCAGAAAACTTCTCTCCAGTTTTCATCGGAAGACGTTTCTTTGCTCACCACAAGCCTCCAGGTGCCACTTAATATCCCTTCAGAGATTCCTGAAAGACAGAGTTTCCAAACTGGGCAACGTAGAGTAAGCTTTAACTCTGTGGAATGAATGCACATTTAAGAGAGTAGTTTCTTGGAACGCTTCTCTCTGGGTTTTATTTGAGGATATTTCACTTTTTGCCAGAGTCTTCAATGCGCTCTGAAATATCACTTTTCGGTTTTACAGGAACAGTGTTTAAACACTGCCTTATGAGAAAAGAGCTATAACTCCATGAGTGGAATGCACACATCACAAAGCAGTTTCTCAGAAAGTTTCTCTCCAGGTTTTATCTGAAGATATTTCCTATTTCACCGTAGGCCTGACAGTGCTCCCAAATGTCCCTTCACAAATCCGACCATGACAGAGTTTCAAAACTGTGTAATAGAGGGAAAGTTTTATCTATGTGAGATGAATAGACATATCTATCACAAAGCAGTTTCACAGAAAGCTTCTTTCCAGTTTATGTGTGAAGATATTTCCTTTTTCACCGTAGCCATCCATATAATCCCAAATGTCCTCTGGTAGCTTTTTCTCCAAAAGGGATTCCCCAATCCTGTATGGGAAGAAAAGTATAGCTCTGTGAGTGGAATGCACATGTCACAAAACAGCTCCTCGGAAATATTTTCTCCAGTTTCTATCTGAAGATATTTCCATTTTCACCATAAGCCTCAAAGCGCTCCCAAGTATCCCTTAGCTGACTAAACTAAAACAGTGTTAGAATACTGCTCAATGAAAACAGAAGCTTAACCGTGCGAGTGGAATTCACATCACACAGAGCAGTTTAACAGAAAGCTTCCTTCTGCTTTTTGTCAGTGGGTATTTCTTTTTCAGCATATTTTTAAGAGTGTTCTCAAATGTCGTTTCTCAGGTTCCACAGAGTGATTTCAAACTGCACAATTCACATAATGATTTAACTATATGAGATGAATAGACACATCACAAAGCAGTTACTCAGAAAGCTTCCCTCCAGCTTTCAATGGAAGACATTTCCTTGCTCACCAAAGGCCTCCAGGTGCCACTTACTATCCCTTCGCAGATTCCTCAAAGATAGTGTTTCCAAAGTGGGCAATGTACAGTAAGCTTTATCTCTGTGAAGTGAATGCACATATCATAGAGTAGTTTCTTGGAACACTTCTCTCTGGGTTTTACTTGAGTATATTTCACTTTTCGTCACAGTCTTCAATGCGCTCCAAAATATCACTTTTTCGGTTTTACAGGAACAGTGTTCAAGCACTACCTTATAAGAAAAGAGGTATAACTTACTGAGTGGAATGCACACATCACAAACCAGTTTCTCAGAAAGCTTCTCTCCAGTTTTTATCTGAAGATATTTCCTTTTTCACTATAGGCCTGAATGTGAACTCAAATGTCCCTTTGTGGATCCATCCATGACGGAGTTTCCAAGCTGCATTTTGTAAGGAAAGCTTTATCTATGTGAGGTAAATAAACATAGCCATGGCAGATTCACAGATTCTTTCCAGTTTTTATCTGATGATATTACATTTTTCACCCTGGTCCTGCGTGTCCTCCTGAAGGTCACTTCGCAGATCCGTCCATGACAGTGTTTACAAGCTGCATAATGTAAAGAATGCTTTACTTATGTAAGATGAATACACGTATCACAGAATAGTTTCACAGAAATTTATTTCCATTTTTTGTCTGAGGCTATTTCCCTTTTCACCATAGACATCAATATGCTCCCGAATATCCCTTGGTTCTTTTTCTCTTTCAGCAATGCTGTATGAAAAGAGAGGTGTAACACTGAGAGTGCAATGCACCCATCACAAAGTAGTTCCACGGAAAGTTTATCTCCAGTTTCTATCTGAACATATATCCTTTTTCGTCATAAGCCTCAAAGCACTCCCAAATATCGCTTTGCATGCTAAACATAAACAGTGTTCAAAAACTGCTCAATGAAAAGAGAAGCTTAACTGAGTGAGAGGAACTCACACGACATACAGCAGTTTCACAGAAAACTTCCTTCTGGTTTTTATCTGAGGATATTTCTTTCTCCATATTCTAAAGAGCGTTCCCAAATGTCCTTCCTATGATTCCCCAGAAACAGTGATTTCACACTGCTCAATCCAAGAGTGGTTTAACTCTATGAGATGAACACACCCAGCACAAAGCAGTTGCTCAGAAAGCTTCCCTCCAGTTTTCATCGAAGATATTTCCTTGCTCACTGCAGGCCTCCGGGCGACACTTATTGTCCCCTCGCAGATTCCTCAAAGACAGAGTTTCCAAACTGGGCAATGTAGAGTGAGTTTTAACTCTGTGAAATGAATACACATATCACAAAGCAGTTTCCTGGAATGCTTCTTTCTAGGTTTTACTTGAGGATATTACACTTTTTGCCATACTCTTCACTGCGTTCCAAGATAACACTTTTTTAGTTTTACAGTAACAGTGTTCAAACACTGCCTTACAAGGAAGGAGGTATAACACCCTGAGTGGAATGCATACATCACAAAGCAGTTTCTCAGAAAGTTTCTTTCCAGTTTTTATCTGAAGATATTTCCTTTTTCACAATAGACTTGAATGTGATCCTTAATATCCCTTCGTGGACCCGTCAATGATGGAGTTTCCAAGTAGTACAATGTAAAGAAAGCTTTACCTATATGAGGTGATTAAAGATTGCAAAATGTAGATTCACAGAAAGCTTCTTTCCAGTGTTTATCTGAAAATATTTCCTTTTTCACCATGGGCCGGAATGTGCTCCTGAATGTCCCTTTGTGGATCCGTCCATGACAGAGTTTCCAAGGTGCATAATGTAAAGAAAGCTTTATCTATGTGAAATGAATAAACATAGCAAAAAGCAGATTCACAGAAATCTTCCTTGCAGCTTTTGCTGAGGTTATTTCCTTTTTCACCATAGTCATCCATGTACTCCTGATTGTCCCTTGGTAGCTTTTTATCCAAAAAGGATTTCTCAATCCTTTATGAGAAGAGAGGTATAACACTGTGAGTGAAATGCGCAGGTCACAAAGCAGTTCCTCAGAAAGCCTCTCTCCAGTTTCTATCTGAACATATTTCCTTTTTCACTGTAGGCTTAAAAGTACTCCCAAATATCCCTTCGCACACTAAACATAAACCGTGTTAGAAAACTGCTCAATGAAAAGGGAAGCTTAACTCAGTGAGAGGAATTCACACGACACATAGCAGTTTCACAGAAAGCTTCCTTCGTGTTTTTATCTGAGGATATTTCTTTCTCCGTATTCTAAAAAGCGTTCCCAAATGTCCTTTGTCAAGTTCCACAGGATCAGTGATTTCAAACTGCTTCATCCAAAGGATGATTTAACTGTATGATATGAATACACACGTCATAAAGCAGTTGCTCAGAAAGCTTCTCTCCACTTTTCAATGGAAGACATTTCCTTGCTGAACACATGGCTCCAGGCGCCACTTAATATAACTTCACAGATTCCTCAAAGACAGGGTTTCCAAACTGGGCAATGTAGAGTAAGCTTCAACTCTGTGAAGTGAATGCAAACATCAGAGAGTAGTTTCTTGGGACGCTTCTTTCTGGGTTTTATTTGTGGACAGATCACTTTTCCCCATAGTCTTCAATGAACTCTGACATATAACTTTTTTGAATTTACAGGAAGAGTGTTCAAACACTGCCTTATGAGAAAAGAGGTATAACTCTCTGAGTGGAATGCACACATCACAAAGCAGTTTATCTGAAAATTTCTCTCTGGTTTTTATCTGAAGATATTTCCTTTTTCACCATAGACCTGAATGTGCTCCTGAATGTTCCTTCGTGGTACCATCCATGACGGAGTCTCCAAGCTGCATAATGTAAAGAAAGCTTTATCTATGTGAGTGAATAAATATAGCAAAACCAGATTCACAGAAAGCTTCTTTCCAGTTTTTATGTGAAGGTATTTCCATTTTCATCATAGTCCTGAATATGCTCCCAATTGTCCCTTCGTGGATCCGTCCATGGCAGAGTTTGCAAGCTGCGTAATGTAAAGAAAGCTTTATATATGTGAGATGAATACACATAGCACAGAGCAGTTTCACAGAAAGCTTTTTTCCAGTTTTTCTCTGAGACTATTTCCCTTTTCACCATATTTGTCAATATGCTCCCAAATATCCCTTGGTACCTTTTTGTTCAAAAGGGTTTTCCAAATGCTGTATGAGAAGAGAGGTATAATACTGTGAGTGGAATGCACACGTCGCAACGCAGTTCCTTGGAAAGCTTCCACCCAGTTTCCGTCAGAATATATTTCCTTTTTCACCATAAGCCTCAAAGTACTCCTGAATATCCCTTCACACGCTAAACATAAAAAGTGTTCAAAAACTGCTCAATGAAAAGAGAAACTTAACTGAGTGAGAGAAATTCACAAGACACAGAGCATTTTCACAAAAAGATTCCTCCTGGTTTTTATCTGAGGATATTTCTTTCTCCATATTCTAAAGAACGTTCCCAATGTCCTTTCTTAGATTCCACAGAAGCAGTGATTTCAAACTGCTCTATCCAAAGAATGATTTATGTCTATGAGATGAATACACACATCTCAAAGCAGTAGCTCAGAAAGCTTCCCTCCCGTTTTCATCAGAAGACAATTCCTTGCTCACCACAGGCCTCGGGCACCACTAAACATCCCTTCTCAGATTCCTCAAAGACATAATTGGCAAGCTGAGCAATGTAGATCAAGCCTTAACTCTGTGTAATAAATGCACGTATCAAAGAACAGTTTCGTGGAACCCTTCTTTCTGGGTTTGATTTGAGGATATTTCACTTTTCGTCATAGTCTTCAATGATCTCCAAAATACCACTTTTTCGGTTTTACAGGAACATTGTTCAAACACTGCCTTATGAGAAAAGAGGTATAACCCCCTGAGTGGAAGGCACACATCATACAACAATTTCTAAGAAAGCTTCTCTCAATTTTTTATCTGAAGATATTTCCATTTTCACCATAGTCCTGAATGTGCTCCCGAATGTCCCATCGCCAATCCGTCCATGACGGAGTTTCCAAACTGTGTAACATAAAGAAAGTTTTATCTATGTGAGATGAATAAACATATCTATCACAAAGCAGTTTCACAGGAAGTTTCTTTCCGGTTTTTGTCTGAGGATATTTCCTTTTTCATCATAGCTGTCCATATACTCCCGAATGTCCCTTGGTGGCTTTTTCTCCAAAAGAGGTTCACCAATCCTGTAAGCGAAGAAAAGTATAAGTCTTTGAGTAGAATGAACACGTCAAAAATCAGCTCCTCAGAAAGCTTCTCTGCAGTTTCTGTCTGAAGATATTTCCGTTTTCACTATAAGTCTCAAAGTGCTAATGAATATCCCTTCGCAGACTAAGGAAAAACAGTGTTAGAATACTGCTCAATGAAAAGGGAAGCTGAACTATGTGAGTGGAATTCATATGACACAGAGCAGTATCACAGAAAACTTCCTTCTGGTTTTTATCTGAGGGTATTTCTTTTTCAGCATATGCTAAAGATCATTCCCAAATGACCTTTCCCAGGTTCCAAAGAAACAGTAACTTCAAACTGTTCAATACAAAGAATGATTTAACTCTATGTGATGAATACACACATCACAAAGCATTTGCTCAGAAAGCTTCTCTCCAGTTTTCAACGGAAGACACTTCCTTGCTCACCACAGGCCTCCGGGTGACACTTAATATCCCTTCACAGATTCCTCAGAAACAGAGTTTCCATACTGGGAAATGTACAGTAAGATTTAACTCTGTGAAATGAATGCACACATCAGAGAGCAGCTTCTTGAAACGCTTCTTTCTGGGTTTTACTTGAGGTTAGTTCAATTTCCGCCATAATCTTCTATGTATCACTTTTTCAGTTTTACAGGAACAGTGTTCAAACGCTGCCTTATGAGAAAAGAGGTATAACTCCCTGAGTGCAATGTACACATCACAAAGTAGTTTCTCAGAATGCTTCTCTCCAGTTTTTATCTGAATTTATTTCCATTTTCACCGTAGTCCTGAATGTGCTCCCGAATGTCCCTTCGTGGATCCGTCCATGACAGAGTTTCCATAATATACATAAAGCTTTATCTATGTGAAGTGAATAAACCTAGCAAAACCAGATTCACAGAAAGCTTCTTTCCAGTTTTTATGTGAAGATATTTGCATTTTCAGTGTACTCCTGAATGTGTTCCCAAATGTCCCTTCGCAGATCCATCCATGACGGAGTTTCCAAGCTGTGTAATGTAAAGAAAGCTTTATCTATGTGAGAGGAATAAAGATAGCAAAACCAGATTCACAGAAAGTTTCTTTCCGGTTTCTGTCTGAACATATTTCGTTTTCCACCATAAGCCTCACAGTGCTCCCAAATATCTCTTCGCATGCTAAACATAAACGGTGTAAGAAAACCGAAAAGAGAAGTTTAACTGAGCAAGAGTAATTAACACGATTCATAGCAGTTACACAGAAAGCTTCCTTACGGTTTTTATTGGGGGATATTTCTTTCTCCATATTCTAAAGAATGTTCCCAAATCTCCTTCCTCAGATTCCACAGAAGCAGTGATTTCTAACTCCTCAACCCAAAGAATGGTATGACTCTATCAGTTGAATACACCCATCACAAAGCAGTTGCTCAGAAAACTTCTTTCCAGCTTTCATCGGAAGACATTTCCTTGCTCACCACACGCCTCCGGGCACCACTTATTATCCCTTCGCAGATTCCTCAAAGACAGAGTTTCCAAACTGGGCAATATAGAGTAAGTTTTAACACTGTGAAATGAGTGCACATATCTGAGAGCAGTTTCTTGGAATACTTCTTTCTGGGTTTTATTTGAGGATATTTCACTTTTTGCCATAGTCTTCAAGGCGATCCAAAATATCACTTTTTCACTTTTACAGGAATAGTGTTCAAACAGTGCCTTACGAGAAAATATGTATGACTCTCAGAGTGGAATGCACATATCACAAAGCAGTTTCTCAGACAGCTTCTCTCAAATTTTTATGTGAAGAGATTTCCGTTTTCACCACAGGCCTGAAGGTGCTCCCGAATGTCCCTTTGTGGATCTGTCCCTGATGGAGTTTCCAAACTGCGTAATGTATAGAAAGTTTTACCTATGTGAGATGAATAAACATATCTATCACAAAGTAATTTCACGGAAAGCTTCTTTCCAGTTTTTTTCTGAGGATATTTCCAATTTCACCACAGCTGCACATATACTCTCGAATGTCCCTTGGTAACTTTTTCTCCAAAAGAGATTCCCCCATCCTGTAAGTGAAGAAAAGTATAACTCTGTGAGTGAAATACATATGATACAAAGCAGCTTCTCAGAAAGCTTCTCTTCATTTTCTATCTGAAGATATTTCGTTTTTCACCATAATCCTCAAAGTGCTCCCGAATATCCCCTCGCAGACTAAGCAAAAACAGTGTTAGAATACTGCTCAATGAAAAGAGAAGCTTAACTGTTCCAGTGGAATTCACATGACACAGAGCAGTTTCACAAAAAGCTTCCTTCTGCTTTCTATCTGTGGTTGTTATTTCCCTTTCAGGATATACTAAAGAGCGTTCCCAAAAGTCCTTTCTCAGATTACACAGAAACAGTGATTTCAAGCTGCTTGATCCAAACAAAGATTTAACTCTATGAGATGAATACACACATCACAAAAGAGTTACTCAGAAAGCTTCTCTCCAATTTTCAATGGAAGACATTTCTTTACTTGCCACAGCACTCTGGTTGCCACTTAATATCCCTTCACAGAATCCTGAAAGACAGATTTTGCAAACTGGGAAATGTAGAGTAAGCTTTAACTCTGTGAAACGAATGGCCATGTTAGAGAGTAGTTTCTTGGAATGCTTCTTTTTGCGTTTTATTTGAGGACATTTCACTTTTTGCCATTGTCTTCAATGTGCTCTGAATATCACTTTTTTAGTTTTACAGGAACAGTGTTCCAACAGTGCCTTATGAGAAGAAAGGTATAACTCCCTGAGTGGAATGCACACACCACCCAGCAGTTTCTCAGAAAGCTTCTATCCAGTTTTTATCTGACAATATTTCCTTTTCCACCATAGGTCCAAATGAGATATCAAATATCCGTTCGCGGATCCATCCATGACAGAGTTTCCAAGCTGCATAATCAAAAGAAAGCTTTACCTATGTGAGACGAATAAACATAGTATAAAGCAGATTCACAGAAATTTTCTTAACATTGTTTTTCTGAAGATATTTCCTTTTTCACCATAAACCAGAATGTGCTCCCGAATGTCCATTCGTGGAGCTGTCCATGACAGAGTTTCCAAGCTGTGTAACGTAAAGAAAGCTTTATCAATGTGAGATGAATACACATATCACAGAGCAGATTCAAAGAAAGCTTCTTTCCAGTTTTCATCTGAGGCTATTACACTTTTCACCATAGGCATCAACATGCTCCCGAATATCACTTGGTACCTTTCTCTCCAAAAGGGTTTCCCCAATGCTGTATGAGAAGAGAGGTATAACACTGTGAGTGGAATGCACACGTCACAAAGCAGTTCCTAGGAAAGTTTCTCTCCAGTTTCTGTCTGAACATATTTTCTTTTCCACCGTAAGCCCCAAAGCATTCCCTAATATCCCTTCACATGCTAAACATAAACAGGGTTGGAAAACTGCTCAAAGAAAAGAGAAGCTTAACTGAGTGAGAGGAATTAAGATGACCCAGAGCAGTTTCACAGAAAGCTTCCTTCTGAATTTTACCTAAGGATATTTCTTTCTCCATATTCTAAAGAGCATTCCCAAATGTCCTTCCTGAGATTCCACAAAAACAGTGATCTCAAACTGCTCAATCCAAGGAACAGTTTAACTCTATGAGATGCATGCACACATCACAAAGCAGTTTCTCAGAAAGCTTCTCTCCAATTTTCATTGGAAGACATTTCCTTGCTTATCACAAGCGTCTGGGTGCCACTTAATAACCCTTCACAGATTCCTCAAACACAGAGTTTCCAAACTGGACAACGTAGAGTAAGCTTTAACTCTGTGAAACGAATGCACATACCAGAGAGCAGTTTCTTGGAACACTTCTTTCCTGGATTTATTTGAGGATATTTCACTTTTCGCCTTAGTCTTCAATGAACTCTGACATATAACTTTTGTGAATTTACAGGAAGAGTGTTCAAACACTGCCTTATGAGAAAAGAGGTATGACTCTCTGAGTGGAATGCACACATCACAAAGCAGTTTATCTGAAAATTTCTCTCTGGTTTTTATCTGAAGATATTTCCTTCTTCACCATAGGCCTGAAGGTGATCGTGAATATCCCTACACAGATCCATCCATGACCGAGTTTCCATGCTACACAATGTAAGGAAAGCTTTATCTATGTGAGATGAATAAACACAGCAAAAAGCAGATTCACAGAAACTTCTTTCCAGATTTTATCTGAAGATATTTCCTTTTTCAACACAATCCTGTATGTTCTCCTGAATGACCCATCGTGGATCCATCCATGACAGACTTTCCATGCTCCGTAATGTAAAGAAAGCTTTATCTATGTGAGATGAATACACAGAGCACAGAGCACTTTCACAGAAAGCTTTTTTTCAGTTTTTCTCTGAGGCTATTTCCCTTTTCACCCTAGGCATCAATATGCTCCCGAATATCCCTTTATACTTTTTTCTCCAAATGGGTTTCCTCAATGCTGTATGAGAAGAGAGGTATAATACAGTGAGTGGAATGCCCACGTCACTAGGCAGTTCATTGGAAAGCTTCTCTCCATTTTGGTCAGAACATATTTCGTTTTTCTCCGTAAGCCTCAAAGCACTCTCGAATATCCCTTCACATGCTAAACATAAACAGTCAGAGAAAACTGCTGTATGAAAAAAGAAGCTTAACTGAGCGAGAAGAATTCTCAGGACACATAGCAGTTTCACAGAAAACTTCCTTCCTGTTTTTGTCTGCGGATATTTCTTTGTCCATATTCTAAAGAGCGTTCTCAAATGTCCTTCCTCAGATTTCACAGAAGCAGTGATTTCAAACTGCTCCATCCAAAGAATGATTTAACACTATGAGATGAATACACACGTCACAAAGCAGTTGCTCAGAAAGCTTCCCTCCAGTTTTCAACGGAAGATATTTCCTTGCTTGCCACAGGTCTCCGGTCGCCTCTTAATATCCATTTGCAGAATCCTCAACGACAGACTTTCCAAACTGGGAAATGTAGAGAAAACTTTAACACTGTGAAATGAATGCACATATCAGACAGCAGTTTCTTGGAATGCTTCTTTCTGGGTTTTACTTGAGGATAGTTCGCTATTCGCCATAGTCTTCAATGCACACCGAAATATCACTTTTTCGGTTTTACAGAAACAGTGTTCAAACACTGTATATGAGAAAAGTGGTATAACTCCCTGAGTGGAATGCACACATTACAAAGCAGTTTCTCAGAAAGCTTCTCTGCAGTAATTATCTGAAGATATTTCCATTTTCACCATAGTCCTGAATGTGCTCCCAAATGTCCTTTCACAGATCCGTCCTTGACAGAGTTTCCAAGCTGCATAATGAAAAGAAAGCTTTATCTATGTGAGATGAATACACATATCACAGATCAGTTTCACAGAAAGCTTATTTCCAGTTTTTATCTGAGGCTATTTCCCTTTTCAACAGAGGCATCAACATGCTCCTGAATATCACTTGGTAATTTTTTCTCCAAAAGGGTTTCCCCAATGCTGTATGAGAAGAGAGGTATAACACTGTGAGTGGAATGCACACGTTACAAAGCAGTTCCTCAGAAAGTTTCTCTCTAGTTTCGGTCTGAACATATTTCCTTTTTCACCGTAAGCCTCAAAGCGCTCCTGAATATTCCTTCACATGCTAAACACAAACAGGGTTAGAAAACTGCTCAATGAAAAGAGAGGCTTAACTGAGCAAGATGAATTAAGATGACACAGAGCAGTTTCACAAAAGCTTCCTTCTGGATTTTACCTGAGGATATTTCTTTCTCCATATTCTAAGGAGTGTTCCCAAATGTCCTTCCTCACATTCCATAAAAACAGAGATTTCAAACTGCTCAATCAAAAGAATGGTTTAACTCTATGAGATGAATGCACACATCACAAAGCAGTTGCACAGAAAGCTTCTCTCCAGTTTTCATCAGAAGACGTTTCCTTGCTCACCGCAAGCCTCTGGGCACCACTCAATATCCCTTCACAGATTCCTCAAAGACAGAGTTTACAAACTGTGCAATGTAGTATAAGCTGTAACTCTCTGAAGTGAATGCACACGTCAGAGAGCAGTTTCTTAGAATGCTTCTTCCTAGGTTTATTTCAGGATATTTCACTGCTTGCCATAGTCTTCACTGCGTTCCAAAATATCACCTTTTCGGTTTTACAGGAACAGTATTCAAACACTGCCTTATGAGAAAAGACATATGACTCCCTGAGTGGAATGTACACATCACACAGTAATTTCTAAGAAAGCTTCTCTCAATTTTTTATCTGAAGATATTTCCATTTTCACCATAAGCCTCAAAGTACTAATGAATATCCCTTCGCAGACTATACAGAAACAGTGTTACAATACTGCTCAATGAAAAGAGAAGCTTAACTGTGCGAGCAGAAGTCACGCGACACAGAGCAGTTTCACAGAAATCTTGCTTCTGGTTTCTATCCATAGTTATTTCTTTTTCATGATATTCTAAAGAGTGTTCCCTAATGTCCTTTCTCAGATTCCACAGAAACAGTGATTACAAACTGCTCAATCCAAAGATTCAATGTGCTCCGAATATCACTTTTTTAGTTTTACAGGAGCGGTGTTCAAACAGTACCTTATGAGAAGAAAGGTATAACTCACTGAGTGGAATGCACATATCACTCAGCAGTTTCTCAGAAAGCTTCTCTCCAGTTTTCATCTGATGATATTTCCTTTTTCACCATAGGCCCAAATGTGATCCCGAATATCCATTCGCGGATCCATCAATGACAGAAGCTGTGTAATCAAAAGAAAGCTTTATCTATGTGAGATGAATAAGCATAGCAAAAAGCAGATTCACAGAAAGCTTCTTTCCAGTTTTTATCTGAAGATATTTCCTTTTTCACCATAGTCCTGAATGTGCTCCCGAATGTCCCTTCGTGGAGCCGTCCATGACAGAGTTTCCAAGCTGTGTAATGTAAAGAAAGCTTTATCTATGTTAGATGAATACACATACAACAGAGCAGTTTCATAGAAAGCTTCTTTCCAGTTTTTCTCTGAGGCTATTTCCCTTTTCACCAGAGGCATCAACGTGCTCTCGAATATCACTTGGTACATTTTTCCCGAAAATGGTTTCCCCGATGCTGTATGAGAAGAGAGGTATAACACTGTGAGTGGAATGCACACGTCACAAAGCAGTTCCTCGGAAAACTTCTCCCCAGTTTCGGTCTGAACATACATCCTTTTTCACCGTAAGCCTCAAAGCACTCCCGAATGTCCTTTTACATGCTAAACATAAACAGGGTTAGAAAACTGCTCAATGAAAAGAGAGGATTAACTGAATGAGAGAAACTAGGATGACACAGAGCAGTTTCACAGAAAACTACATTCTGGATTTTACCTGAGGATATTTCTTTCTCCATATTCTAAGGAGTGTTCCCAAATGTCCTTCCTCAGATTCCACAAAGCAGTGATTTGAAATTGCTAATCCAAAGAATGGTTTAACTCTATGAGTTGAATAAACACATCACAAAGCTGTTGCTCAGAAAGCATCTCTGCAGTTTTCATCGGAAGACGTTTCCTTGCTCACCACAAGCCTCTGGGTACCACTCAATATCCCTTCAAAGATTCCTGAAAGACAGAGTTTCCAAACTGGGCAATGTAGAGTAAGCTTTAACTCTGTGAAACGATTGCACATATCAGAGAGCAGTTTCTTGGAACGCTTCTCCCTGGGTTTATTGGAGGATATTTCACTTTTCACCATAGTGTTCAATGCGTTCCGAAATATCACTTCCTCTGTTTTACATGAAAAGTGTTCAAATACTGCCTTATGTGAAAAGAGGTATAACTCCCTGTGTGGAATGCACACGTCACAATGTAGTTTCTCAGAATGCTGCTCTCCAGTTTATATCTGAAGATATTTCCTATTTCACCATAGGTCTGAATATGCCCCCAAAAGTCCCTTCACGAATCCGTCCATGATGGTGTTTCAAAACTGCGTAACAGAAAGAAAGTTTTATCTATGGGAGATTAATAAACATATTTATCACAAAGCAGTTTCACAGAAAGCTTCTTTCCAATTTTTTCTGAGAATATTTCTTTTTCCACCATAGCCAACAATTTACTCCTGAAGGTCCTCTGGTGGCTTCTTCTCCAAAAGGGATTGCCCAATCTTCTATGAGAAGAAAAGCATAACTCAGTGAATGGAATGCGGATGTCAGAAAGCAACTCCTCGGAAATCTCTCCATTTTCTATCTGAAGATATTTCTGTTTTCACCATAAGCCTCAAAGCACTCCCTAGTATCCCTTAGCTGACTAAACTAAAGCAGTATTAGAATACTGCTCAATGAAAACAGAAGCTTAAATGTGTGAGTGGAATTAACATGACAGAACAGTTTCACAGAAAGCTTCCTTCTGGTTTTTGTCAGAGGGTATTTCTTTTTCAGCATAATCTTAAGAGCATTCCCAAATGTCCTTTCTCTGCTTCCACAGAAAGAGTGATTTCAAACTGCTGAATCCAAAGAATGATTTAACTCTATGAGATGAATACACACATCACAAAACAGTTGCTCAGAAAACTTCTCTCCAGTTTTCAATGGAAGACATTTCCTTGCTTGCCACAGGTCTCCGGTCGCCTCTTAATATCCATTTGCAGAATCCTCAATGACAGACTTTCCAAACTGGGAAATGTAGAGTAATCTTTAACTCTCTGAAATCAATGCATATGTCAGAGAGAAGTTTCTTGTAATGCCTCTCTCTGGGTTTTATTTCAAGATATTGCACTTTTCGCCATAGTTTTCCATGCACTCCAAAATATTACTTTTTAAGTTTTACAGCAACAATGTTCAAACATTGCCTTATGAGAGTAGACGTATAACTCCCTGAGTGGAATGCACACGTCACAAAGCAGTTTCTCAGAAACCTTCTCTCCAGAATTTATCTGAAGTTGTCTCCTTTCCAACCGTAGGCCTGAATGTGCTCCCAAATGTCCCTTCGTGGATCTGTCCATGATGGAGTTTCCAAACTGCCTAATATAAGAAAAGTTTTAGCTATGTGAGATGAATAAATATATCTATCACAAAGCAGTTTCACAGAAAGCTTCTTTCCAGTTTTTGTATGAGGATATTTCCTTTTTCGCCATAGCCATTCATATACTCCTGAATGTCCCTTGGTAGCTTTTTCTCAAAAAGGGATTCCCCAATCCTCTATGAGAAGAAAGGTATAATTCTTTGAGTGGAATGCACACGTCACAAACCATCTCCTCAGAAAGCTTCTCCCAGTTTCTATCTGAAGATATTTCCTTTTTCTCAGTAAGCCTCAAAGTGCTCCTGAGTATCCCTTCACAGACTAAACAAAAACAGTGTTAGAATACTGCTCAATGAAGAGAGAAGCCTAACTGTGCAAACGAAATTCATGGGACACAGAGCAGTTTCACAGAAAGCTTCCTTCTGTTTCCTATCTGAGGTTATTTCTTTTTCAGGATATTCTAAAGAGCGTTCCCAAATGTCCTTTCTCAGGTTTCACAGAAACAGTGATTTCAAACTGCTCAATCCAACGAATGATTTAACTCTATGAGATGAATACAAACATCATGAATGAGTAGCTCAGAATGCTTTTCTCCAATTTTCAACAGAAGACATTTCTTTGCTCACCACAGGCCTCAGGTTGCCACTTAATATCCCTTCGCAGAATTCCCAAAGACAGACTTTTCAAAGTGGGAAATGTAGAGAAAGCTTTAACTCTGTGAAATGAATGGACATGTCAGAGAACAGTTACTTTAAATGCGTCTTTCCAGGTTTCATTTGATGATATTTCACTTTTCACCATAGTCTTCTATGTGCTTCCAATATCACTTTTTTAGTTTTACAGGAACAGTGTTCAAACAGTGCCTTATGAGAAAAAAGGTATAATTCCCTGAGTGGAATGCACACATCACCTAGCAGTTTCTCAGAAAGCTTCTCTCCAGTTTTTATCTGACGATACTTCCTTTTTCACAATAGGTGCAAATGTGATCCTGAATATCACTTCACAGATCCATCCATGACATAGTTTCCAACCTGTGTAATGTAAAGAAAGCTTTATCTATGTGAGATGAATAAAAATAACAAAAGGCAGATTCAGAGAAAGCTTCTTTCTAAATTTTATCTGTAGATATTTCCTTTTTCACCATAGTCCTGAATGTGGTCCTGAATGTCCCTTCACAGATCCATCCATGACGGAGTTTCCAAACTGCATAATATAAGGAAAGTTTTATCTATGTGAGATGAATAAACATATCTATGACAAAGCAGTTTCACAGAAATCCTCTTTCCAGTTTTTTTCTGAGGATATTTCCTTTTCCCCATAGCTGTCCATATACTCCCGAATGTCCCTTGATAGTTTTTTCTCCAAAAGGGATTCCCCAATCCTCTATAAGAAAGGTATAATTCTGTGAGTGGAATGCACACATTACAAAGCAGCTCCTCCGAAAGCATCTCTCCAGTTTCTATCTGAGGATATTTCCTTTTTCACTGTAAGCCTCAAAGCCCTCCCGAATATCCCTTTGCAGACTAAACAAAAACAGTGTTAGAATACTGCTCAATGAAAAGAGAAGCTTAACTGTGTGAGTGGAATTCACATGACACAGAGTAGTTTCACAGAACGCTTCCTTCTGGGTTTTATCGGAGGGTATTTCTTTTTCAGCATATTCTTAAGAGCGTTTCCAAATGTCCTTTCTCAGGTTCCACAGAAAGAGTGATTTCAAACTGCTCAATCAAAGAATGATTTAACTCTATGAGATGAATACACATGTCACAAAGCAGTTGCTCAAAAAGCTTCCCTCCAGTTTTCAACGGAAGACATTTCGTTGCTCACCACAGGCCTCCGGGTGCCACTTAATATAACTTCGCAGATTTCTCAAAGACAGTGTTTCCAAACTGGGCAATGTAGAGTAAGTTTTAACTCAGTGAAGAGAATGCACATATCAGAGAGCAGTTTCTTGGAATGCTTCTTTCTGGGTTTTATTTGTGGACAGTTCACTTTTCCCTGTAGTTTTCAATGCACTCCAAAATGTAACGTTTTCAGTTTTACACGAATAGTGCTCAAACACTGCCTTATGAGAAAGGAGTTATAACTCCCTGAGTGGAATGCACACATCACAAAGCAGTTTCTCAGAAAACTTCTCTCCGGTTTTTATCTGACGATATTTCCTTTTTCTCCATTGGCCTGAATATGCTCCCAAATGTCCCTTCATGGTTCCGTCCATGACAGTGTTTCCAAGCTGCGTAATGTAAAGAAAGCTTTATCTATGTGAGCGAATAAACATAACAAAAAGCAGATTCACAGTAGGTTTCTTTCCAGTTTTTATCTGAAGCTATTTCCTTTTTCACCATAGTCTTGAAGGTTCTCTTGAATGTCCCTTCATGGATCAGTCCATGACAGAATTTGCAAGCTGCATAATGTAAAGAAAGCTTTATCTATGTTAGATGAATACACATAGCACAGAGCAGTTTCACAGAAAGCTTCTTTCCAGTTTTTGTCTTAGAATATTTCCATTTCACCATAGCTGTCCATATACTCTCGAATGTCTCTTGGTAGCTTTTTCTCGAAAAGGGATTCCCCAATCTTCTAAGCAAAGAAAGGTATAACTCTGTGACTGGAATGCACACATCACAAATTAGCTCCTTGGAAAGCTTCTTTCCGGTTTCTATCTGAAGATATGTCAGTTATCACCATAAGCATCAAAGTGCTAACAAATATCCCTTCGCAGACTAAACAAAAACAGTGTTAGAATACTTTTCAATGTAAAGAGAAGATGAATTGGGTGAGTGAAAGTCACACGACACAGAGCAGTTTCACAGACAGCTTCCTTCCAGTTTTTATCTGAAGATATTTCCTTTCTCACCATAGTCCTGAATGTGCTCCCTAATGTCCCTTCCTGGATCCTTCCATGACAGAGTTTCCAAGCTTCGTAATGAAAAGAAAGCTTTATCTATGTGAGATGAATACAGATATCACAGAGTATTTTCTCAGAAAGCATCTTTCCAGTTTTTGTCTGAGGCTATTTTCCTTTTCACCATTGGTGTCAATATGCTAACGAATATAGCTTGATACCTTTCTCTCCAAAAGGGTTTCCCCGATGCTGTATGAGAAGAGAGGGATAACACTGTGAGTGGAATACACCCGTCACAAACAGTTCCTTGGAATGCATCTCTCTAGTTTCTGTCTGAACATATTTCCTTTTTCACCGTAAGCCTCAATGCGATCCCGAATATCCCTTCGCATGCTAAACAGAAACAGTGTTAGAAAACCACTCAATGAAAAGAGATGCTTAACTGAGTGAGAGGAATTCACACGACACATAGCAGTTTCACCGAAAGCTTCCTTCTGGTTTTTATCTGAGGATAATTCTTTCTCCATATTCTAAAGTGCATCCCCAAATGTACTTCCTCAGATTCCACAGAAACAGCGATTTCAAACTACTCAATCCAAACAATGGTTTAACTCTATGACATGAATACACACATCACAAAGCAGTTTCTCAGAAATCTTCTTTCCAGTTTTTATCTGAAGATATTTCCTTTTTCATCATAGGTCTGAATTTGCTCCCGAATGTCCCTTCATTGATCCGTCTATGATGGAGTTTCCAAACTCCGTAATATAAGGAAGGTTTTATCTATGTGAGATGAATAAACATAGCAAAAAGCAGGTTTACAGAAAGCTTCTTTACAGTTTTTATCTGAAGATATTTCCTTTTTCACCATAGTTCTGAATGTGCTTCCAAACATCCCTTTGTGGATCCATCCATGACAGAGATTCCAAGCTGTGTAATGTAAAGAAAGCTTTGTCTATGTGAGAAGAATACACATATAACAGAGCCGTTTCAAAAAACCTTTTTTATCACCATAAGCCTCAAAGCACTCCTGAATATCCCTTCGCAGACTAAACAAAAAGAGTGTTAGAATACTGCTCAATGAAAAGAGAAGCTTAACTGTGTGAGCAGAATTCACACGGCGCAGAGCAGTTTGACAGAAAGCTCCCTTCTGGTTTCTATCTGAGGTTATTCCTTTTTCAGGATATTCTAAAGGGCGTTCCCAAATGTCCTTTCTCAGATTCCACAGAAAGAGTGATTTCAAACTGCTCAATCCAAAGAATGATTTAACTCTATGAGATGAATACAAACATCACAAAAGAGTTGCTCAGAAAATTTCTCTCCAATTTTCAATGGAAGACATTTCCTTGCTCGCCACAGTCCTCCGGTTGCCACTTAATATCTCTTTGCAGAATCCTCAAACAGACTTTCCAAACTGGGAAATGTAGGGTGAGCTTTAACTCTGTGAAATGAATGGACATGCCATAGAGTAGTTTCTTGGAAAGCTTCTTTCCGGGTTTTATTGTATGACATTACACTTCTCGCCATATGTGCTCCGAATATCACTTTTTTAGTTTTAAAGGGAACTGTGTTCAAACAATGCCTTGTGAGAAGAAAGGTGTAACTCCCTGAGTGGAATGCACACATCACCCAGCAGTTTCTCAGAAAGTTTCTTTCCAGTTTTTACCTGTTGATATTTAGTTCTTCACCATAAATCTGAATGTGATCCCAAATATCCCTTCGCGGATCCATCCATGATGGAGATTCCAAGCTGCATAATGTAAAGAAAGTTTTATCTATGTGAGATGAATAAACACAGCAAAAAGCAGATTCACAGAAAGCTTCTTTCCAGTTTTTATCAGAAGATATTTCCTTTTTCACCATACTCCTGAATGTGCTCCCGAATATTCCTTTGTGGCTCCATCCATGACACAGTTTCCAAGCTGTGTAATGTAAAGAAAGCTTTTTCTATCTGAGATAAATACACATATCACAGAGCAGTGTCATAGAAAGCTTCTTTCCAGTTTGTGTCTGAGGCTATTTCCCTTTTCACCATAGGCATCAACATGCTCCAGAATATTACTTGGTACCTTTTTCTCCAAAAGGTTTTCCCCGATGCTTTATGAGAAGAGGTATAACACTGTGAGTGGAATGCACACATCGCAAAGCAGTTCCTCGGATAAAATTTCTCCAGTCTCGGTTTGAACATATTTCCTTTTTCACTGTAAGCCTCAAAGCAATCCCGAATTTCCCTTCACACACTAAACATAAACAGGGTTAGAAAACTGCACAATGAAAAGAGAGACTTAACTGAGTGAGAGGAATTAAGATGACACAGAGCAGTTTCACAGAAAGCTTCCTTCTGGATTTTACGTAAGGATATTTCTTCTCCATATTCTGAGGAGTGTTTCCAAATGTCCTTCCTCAGATTCCACAAAAACTGATTTCAAACTGCTCAATCCAAAGAATGGTTTAGCTCTGTGCGATGAATACACACATCACAAAGCAGTTGCTCAGAGAGCTTCTGTCCAGTTTTCATCGGTGACGTTTCCTTTCTCACCACAAAACTCTGGGCGCCTCTTAACATCCCTTCACAGATTCCTCAAAGACAAAGTTTCCAAACTGGGCAACATAGAGTAAGCTTTAACTCTGTAAATGAATGCACATATCAAAGAGCAGTTTCTTGGAACGCTTCTCTCTGGGTTTTATTTGAGGATATTTCATTTTTTGCCATAGTTGTCAATGTGCTCCAAAATATCACTTTTCGGTTTTACAAGAACAGTGATCAAACACTGCCTTATGAGTAAAGAGGTATAACTCCCTAAACGGAATGCACACGTCACAAAGCGTTTCCTCAGAAAGCTTCTCTCCAGTTTCTATCTGAACATATTTCCTTTTTCACTGTAAGCCTCAAAACACTCCCTAATATCCCTTCACATGCTAAATAAAGCAGTGGTATAAAATTGCTCAATGGAAAGAGAAGCTTAACTGAGTGAGAGGAATTCACACGACACATAGTAGTTTCACAGAAAGATTCATTTTTTTTTAATCTGAGGAAGTTTCTTTCTCCAAATTCTAAAGAGTGTTCCCAAATGTCCTTCCTCGGATTCCACAGAAACAGTGATTTCAAACTGCTCAATCCAAAATATGATTTAACTCTATGAGATGAATAGTCACATCACAAAGCAGTTGCTCTGAATGCTTCTCTCCAGTTTTCAACAGAAGACGTTTCCTTGCTCACCACAGGCCTCCGAGCGCCATTTAATACCCCTTGGCAGATTTCTCAAAGACAGAATATCCAAACGGGGCAATAGAGAGTAACCTTTACCTCTGTGAAATGAATGCACATATCCGAGAACAGTTTATTGGAATGCTTCTTTCTGGGTTTCATTTGAGGATATACCACTTTTCGCCATAGTCTTCAATGCACTCCAAATTAACACTTTTTCGTTTTACAGGAACAGTATTCAAATACTGCCTTATGAGAAAAGAAGTATAACTCCCTGAGTGGAATGAACACATCACAAAGCAGTTTCTCATAAAGCTTCTCTCCAGTTTCTACCTGAACATATTTCCTTTTTCACTGTAAGCCTCAAAGCACTCCCGAATATCCCTTCGCATGTTAAACACAAACAGTGTTAGAAAACAGCTCAATGAAAATAGAAGATTAACTGAGTGAGAGGAATTCACACATCACAAAGCAGTTTCTCAGAAAGCTTCTCTCCGATTTTTATCTGAAGATATTTCCATTTTCACCATAGTACTCAATGTGTACCTGAATGTTCCTTCATGGATCTGTCCATGACAGAGTTTCCAAACTGCATTATATAAAGAAAGTTTTATCTATGTGAGGTGAATAAACATATCTATCACAAAGCAGTTTCACAGAAAGCTTCATTCTAGTTTTTTTTTTAGCATAATTCCTTTTTCACCATAGCCATCCATGTACTCCCGAATGTCCCTTGGTAGCTTTTTCTCCAAAACTGATTCCCCAATCCTCTCTGAGAAGAAAGGTATAACTCTGTGAGTGGAATTCACACGTCACAAAGCAACTCTCTCCAGTTTCTATCTGAAGATATTTCGGTTATCACCATAAACCTCAAAGTGCTCCTTAATATCCCCTTGCAGACTAAACAAAAACAATGGTACAATACTGCTCAATGAAAAGGAAGCTTAACTGTGTGAGTGGAATTGGCAAGATCCAGAGAAGTTTCACAGAAAGCTTACTTCTGGTTTTTATCTGAGGGTATTTCTTTTTCAACATATTCTAAAGACCGTTCCCAAATGTCTTTTCTCAGTATCCACAGAAAAACAGTGATTTCAAACTGCTCAATCCAAAGAATGATTTAACTCTATGAGTTGAAAACACACATCACAGGCAGTTGCTCAGAAAGCTTCTCCAGTGTTCAACAGAAGAGATTTCCCTGCTCACCACAGGCCTCTGGGTGCCACTAAATATCCCCTCACAAATTCCTCAAAGACAGATTTTCCAAACTGGGCAATGTAGAGTAAGCTTTAACTCTGTGAAATGAATGCACATAGCAGAGAGCAGTTTTTTGGAATGCTTCTTTCTGGATTTTATTTGAGGATATTTCACTTTTCACCACAGTCTTCACTGAACTCCGAAATATCACTTTTTGGGTTTTACAGGAACAGTGTTCAAACACTGCCTTATGAGAAAAGAGGTATAACTCCCTGAGTGGAATGCACACATCACAGAGCAGTTTCTCAGAAAGCTTCTTTAGAGTTTTTATCTGGAGATATCTCCTTTTTCACTGGAGGCCTGAATATGCTCCTGAATGTCCCTTCGCAAATCCATCCTTGACGGTGTTTCAAAACTATGTAGTAGAAAGAAAGTTTTATCTCTGTGAGATGAATAAACATATCTATCACAAAGCAGTTTCACAGAAGCCTTCTTTCCAGTTTTTGTCTGAGGATATTTCCTTTTTCACCATAGCTGTCCATATACTCCCAAATGTCCCCAGGTAGTTTTTTCTCCAAAAGGCATTCCCCAATCTTCTATGAGAAGAAAGGTAAAATTCTGTGAGTGGAATGCACACGTCACAAAGAACCTCCTCGGAAAGCTTCTCTCCAGTTTCTATCTGAAGATATTTCATTTTTCACTGTAAGCCTCAAAGTGCTCCCGAATATCCCTTTGCAGACTAAACAAAAACAGTGTTAGGATACTGCTGAATGAAAATAGGAGCTTAACTGTGTGAGTAGAATTTACATTACAGAGATCAGTTTCACAGAAAGTTTCCTTCTGGTTTTTATCTGAGGATATTTCTTTCTCCATATTTTAAAGTGCTTTCCCAAATCTTTCCTCAGATTCCACAGAAACAGTGATTTCAAAGTGCTCCATCTAAAGGATGATTTAACTCTATGAGATGAATACACACATCACAAAGCAGTTGCTCAGAAAGCTTCTCTCCAGTTTTCAACGGAAGACATTTCCTTGCTAACCACAGGCCTCCAGGCACCACTTAATATCCTTTCACATATTCCTGAAAGACAGAGTTTACAAATTGGAAAATGTAGAGTAAGATTCAGCTCTGTGAAATCAATGCAGAAATCAGAGAGCAGATTCTTGGAACGTTTCTTTCTGGGTTTTATTTGAGGATAGTTCACTTTTCACTATAGTCTTGTATGCGCTCTGAAATATCACTTTTTCAGTTTTACAGGAAACATGTTCAAACACTGCCTTATGAACAAAGAGGTAAAACTCCCTGAGTGGACTGCACACGTCAAAAAGCAGTTTCTTAGAATGCTTCTCTCTAGTTTTTATCTGAAGATATTTCCATTTTCAAAATAGTCCTGAATGTGTTCCCGAATGTCCCTTCGCGGATTCGTCCATGACAGAGTTTTCAAGCTGTGTAATGTAAAAGAAAAGCTTTATCTATGTGAGACGAATAAATATAGTGAAAAGCAGATTCACAGAAATTTTTCTTCCAACTTTTGTCTGAGGATATTTCATTTTTCACAATAGCCGTCCGTATACTCCTGAATGTCCCTTGGTACCTTTTTCTCCAAAAGGGATTCCACGATCGTTTATGAGAAGAGAGGTATAACACTGTGAGTGAAATGCACACGTCACAACGCAATTCCTTGGATGGTTTCTCTCCAGTTTCTATCTGAACATATTTCCTTTTTCACCCTAAGCCTCAAAGCACTCTCAAATATCCCTTTGCATGGTAAACATAAACAGTGTTATAAAAGTGCTCAATGAAAAGAGAAGCTTAACTGAGTGAGAGGAATTCACATGACACATAGCAGTTTCACAGAAAGCTTCCTTCTGGTTTTTATCTGAGGATATTTCTTTCTCCATATTCTAAAGTGCGTTCTCAAATGTCCTTCCTCAGATTCCATGGAAACAGTGATTTCAAACTGCTCCATCCAAAGGATCGTTTAACTCTATGAGATTAATACACACGTCACAAAGCAGTTGCTCAGAAAGCTCTCCAGTTTTCAATGGAAGACAATTCCTTGCTCAACACAGGCCTCCGGGCACCACTTAATATAACTTCACAGATTACTCAAAGACAGAGTTTCCAAACCTGGGAAAGTAGAGTAAGCTTTAACTCTGTGAAGTGAATGCACATATCAGAGAGTAGTTTCTTGGAATGCTTCTTTCTGGGTTTTATTTGAGGACAGATCACCTTTCCCCATAGTCTTCAATGCACTCTGAAATATAACTTTTTTCGTTTTAGAGGAACAATGTTCAAACACTGCCTCATGAGAAAAGAGATATAAATCCCTGAGTGGAATGCACACATCACAGAGCAGTTTCTCAGAAAATTTCTCTGCAGTTATTATCTCAAGATATTTTCTTTTTTACCATAACCCTGAATGTGCTCCCGAATGTCCCTTCACAGATCCGTCCATGACAGAGTTTCCAAACTGTGTAATATAAACAAAGTTTTATCTATGTGAAATGAATAAATATATCTATCACAAAGCAGTTTCACAGAAAGTTTCTTACCGGTTTTTGTCGGAGGATATTCCCTTTTTTACCATGACCATCCATGTACTCCTGAATGTCCCTTGGTAGCTTTTTCTCCAAAAGGGATTACCAGACCCTCTGTGAGAAGAAATGTGTAACTCGGTGAGTGAAATGCCCACGTCACAAATAGCTCCTCAGAAAGTGTCTCTCCAGTTACTATCTGAAGATATTTCTGGTTTCACCATAAGTCTCAAAGTGCTCCCAAATATCCCGTCACAGACTAAACAAAAACAGTGCTAGAATACTGCTCAGTGAATGGAGAAGCTTAACTCTGCGAGTGGAATTCACATGACACAGTGCAGTCTCACAGAAGGCTTCCTTCTGGTTTTTATTTGACGGTATTTCTTGTTCATCATATTCTAAAGAGCGTTCCCAAATGTCCTTTCTCAGGTTTCACAGAAACAGTGATTTCAAACTGCTCAATCCAAAGAATCATTTAAGTCTAGGAGATGAATGCACACATCACAAAGCAGTTTCTCAGAGAGATTCTCTCCAGTTTTTATCTGAAGATATTTCCTTTTTCACCATAGTCCTGAATGTGATCTCAAATATCCCATTGCGGATCCATCCATGATGGCGTTTCCAAGCTACGTAAGGTCAAGAAAATTTCATCTGTGTGAGATGAATACACATTACAAAAAGAAGATTCACAGAAAGCTTCTTTCCAGTTTTTATCTGAAGATATTTCCTTTTTCACCATAGTCCTGAATGTGCTCCCGAATGTACCTTTGTGGATCCATCCATGACAGAGTTTCCAAGCTATGTAATGTAAAGAAAGCTTTATCGATGTGAGATGAATAAACATAGTGAAAAGCAGATTCAGAGAAAGCTTCTTTCCAGATTTTATATGAAGATATTTTCTTTTTCACCATAGTCCTGAATGTGCTCCCAAATGTCCTTTCGTGGATCTGTCCATGATGAATTTCCAAACTGCATAATATAAGGAAAGTTTTATCTATGAGAGATGAATAAACACATCTATCACAAAGCAGTTTCACAGAAATCTTCTTTCCAGTTTTTTTCTGAGGATATTTCCTTTTTCACAGTTGCAGTCCATATACTCCCGAATGTCCCTCGGTAGTTTTTTCTCCAAAAGAGATTCCCAATCCTCTATGAGAAGAAAGGTATAATTCTGTCAGTGGAATACACACATCACAAAGCAGCTCCTCAGAAAGCTTCTCTCCAATGTCTATCTGAGGATATTTCCTTTTTCACTGTAAGCCTCAAAGTGCTCCCGAATATCCCTTCGCAGACTAAATAAAACAGTGTTAAAACTGCTAAATGAATAGAGAAGTTTAACTGTGCAAGTGGAATTCACAAGACCCAGATCAGTTTCATAGAAAGCTTCCTTCTGGTTTTTATTGGAGGATATTTCTTTTTCAGCACATTCTTAAGAGCATTCCCAAATGTCCTTTCTCAGGTTCCACAGAAAGAGTGATTTCAAACTGCTCAATCCAAAGAATGATTTAACTTTATGAGATGAATACACACATCCCAAATCAGTTGCTCACAAACTTTCTCTCCAGTTTTCAATGGAAGACATTTCCTTGCTCACCACAAGTCTCCAGTTGCCACTTAATATCCCTTCACAGAATCCTCAAAGACAGACTTTCCAAATTGGAAATGTAGAGTAACTTTTAATCCTCTGAAATGAATACACATGTCAGAGAGCAGTTTTTTGGAATGCTTCTTTCCAGGTTTTATTGCACGACATTTCACTTTTCGCCATAGACTTCAATGTGCTCCGAATATCACTTTTTTAGTTTTACAGGAAGAGTGTTCAAACAGTGCCTTATGAGAAGAAAGGTATAAATCCCTGAGTAGAATGCACACATCACCAAGGAGTTTCCAAGCTGTGTAATGTAAAGAAAGCTTTATCTATATGAGATGAATAAACATAGCAAAAAGCAGATTCACAGAAAGCTTCTTTCCAGTTTTTATCTGAAGATATTTCGTTTTTCACCATAGTCCTGAATGTGTTCCCGAATGCCCCTTCATGAATCCGCCCATGATGGCATTTCAAATATACATAATAGAAAGAAAGTTTTATATATGTGAGATGAATAAACATATCTATCACAAAGCAGTTTCACAGAGAGCTTCTTTCCCGTTTTTGTCTAAGGATATTTCCTTTTTCGCCATAGCCATCCATATACACCTGAATGTCCCCTGGTAGCTTGTTCATCAAAAGGGATTCCCCAATCCTCTATGAGAACAAAAGTATAACTCTGTGAGTGGAATGCACGTGTCACAAAGCAGATCCCCAGAAATCTTCTTTCCAATTTCTATCTGAAGACACTTTCGTTTTCACCATAAGCCTCAAAGGGCTCCCGAGTATCCCTAAGCTGACTAAACTAAAACAGTGTTAAAATACTGCTCAATGAAAACCGAAGCTTAACTGTGTGAGTGGAATTCACATGACACAGAACAATTTCACAGAAAGCTTCCTTCTGGTTTTTCTCGGAGGGTATTACTTTTTCAGCATATTCTTAAGAGCGATCACAAATGTCCTTTCCCAGGTTCCACAGAAAGAGTGGTTTCAAACTGCTCAATCCAAAGAATCATTTAACTCTATGAGATGAATACACACATCACAAAGCAGTTGCTCAGAAAGCTTCTCTCCAGTTTTCAACTGAAGATATTTCCTTGCTCACCACAACCCCCAGTCACCACTTAATATCCCTTTGCAGAATCCTCAAAGACAGACATTCCAAACTGGAAATGTAGAGTAAGCTTTAACTCTCTGAAATGAATGCACACGTCAGAGTGAAGTTTCTTTGAATGCTTCTTTCTGGGTTTTATTTTGTCATAGTCTTCCATGTGCTATGAAATATTAGTTTTATGGTTTTACAGGAACAGAGTTCAAACTCTGCCTTATGAGAAAAGAAATATAACTCCCTGAGTGGAATGCACACATCACAAAGCAGTTTCTCAGAAAGCTTCTATCCAGTTTTTATCTGAAGATATCCCCTTTTTCACGGTAGGCCTGAATGTGCTCCCGAAAGTCCCTTCGCGGATCCCTCCATGATGGAGTTTCCAAACTGTGTAATATAAGGAAAGTTTTATCTATGTGAGATGAATAAACATATCTATCACAAAGCAGTTTCACAGAAATCTTCTTTCCAGTTTTTGTCTGAGGATATTTCCTTTTTCACCATAGCCGTCCTTATACTCCCAAATGTCCTCCAGTAGCTTTTTCTCCGAAAGGATTCTCCAACCATCTGTGAGAAGACAGGTTTAATTCTGTGAGTGGAATGCGCACATCACAAAGCAGTTCCTCAGAAAGCTTCTCTCCAGTTTCGATCTGAAGATATTTCCTTTTTCACTGTAAACTTCAAAGAGCTGCCGAATATTCATTGCAGACTAAACAAAAACAGTGTTAGAATACTGCTGAATGAAAAGAGAAGCTTAACTGTGCAAACGGAATTCATGCAACACAGAGCAGTTTTCATGCAACACAGAGCTTAATTGTGCAAGCAGAATTCAGGCAACACAGAACAGTTTCACAGGAAGTTTCCTTCTGGTTTCTTTCTGAGGTTATTTCTTTTTCAGAATATTCTAAACAGCGTTCCCAAATGTCCATTCTCATTTTCCACAGAAACAGTGATTTCTAACTGCTCAATCCAAAGAATGATTTAACTCCATGAGATGAATACAAACATCACAAAAGTGTTGCTCAGAAAGCTTCTCTCCAATTTTCAACTGAAGGCATTTCCTTGCTCACCACAGGACTCTGGTGGCCACTTAATATCCCTTCACAGAATCCTCAAAGACAGACTTTCCCAACTGGGAAATGTAGAGTAAGCTTTAACTCTCTATAATTAACGGACATGTCGAGAGCAGTTTCTTTGATGCTTCTTTCCAGGTTTTATTTGACGACATTTCACTTTTTGCCCTAGGATTCAAAGTGCTCCGAATATCACTTTTTAGTGTTACAGGAAGAGTGTTCAAACAGTGCTTAATGAGAAGAAAGGTATAACTCCCTGAGTGGAATGCATACATCACCAAGCAGTTTCTCAGAAAGCTTCTCTCCAGTTTTTATCTGACGACATTTCCTTTTTCACCATTGCCCCGAATGTGGTCCCGAATATCCCTTTGTGGATCCATCCATGACAGAGTTTCCAAGCTGTGAAATGGAAAGAAAGCCTTATCTCTCTGAGATGAATAAACATAGCAGAAAGCAGATTCACAGAAAGCTTCTTTCCAGTTTTTATCTGAAGATATTTCCTTTTTCACTATATTCCTGAATGTGTTCCCGAATGTACCTTTGTGGATCCATCCAGAGTTTCCAAGCTGTGTAATGTAAAGAAAGCTTTATCTTTGTGATTTGCATAAACATAGCAAAAAGCAGATTCACAGAAAGCTTCTTTCCAGTTTTTATCTGAAGGTAATTCCTGTTTCACCATAGTCCTGGATGTCCTCCCCGATGTGAGATGAATACACATATCAGAGAGCAGTTTCATAGAAAGCTTCTTTCCAGTTTTTGTCTGAGGCTATTTCCCTTTTCACCATAGGCATCAACATGCTCCTGAATATAACTTGGTACCTATTTCTCTAAAAGGGTTTCCCTGATGCTGTATGAGAAGAGAGGTAAAACACTGTGAGTGGAATGCACACGTCACAGAGTAGTTCCTCAGAAAGCTTCTCTCCAGTTTCTATCTGAACATATTTCCTTCTTCACCGTAAGCCTCAAAGCACTCTTGAAAGTCCTTTTACACGTTAAACATAAACAGGGTTAGAAAACTGCTCAATGAAGAGAGAGGCTTAACTGAATGAGAGGAATTAAGATGATACAGAGCAGTTTCACAGAAAGCTTCCTTCTGGTTTTTATCTGAAGATATTTCTTTCTCCATATTCTGAGGAGCGCTCCCAAATGTCCTTCCTATGATTCCACAGAAACAGTGGTTTCACACTGTTCAATCCAAAGAGTGGTTTAACTTTATGAGATGAATACACACATCACAAAGCAGTTGCTCAGAAAGCTTCTCTCCAGTTTTCATCAGAAGATATTTCCTTGCTCGCCTCAGGGCGACACTTAATGTCCCTTTGTAGATTCCTCAAAGACAGAGTTTCCAAACTGGGAAATGTAGGGTAAGCTTTAACTCTGTGAAATGAATACACATATCAGATAGTAGTTTCCTGGAATGCATCTTTCTAGGTTTTATTTGAGGATATTTCACTTTTCGCCATAGTCTTCACTGAGTTCCAAAATAACACCTTATGAGTTTGCAGGAACAGTGTTCAAACACTGCCTTACAAGAAAAGAGGTATAACACCCTGAGTGGAATGCACACATCACAAAGTGGTTTCTCAGAAAGCTTCTTTCCAGTTTTTGTCAGATGATTTTTCCTTTTACACAATGGACATGAATGTGATCTTGAATATTCCTTCGTGGACCCGTCCATGATGGAGTTTCCAAGCAGTGCAATGTAAAGAAAGCTTTACCTATGTGAGGTGATTAAACATTGCAAAAGGTGGATTCACAGAAAGTTTCTTTGCAGTGTTTATCTGAAGATATTTCCTTTTTCAACATAGGCCAGAATGTACTCCCAAATGTCCCTTCGTGGATCCGTCCATGACAGAGTTTCCAAGGTGCGTAACATAAAGAAAGCTTTATGTATGTGAGATGAATAAAAATAGCAAAAAGCACATTCACAGAAATCTTCCCTCCTGCTTTGTTCTGAGGATATTTGCTTTTACACCATAGCTGTCCATGTACTCCCGATTGTCCCTTGGTAGCTTTTTCTTCAATAGAGATTCCCCAATCCTTTGTGAGAAGAGAGATATAATGCTGTGAGTGAAATACACACGTCACAAAGCAGTTCCTCGGAAAGCCTCTCTCCAGTTTCTATCTGAACTTATTTCCTTTTTCATCGTATGCTACAAAATACTCCCAAATATCTTTTCGCACACTAAACGTAAACAGTGTTAGAAAAATGCTCAATGAATAGAGAAGCTTAACTCAGCAAGAGGAATTCACACGACACATAGCAGTTTCACAGAAATCCTCAATCTGGTTTTTATCTGAGGATATTTCCTTCTTCATATTCTAAAAAGCATTCCGAAATGTCCTTCCTTAGATTCCACAGAAACAGTGATTTCAAACTGCTTCATCCAAAGGACGATTTAACTCTATGAGATGAATACAAACGTCACAAAGCAGTTGCTCAGAAAGCTTCTTTCCCGTTTTCTTCGGGAGACAATTCCTTGCTCACTACAAGCCTCGAGGGCCACTAAATATCCCTTCGCAGCTTCCTCAAGACAGAATTTCCAAGCTCAACAATGTAGAGTAAGCTTTAACTCTGTGAAATGAATGCACATATCAGAGAGCAGCTTCTTGGAACACTTCTTTCTGGGTTTTATTTGAGGATATTTCATTTTTCACCATAGTCTTCAATGATCTCCAAAATATCACTTTTTCGGTTTTTCAGGAACAGTGTTCAAACACTGCCTTATGAGGAAAGAGGTACAACTCCCTGAGTGGAATGCACACATCACAAAGAAGCAGTTTCTCAGAAAACTTCTCTCTGGTTTTTATCTGAAGATATTTCCTTTTTCACCATAGGACTGAATGTGCTCTGAAATGTCCCTTCATGGTTCCGTCCATGAGAGAGTTTCCAAGCTGTGTAATGTAAAGAAAGCTTTACTAAGTGAGTGAATAGACATAGCAAAAAGAAGATTCACAGAAAGCTTCTTTCCAGTTTTTATCTGAAGATATTTCCTTTTTCACCACAATCCTGAATGTTCTCCCAAATGTCCCTTCGTGGATCCATCCATGAGAGAGATTGCAAACTGCGTAAGTTAAAGAAAGCTTTATCTATGTGAGGTGAATACACATAGCACAGAGCAGTTTCACAGGAAGCTTCTTTTCAGTTTTTCTCTGAGGCTATTTCCCTTTTAACCATATTCGTCAATATGCTCCCAAATATCCCTGGGTACCTTTTTGTCCAAAAGGGTTTCCCGATGCCATATGAGAAGAAAGTTATAATACTGTGAGTGGAATGCACACGTCACAAAGCAGTTCCTCAGAAAGCTTCTCTCCAGTTTCTAGCTGAACATATTTCCTTTTTCTCCATAAGCCTCAAACCACTCCCGAATATCCCTTTGCATGCTAAAAATAACCCGTGTTTGAAAACTGCTGAATGAAAAGAGAAGCTTGACTGAGTGAGAGGAATTCACAAGGCACATAGCATTTTCACATAAAGCTTCCTTCTGGTTTTTATCTGAGAATATTTCTTTCTCTATATTCTAAAGAGCGTTCCCAATGTCCTTCCTCAGATTCCACAGAAGCAGTGATTTCAAACTGCTCTATCCAAAGAATGGTTTGTCTCTATGAGATGAGTACACACATCACAAAACAGTTGCTCAGAAAACTTCTTTCCCGGTTTCATCAGAAGGCAATTCCTTGCTCACCACAGGCCTCGGTTGCCACTTAATATCCCTTCACAGTTTCCTCAAAGACAGAGTTTCCAAACTGGGCAATGAAGAGTAAGATTTAACTCTGTGAAGTGAATGCACATATCAGAAACCAGTTTCTTGGAATGCTTCTTTCTGGGTTTTATTTGAGGACAGATCACTTTTCCCCATAGTTGTCAATGCACTCCGAAATATAACTTTTTTGGATTTACAGGAACAGTATTCAAACACTGTTTTATGAGACAAGAGGTGTAACTTCCGGAATGGAATGCACACATCACACAGCAATTTCTAAGAAAGCTTCTCTCAATTTTTTATCTGAAGATATGCCCTTTTTCACCATAGGCATGAAAGTGCTCCAGAATGTCCCTTCACTGATCCTTCCATGACAGAGTTTCCAAACTGCAAAATATAAAGAACGTTTTATCAATGTGAGACGAATAAACATAGCTATCACAAAGCAGTCTCACAGAAACTTTCATTCCAGTTTTTGTCTGAGGACATTTCCTTTTTCACCATAGCCATCCATATGCTCCCACATGTACCTTGGTGGCTTTTTCTCCAAAAGAGGTTCACCAATCCTCTGAGCGAAGAAAAGTATAAGTCTGTGAGTGGAATGCACACGTCACAAAGCAACTCCTCGGAAAGCTTCTCGCCAGTTTCTGTCTGAAGATATTTTCATTTTCACCAAAAGCCTCAAAGAGCTAACGAATATCCATTCGCAGACTAAACAAAAACAGTGTTAGAATACGGCTCAATGAAAAGAGAAGCTGATCTGTGTAAGTGGAATTCACACGACACAGAGGAGTTTCACAGAAAGTTTCCTTCTGGTTTTTATCTGAGGGTATTTCTTTTTCATCATATGCTAAAGACCATTCCCAAATGGACTTCCCCAGCTTCCAAAGAAATAATAATTTCAAACTGTTTAATACAAAGAATGATTTATCTCTATGAGATGAATACACACATCACAAAGCAATTGCTCAGAAATCTTCTCTCCAATTTTCAACGGAAGACATTTCCTTGCTCACCACAGGCCTCCAGGCGACACTCAATATAACTTCACAGATTCCTTAAAAACAGAGTTTCCAAACTGGGCAACATACAGTAAGATTTAACTCTGTGAAATGAATGCATATATCAGAGAGCAGCTTCTTGAAATGCTTCTTTCTGGATTTTATTTGAGGATAGTTCAATTTTCACCAAAGTCTTCAATGCGCTCCGAAACATCACTTTTTCAGTTTTACAGAAATCGTGTTCAAACACTGCCTTATGAGAAAAGAGGTATAACTCCCTGAGTGCAATGTACACATCACAAAGCAGTTTCTCAGAATGCTTCTTTCCAGTTTTTATGTGAAGATATTTCCATTTTCACCATATTCCTGAATGTGCTCCCAAATGTCCCTTCGCAGATCCATCCATGATGGAGTTTCCAGCTGCATAATGTAAAGAAAGGTTTATCTATGTGAGATGAATAAACATAGCAAAAACCAGATTCACCGAAAGCTTCTTTCCAGTTTCTATCTGAGCATTTTTCCTTTTTCACCATAAGCCTCACAGCACTCCCGAATATCCCTTTGCATGCTAAACCTAAACAGTGTTAGAAAACTGCTCAGTGAAAAAAGAAGTTTAACTGAGCTAGAGTAATTAACACGAGGCATAGTAGTTTCATAGAAAACTTCCTTCTGGTTTTTATTGGAGGATATTTCTGTCTCCATATTCTAAAGAGTGTTCCCGAACGTCCTTCCTCAGATTTCACAGAAGCAGTGATTTCAAACTTCCCAATCCAAAGAATGGTTTAACTCTATGAGATGAATACACACATCACAAAGCAGTTGTTCAGAAAACTTCTCTCCAGTTTTCATCGGAAGACATTTCCTTGCTCACCACACGCTTCTGGGTGCCATTTTTTATCCCTTTGCAGATTCCTCAAAGACAGAGTTTCCACACTGGACAATGTAGAGTCAGCTTTAACTCTGTGAAATGAATGCACATATCAGAGAGCAGTTTCTTGGAACGCTTCTTTCTGGGTTTTATTTGAGGATATATCACTTTTCGCCATAGTCTTCAAGGCGAACCAAAATATCACCTTTTCGGTTTTACAGGAATAATGTTCAATCACTGCCTTATGAGAAAAGAAGTATGACCCCCTGAGTGGAATGCACACATCACAAAGCAGTTTCTCAGAACGTTTCTCTTCAGTTTTTATCTGAAGAGATTTTCTTTCTCACCATAGGCCTGAATGTGCTCCCAAATGTCCTGTCGCGGATCCGTGCATGACAGAGTTTTGAAACTTCGTAATATAAAGAATGTTTACCTATGTGAGATGAATAAACACTTCTATCACAAAGCAGTTTCACAGAAAGCTTCTTTCCAGTTTTTGTCAGAGGATATTTCCAATTTAACCACAGCCATCCATATACTCCCGAAAGTTGTTTGGTAGCTTTTTGTCCAAAAAAGATTCCCCAATCCTCTAAGTGAAGAAAAGCATAACTCTGTGAGTGGAACACATATAATACAAAGCAGCTCCTCAGAAAGCTTCTGTCCATTTTCTATCTGAAGATATTTCGTTTTTCACCATAAGCCTCAAAGTGCTCCCGAATGTCCCTTTGCAGGCTAAACAAAAACAGTGTTAGAATACTGCTCAATGAAAAGAGAAACATAACTGTGTGAGCGGAATTCAAGTGACACAGAGCAGTTTCACAGAAAGCTTCCTTCTGGTTTCTATCTGCAGTTATTTCCTTTTCAGGGTATTCTAAAGAGTATTCCCAAATGACCTCTCTCAGATTCCACAGAAACTGATTCAGACTGCCCCATTCAAAATATGATTTATCTCTATGGGATGAATACAAACATCACAAAAGAGTTGCTCAGAAAGCTTCTCTCCAATTTTTTGTTAAGAAATATTTTCTTTATTTTGAAATAAAAGAAAGTTATTGACATGATTAAACAAAGGGGTGAACTGATCAGACTGCAGTTTCTTTTTTTTTCTTTGTTTTTTCATAGAAAATATTTATTTGCAAAAGCCAAAATTATTATTATTATTATTATTATTTTGTATACTTTAAGTTCTTGGGTACGAGTGCATAACGTGCAGGTTTGTTACATATGTATACTTGTGCCATGTTTCTGTGCTGCACCC